>NC_070545.1:3600000-3900000 GCF_026873545.1 Fusarium falciforme
TGTTTCCACTTGTTTTATCTGCTACAACGTTTGCTAGTTTCTTTGTCCATGTGAGACGAGCAGTGCCATGTTTAATGAAGTGTTGGGCAGTTAAGCTGCCTAAGCCACAGACGATTTCACTATATAACTATAGGATGAACCAAGAATAATTTGGTGAAAAGATTCGGTAGATTCTCTTCCACGCCCATCATAGTCATTGGGTGTTGCTATCTCTGTCCATGTCACCAAATAACGGGCTTTATCAACTCTTTAGACACCTTTTCCATAACGACGACAACTTTGAACCCTGGATATCTAAACTAAAACAATATAGCATTACCACTGCACCCAAAACCACAAAAGCCTGTCAAGTAGATGCTACTCAGCCCTCATGCTCCGTGCCTTGATAGCCACCTGTAACCCTGGGATCAACCTCATCCCAGTCCGGCAGCCAAGGATGCCTCCTATGCCCAAAGGCGTCCAGGCTCCTCCACAGGGGCTTCTGGATCAGATGGCCGCCGTGCGAAAAGACAAACGCCCCGTCGCCGTCCCACTGCAGCTGCCAGGGCCCGTTGGGCGCGAACATGAGGTACAGGTACTTGAGCGTCCGCGACATCCACTCGCCCTCCATCTTGTTGATCCACTGGTCCTTATCCTGGACTGGGGCACCTTCTAGGTCGTATCCGTCTTTTACTGTTACGTCGTTTATGCCCACGAAGCCGTTTGAGACGTGGCATGTTGAGTTGATGCTGACAAACATGTCCCATGCGCGGTCCTGCCACTTGATATCCCCCGTCATGCGGTACGCGTAGTACATGGTCTCGAAGAGGTCTGAATCGAGAGTGTAGGAGCGCTGCGTCGGCCAGAAACCCGTTTCGTTGGCGAATGCCTCAAAGTGAACGGGCGGGAGGGGGTTGCGCCTCGTGCCGGCTGTGAGCTCGGCGTCGATCCATTTGAACGCGCGAGGGGGAAGGCCTGAGGGCATGCTGCTGGCCACAGTCCAGCACGTCTCGGCGATTCTGAGGCCAAAGTCGATGTAGCGCTGCCTCCTGAGGGTGGCACCGCCGAGGATGAACATGGCGCCGGCAGAGCAGCTTGCTATCGTACATGTCAGCTTAATCAGATGGGGGGTGTTACCGGGGAGTTTCATACTTAATTCTGCCCTGGGTATATGCTGTGCATCCTGAAACCCAGCCAAAAAGGTCAAATTCCGATGGTTCATGGGATGCGAAGTGAGATGCTTCATTATATCCTCGACCGACTCGACCCACAGCTCCGCCGTCCGGTTATACCGCCTCGAGTCCATGTTGCGCAGCTTTATCATGCCGTGGTAAAAAGGGGCCGTGTTCTTCGTGTAACCTCCCTGCTTGCTGAAGAACCCCCCCTGCTTGGTGTTGACCATGTCCGGGAACAAGCCCGGGATGACCTTGTCGTGTAGGATGGGCTGCCCGATGAGGGCCTTGAAGCCGTTCACAAAGTTCTTCCAGAGCTTCTTGAGTCCAGACCGGTGGTGGATGCCGTCCAGCTCCACGCCCATGCCGCCGGCTGCTCCTAGGGTTGTCTCTAGACGTCCTGACCTCTGTATCATGGGCGTCAAGAGGACACCCCCGGCGGGGATTCTTGTGTCTGAGCCAAAGGCAACCTTTAAAACATCTGTTAGGAGGACTGCCTGGTCCAAGAGGGCGTTCAGGCTAGACTTTGTTGAGGCATATCCTCGATAGGGGCCGTTGAGGAGGTCGTAAGCTGTGTCAACATGTAAGCGGGATTGTGTCGAGAATCGAGGTTTGAGGGAGACGAACCCGAGACCATTGAGCCAATAAGTCGAATAGTCGCCTCGTAGACGTTGACTTCGTCGGCAACCAGCTTGGTGACGGTAAAGGTGGCGCTGCCAATGAACCACATGATGCGATCCATGATGGTCTCTTCGCCCATGATGATGGCCGTGGTTAACGACTCGATAGCCGT
Source organism: Fusarium falciforme (assembly GCF_026873545.1). Classification (NCBI taxonomy): domain Eukaryota; kingdom Fungi; phylum Ascomycota; class Sordariomycetes; order Hypocreales; family Nectriaceae; genus Fusarium; species Fusarium falciforme. The sequence continues at coordinate 3,601,945 of NC_070545.1, forward strand.
ACTACCAAATCCACTCCTATCAAGCAGTATCAGTATCAGTATCAGTATCAGTATCAGTATCAGTATCAGTATCAGTATCAGTATCAGTATCAGTATCAGTATCAGTATCAGCATCATGGGTCGCGCTACTAACAAATCATTCTCAAATGTGCCACTCAACGGGTTCAAGGTATCCTTTGGAAAGGCGTAGGTGTAGTAGCCCCGCCATGAGTGTCGGAAGGCCTCGGCGATGGCATCGGTTTTCTCGGAGTCGTCTCTGTACTGCGGCTCCTCGAGGATCTTGAGCGGGGGTTGGTAAGTCAAATCATAATTGTAATTCTCCCCTTCGTAATTAGGGGGTTTGGGGATGAGGGCGCAGGCGCAGTCTGCGAGGCCTAGAATCAAGGGGAGCACTCGAAAGAGGAGCATCTTGAACGCCTATCGATGGTGGGTTGGTTAACAAACATGAAGGGGGAGAAAAGATCGAAGGTGCACGAGGAGATATTCAAGACGGATGGTAAGGACAGATTTTATTTCGAGGTTGTAAATGTAAAGTGTGTTTGGTCGTGGTCACGCTTCTTTTATAACCGCTGAGTACCATCTATTTTGAGTTGAGAAGCCTCGAGAAATCGGTCCTTCCCTTCAGCCGGTCATGAGTGGGAATACCCTCAATGATGCGAGCTTGACATAGAATCGTTACAGAAAGAATAATCATAGGTGAATATATGAGCGAAGTGCTCTTCTAAATTTATATATGATTAATTAATTTCATTTGTCCAACCCCTGAAACGATCATATATCTATCACCGATTCTGGTAAAGAAGCAGTTCACTATTTTCACATAAGTGGCACTTCCTCTCTCCAATTGTCCATTATTTGGGGTTTCGGAGCGAGCCTTGTCTTGTCAGGAACGGCCAGTTTTGTACTGCCCGTTACGTATGAACCTGAGGTGGCTTCGCTACAAGTACCGACGTGAATGATGGTAGACTTTCGGTTCAGCAATGTGATCACTTGACAGGGCTCAACCCTCCAAGACCTCGGCCAGTAAAGTTATGGCACGGTCATCTGTGTTTACAATGACTGTTGAGACATGCGTACCCTCTGTAGTCTCCATGGGTTTGAAACGACCATATTCGGGGAGCATTGTTTTGGGAATTCCATACCCATGACGGCAGGCTGGAATAGGAGATGCCTATAGCCGGGCCCGGCTGGATCAGGCCAAAAGAAGCAGCCCAGCAAGTGGTGGATAGAAATGCCGTTAAAACCACTGTCACGTCCAGGTTTTAAAACCGACGAAAGGAGCTGCGTCATCAGCCGCTCTCCCGTAGCCTTGCCAATGCAGCAGCAACACCTCCATCAAGTTGGTCGTCCTTGTCTGCCTGGCTCGCTCGCTTAGCCTCATCCGCCTGAGCTGTCTTCTTAGACGCCTCAATAGCAGCCGCAAGCATCGCCTCCTCCTCATCTTCATTGTCTGTGTTATCCATAAACTGGAATTGCTTTGCTGCTGGCTCCGCCGGAGTCGGCGCGTCCTTTGCTGTTGACGGTCCGGCTGAAGACATTTCTCGTAGAGGCACACGTGAAAGCGGAACGGCCTGATCTAGCTTGGAGGAGCGCTGTGTAGCTTTCGCACCCCTTTTAGCTGCCTTCTTGACTCTGAAGGGATCTCCGACTGCTGACATCCACCTCTTGACCTTGATACCGCCCCAGCCGTTGAGCATGCCGAGCTGCTCGGCATCCGCGTTGACGGCGTTCTTCAGACTGCCAAAGTTGCTCACGAGGGCGACCGCATCAGATTTGTTCAGACTCCTCGGGACGGTGACAAACTCGACGAGCTTTTCGCCATAGCTGGAGGGTTGCTGACCACGGATGGCGCCAAAGGAGGCGTTCTCGTAGCTCTTGTATAGTTCGAGGTAGCGTGCTGCCTCGGCGGCGGACCAGCATAGAATAAGGGTGACGTTGTTGACGAGAGATGTCTTGGAGAGCTCCTTTAGTGATGCTTCGTGGTTTGGAATGTCGACCATGGTGAGGAGGACGCGGAGGTTGTATTTGCCCTGGAGGTTGCGGATTCGGGTGTAGATGTACTCGGGATGGAGGCGATGATATTTGAGACTGTCGCGCAATGACCTGTTAGAATGATCCCATTCGCAAATGATCAACGACTTACCTCAGAAATAGAGCACAAGTACCCAACCCCAAGACAAAGTCGGCCGGGATATCGCTGTACTCCCACGGCATCGACCGAATGCTGGTCAAGACGGGATTCCCCCTTTGGCGCGGAGACACGAGGATGGTCGAGCCGGACTGCTTCTGCGGTAGAGCCTGCGGTGTAGGCTGGACGACCTTTCCAGCACCTGAAGCAGACGGGGGCGCCTTGTCGAGGCGTTGCGGCGTGGGCTGCTGGATCTTGCTCGGCGTGGGTTGCTGGATGGGCCTGCGCGGGATGGGAGTTGGATCTGCGGCGGCCATGGCAGCCAGAAGCTCCTCGTCTGCTCCGTAGTCGTCGTCCATGGCTATCGGCCCTCTACAGTTTTTGCGACAAGGCCGATGAGCTGGTGATGCCTTGTATTCGCGCTTGAGGTGGCTTGTTGACTCTACGAAATTCACGGAGTTGAAGGGTCGAGGTTGAGCTAGAGTGGGGCATCCAGGATGACCATTAAACAAGAGACAAGGCATGTGTTACAAGATATACAACCAAAACAGGTACTCTAGATATTATTCATAAATCATATTTGACCATCATCATAATCTGTAGTAATCCTATAAACATACACATCAAGTAGGATACTCAACCCGCCTTCATCAACACGCGCAACCAACCGTTCACCAACAACACCTCTACGTCATGGCAAAACGAGACATGGGTCAACAAACAAGGGGACCATGATAAGATCAAGGCGAAGAAAAAACATCAGATCTAGACCCGCCCCAAGGCTTTCAAGCATCAAAGCGCGGCCCAAACCATGCAGGGTCACATTCATCTGCAGTTAAAGCCCTCATCTACATGGAACGACCATCGTTCTTTTTTTCGACATCGGATGCAGCCGATCTTTTTGAGACTGGATGATCACGATAGCCCTATTTTTATCCCTCATTCTTTGTGTCTTCATCGTCCGATAAATCGAAGGATGTGGCAGTGCCCAGCGTCCTCTTCTCCACCGTGACAGCACCACTGATCTCGAGGACAGGACGATACGATCGGCAGATGCGTGTAAATGTCAAATATCAAATTGCTCGAGAAAGAAATTCCCTCTAGGTATCTAAACTAGGTATCCAGTATCCAATCCGATCCGATCCCATATGCAGCCGTTTCCGTCCAGACCGCTTCATGTTCCCCCGCCAGTTCCCAACCCATTGACCACACCCAAAACACAGAAACGCCAACCCCGTCTTTCCAAAATACGCCAAGCACGTTAATCCATCAAGGCACCGCATCACATGAGCCCATGTCTCAAGACCTAATCCACCTCCTCCTCTAGCCCTGCATACTCTTGCGGGTTCGGCAGTGTCCCGCCCGTCAGTGAGGAATGGATCGAGTACAGAGCAGCCAACCAACAGTCAAACATGGCCCCGACCTTCTCGCACCGTCCGTTCGGTGATTCGATTCTCGTGACCTGATCTCGTAGCCTCTCGTACGCTTCGATCATGACCCAGACCTGCAGCGCTGCCGTGTCGCGGCCATTGTGCTGCGGCCGACCTGCGACAACGGAGGAGAGCTCTCTGGTGAGCAGATCGAGAGCGATCTGCAGGCTGACATTCTCCTGGAATGAGTGACCCGAGGGGGTTGCTGATCGGTACTGGGGAGTCTGGTCGGGAGAAGGCGGGGGAGAGAACGAGTAAGGCTTGAAGTAAATAGTATCCCCCTCAAATGCCGCCAGGTTGGTGTCTCGAGTGGCAGCAGATGGAGTCCGTAGTTTCGACTGGCGAAGGGGGGCTATCGGAGCAGGCGAGTTGGTGCGTGAAGATGACGGGCTTAATCTCCACGGATCGCTGCGAGGTACCCGAAGAGTATCGTGCGGCACTAGACCGGGCTCTTCAAAGTGATGGTCGAATGAGTGGTTGTCGAATGAAGAGTTCCCAAATGAATGCTCGGAGTAGCCGTCCCTCGATTCAAGGAGCTCCCGATACTGATCAGCGATGAGGTCGACACTCGTTGTCTTTTCCGGCACATCCAATCCCTTCCGTGCCAGGGCGTGCTGCTCCAGTTGTCCAATCTTGAAGACGGGCGTCTTGGCTTGTCGTCGCATGGTGGATGTAGTTGAGGCTGATGATGCTGGCGAAGAAATCGACGAATTATCAAGCGAGGGCCGTCTCTCTGGGTCCTGGATTGTGAGGTGCGAAAATTCGGGGATTTGGCGCTGAGAGGAAGCCCGTGATACTCTCGGCTCTCTGAAGAATCCCCGCGGCTCGGGCGGCATTTCCGGCTCTGAGAACCATGGGTCAACCACGGTCTCGGGGCGAAGGTAGTGATTCCACTTGGCATCGCTCAGGTCGGGAGCGCCGTTCGAAACACGGCGATGCGTTGGCGAGTACAAGGAACCGTCGAGGCTGTGGCCGGACTCTGTAGAGCCACGCTTGGACTTGAGTCTGGGATCCGATTTTTGAAGCTTGCGCCTCGGGGGCTTCAAGCTCTGGCTCCTGGTGAGAGTGTTCTCCATGGTTGTTGTGTGTAATTTCTAAAATTCGCTGACAGTTCGGTTTCAGCTATATCGCATTGGGTGTGAGGCGAGATGATAGCAATGGATCGTGGTTGAGGAGGTCCTTGGTGGGTAAGAGTTGTTGTGTGTTGGTTGTGGCCGAGTGGATGAATCGACGTTGATCAAGTTGACGAGACACTCGGGTATTGCAGCCATGAGAATCAAACAGGAACTGAGGACCAAGGAGTTTATGACGGGAGGGAAAAAGCAAGGTGCAGCAAAAACAAGAACGGGTCGCTTGCGACTGTTATGTATCCATGCCGTACAGTGCAGGGCAGACAAGCCAGGGCACCGCAGCGGACCGCAGGGCAGGGCCGAGTGTTGAGTACTCGGTAATTGCAGAGCCCTTACCGCTTCCATCCTCCATCGATGGGCCCGTCACCCGAGAAGCGGGCACCAGCTGGATAGTGGCTTTGGCCTGCAGGTAGAGGCGCGTCGGTGCCGTGGGAAGCCCAATCGACGCAACCACGAGGAGGACGAAATACCCACGTCATGGGTCAAGGGCTACGAGAGCCCCAGTGGTTTTCCACCATCTTGGTGGCTGGAGAAGCGTTGACGGACAGGGTTGCGTCGCCAAGTTGCAACTTTCAAGACCTAGCAAGACCGGGGTGCCCAAGTGCGCTCTGCCCGATCGAGTACTAGATCGGCGGTGCTGAACTTGATGTTGGTCTGTTGAGAAAATCAAGAATCAATCAAGAATCGGCGGGTAACGCGACGCTCAAGTCCGGGTAAGAGTCAGATCTGAGCATCACGAAAGGCAGCGAGGGATGGTCCTTGTTCCAGAATTTGGTGAAAAGGCACAGAATGACACCCTGCCTTGGCGGTGAGGACTAGTCCATCAGTCCGAGGCCGATGCACTCTAGCCCGTCCACACTAAAGATTGTTTAGTTTCCTGACTTGATCCCTCCTCGGCTGGGCCAGGCTCTTTTTTTTCTGCGCGTCGCGTGGGTTGGGTTGGTGGACGTGTCTGTCCTGTAGGTTGGGTTAGCTGATGTCATGTGCAACAGCGGGACCTGGGAGAACCCTTGAGATGAACAGTTAAAAAGCAAGCAAGCAGCCCACCAAACGTCACCCACCCTCAGCCGACGTGTCCGCGAGGCGAGGGAAGGGATCCATTCCTTTCCTTCCATCGTCTCGTCTCTTGCTCTTTCGAGGTTTGACGCGTCGGTGTTGGCCGGCCTCTGGTGTGGTCAGGTCTTTTGTGTGGTCTCTGATGAGGAGGCATCCATGTCGAGGTTGAGATGGAGGGTTGGATGTCAGGTCCCGATCAAAGCTGTTATCGGCACGTGCATTCTTTGACGTTTTGATCTCTTCAACGCTTTATTGTCAATAAACAAACAACTGTTACAGTAACAAAATCATGAAAAAGCAATGTTTGGACTCATCAATTCCCTGCTGAGAAACCTTGGCTATGTTACTGGTCGACGGACGAAAGCCACTGACTGATACCTCGGCTCGAGAAAGTCGCAGCTACAGTGCTGGCTAACTGTGTGGCACTGGAATTCAACACTGTTCTGCCCCTCCTCAGGGCCAGATGAAATGAGGGGCAACTCCTCCCAATTCTTGGTGGGGTTACAGTACCATCCATTAAATGCGCAAGACGGCAACAGACGGGTTCTCGACGCAACCACATTCTTCAAACTCAGCCTTGCCTTTGATCCAATCACTTTTCCGAACCTGGGGCTCTCTGGATATCCGATCGCGGATCTAACTCCTCCCGCGGGGGGAACGTGATGCTACCAAATGGGGACAGCATTCATGCGCGGGGGCGGCGGGACGGCTGCGGGGGTTTGAGGCGTTGCGCCGTCATCTCACAATACTTACACGGTCTAGTCATTGCACCCAATTAACGCAGACCTCAGTCATTTCACAAGTTCCTTATGCTACAGCACTAACATCATCCCCCAAAGCCACCCCCAACCCCGGCATCTCAGTGCCGCTCTCCAAGCCTCACCAGCCAACCCTGAGGTCCTCTGCGTCTCCGAACAGCGAGAGCTTGCCGGTAACCGCCCCATCTCTACTCATGACAGACTGACCTTAGCAGCTCATCCCATGGGGGTTCAATGGGCGGAAACTGATTTATCCATCAATCAGAGGCTGGAAAACACTCTGTCATGGCATCTAGATGCTGCCCTTCCCCACATGTAGACGATGCGCCGTCTCATGAGCTCTGGGGATGAAGACGGAGGGGAGGGTATAAAGCATGACGCGCCCAGCTTTGGGGTCTACCTGGCTCAATTGAACATATTATCGTCCCTCAGCTCTCATCTCGACTTTTCTATCGTGATACTTGGTCCAACATCTTGCTGCTGCAGCTCTCTGACCACAGCTCAACCCCTCCCCCGCGTTCGGAGCTCACCCCACCTTAGCTCATGCTTCGTCACTGAGCTTCAACTCGACCTCTTTACCTTCGTAACAAATACAACTACGACTCGAGAGAATAGCAATCATGGCTGAGATCACCATTACCGGCTGGAAGACCCGCGATGTTCGGTTTCCCACGTCCCTCGACGGAACTGGCTCAGATGCCATGAACGCCGCTGGCAACTACTCATCCGCCTACTGCATTCTCGAGACCGACTCACAATACACCGGCCATGGAATGGTTAGTGAATGGTAGACTCTTGGTCATAATTGGCATAGCTAACTCTCCTAGACCTTCACCATCGGCCGCGGAAACGACATTGTCTGCGCCGCCATCAACCACGTCGCCGAGCGCCTCAAGGGCAAGACCCTCTCCTCCCTCGTGTCAAACTGGGGCAAGACATGGCGCTACCTCGTCAACGACAGCCAGCTCCGATGGATCGGCCCCGAGAAGGGTGTCATCCACCTCGCCCTCGGCGCCGTCGTCAACGCCGTCTGGGACCTGTGGGCCAAGACCCTCAACAAGCCTGTCTGGCGCATCGTCGCCGACATGACTCCCGAGGAGTTTGTCAGCTGCATCGACTTCCGCTACATCACCGATGCCATCACCCCTGAGGAGGCTGTGGCGATGCTCAAGGAGCAGGAGGCCACCAAGCCTCAGCGTCTGGAGGAGGCGCTCAACAGCAGAGCTGTGCCTGCCTACACGACGAGTGCTGGCTGGCTGGGCTATGGCGAGGACAAGATGAAGTCTCTTCTCCAGGAGACTCTCAACGCGGGATACCGTCACTTCAAGGTCAAGGTCGGTGGTGACATTGAGCGAGACCGAAAGCGTTTGGGCATTGCTCGCGAGGTCATTGGTTATGACAAGGGCAACGTGCTCATGACCGACGCCAACCAGGTGTGGTCTGTCCCCGAGGCTATCGACTACATGAAGCAGCTCGCCGACTTCAAGCCGTGGTTCATCGAGGAGCCTACTTCACCTGATGATGTCCTCGGCCACAAGGCTGTGCGGGAGGCACTCAAGCCTTACGGCATTGGTGTCGCCACAGGAGAGATGTGTCAGAACCGTGTCATCTTCAAGCAGCTTCTCCAGACTGGTGCCATTGACGTGTGTCAGATCGACGCCTGCCGCATGGGCGGTGTCAACGAGGTGTTGGCCGTGCTTCTCATGGCCAAGAAGTTCGGAGTGCCCATCGTGCCTCACTCTGGTGGTGTCGGTCTCCCCGAGTACACTCAGCACCTGAGCACCATCGACTACGTCGTCGTCTCTGGCAAGCTGTCTGTGCTCGAGTACGTGGACCACCTTCACGAGCACTTCCTCCACCCTTCGGTGATCAAGGACGGATACTACACCACCCCCACGGAACCGGGTTACAGTGTCGAGATGAAGCCCGAGAGCATGGATCGGTACCTCTACCCTGGTGAGAAGGGTGTGAGTTGGTGGACTTCTGAGGAAGCTAGGGTTATCCTCGATGGTGAGAAGATTTAAATGTGGTTGAAAAATGCGGGATGCCGCTTGTGATTTAGAATACTCCATAGGAGAAAATGACATGATGTTATGAGTTATTAAAGATTCCTGCTTTTCAATTGCCCTAAAAGTATGCGGACATTTACAGTCCCAAGTGCTTATCGAGAAACTGGACTATATCCTGCAACATGTCTGAGTTGTACCAATGAGCCAGACCTGGGTAGGTATTGAACTCGACGGGTACTCCCATTCGCTCCAGAAGCTCTACAGCTCGTCGACCATGCTGGCATTCCACGTCTTGATCCTTTTGACCATGGCCCATGAATGCAGGGGTAGACAAGAAGGGGTAAGAATTTGCTGGTGATGCAGGATCAAGTTCAGCTTCTTGTCGTAGCTCGTCAATGGCACGCTGTATCGGCGTCGTTTCTTCTTCCCCGGTGTCTCTTTCGAACAAATCATCTTCTGATCCCTCAGACTTGGTGTCCTCGTCCAATATGTCCATCATGGCATCAGCCAATGGCATAAAGCCGCTCATAACCACAACGGCACCCAACGGGGCTCCGTCCCAGAGCAACGAACTTACCAAGGTCATGGCGCCGCCCTGACTAAACCCCATTAACGCGACTTTTCGAGAGTCACCCCCTAGCTTCTCGATCTCATCTCTTAGCATCCCATGGATATGCTCCACGCTGGGACGCATCTCGCCGCGTGCCTCAGGCTCCCAATCGCCGGTGCCCTCGTACCACTGATGGATGAGAGACCGACGGTACTTTGTCGCTCGTGCGAGTGGCGCTGTGGGGAAGACGAGGCGGGCGTGGGAGAGGGAGTCTCGGAGGGTGGTTGAGGGTGCTGTGGAGATGGAGGAGAGGAGGGGACCGTGGAACTTTTGGGCGTTGAAGCCTCGGCCATGGAGGATAATGATTGTGAGGTCGTGGGATGAGAGCGGTTGGAGGACTATTGGAGATGGGAAATGACCTGGCTGAAGACGCGAGGGATTGATTTGTGGTGTGTCGCCGCTCGATGACATGGTTGATCAAGGCGATATGGGCCAAAGTGAAGCCGCTAGTGATGCATCAGCATACATTCTCGATGTAATTTTGGAACAAGAGTAACTATTATATACTTTATCTTATCCTGTTGAGATTCCTGCTACGGTATGATGCCTGCTCGTGGAATTTGTATGTTGAAGCAATTCGTGATGAAAGTTTGTATGAGCAAAGTTGGATAATGAGAGGTCCAGCGCTTATAGGTCAGTACCACGAACCTACTATGAGAGGACTAACGCAGCAAAGCCACGACCTGTAAAGATTGCTACACAGGAAAACAGCAAATACCTATGCATAAATAACTACAATTGCAGTTTATTACAAATTTCTCTGTATATATATACATTATTCATGGTTGATCAGCCACTACCGAGACAAACCACCATCTCACCCGCGACGTGTCAAAAACCCCACGTAAACCCTCCAACCTCATCATCACACTCAAAAATGAACCTCCTCGACCATGCCACGCACCCAATCCTCACCCTAACAGCCGCATTCACCGGCTGGAAGGCCCTCCTCCTCTCCATAGCCGTCGGCGCGTCCATCGGGCCAGACTATGACACGTCGACGTCGTTGTTTTTCGAGGCTGTGCACAAGGACACGCCTGGGCATGCTTCCCTCGCTGCGCGGCTGACGAGGTGGGATGCTTTGTATTTTATGCATGATGCACGTGTTGGAAAGGTTTATGAGCAGGAGTGGGCTTTTGGTGTTGGGCTACCTGTCGTTGTGCGTGGTGTGAGGCATCTGCTGGGGGTTGATGCCTTGGAGGCTACCGTTGCCGTCGCCGTCTCTCACGTCTCGCATCTCATCGCCGCGCTGGCGCTGTATCAGCTCACCGTCATTCTCTTTGGGAACCGGAGGCTTGCGTTCTTGGCGGCTGCTGTGCACATCTTCTCCCCGGCGGGACTGTTCTTGTCAGCTCCGTACGCCGAGAGCACGTTTTCATGTCTTTCGTTTGTTGGAAACCTTCTCTTTGCCATTGGCTTCAAGAACGGTCCCGACTCCCTGCAAAGAAACGTCGCCGTTGTGGGAGCAGGTCTGGCGTACGGCATCGCAGCCACTTTCCGGAGCAACGGGCTCTTTGGCGGCATCCTGTTTGCCATCGAAGCTATCAGGAACCTTTTAGCGCTCACCAACGGCTTCAGCATCTCCAAGGTTTTGAGATTAGTTGCGCCTGTGATTGGAGGTCTGCTTGTCGCGGTCGGGTTTGTTGCGCCGCAGGTGATTGCGTGGATGAGATATTGCAACGTGGAGGGAGAGCTGCGACCTTGGTGTGTGCGTCTCATGCCGAGCATTTACACATTTGTTCAAGAAGAATACTGGTACGTTTCTAATACTCTTATTGTTGTTTAGTTTTCTAATTATTGGGCAGGGACGTTGGCTTCCTCAAGTACTGGACTCCCAACCAGATTCCCCTCTTCCTCCTCGCAGCCCCGATGCTCACGCTGCTTATAAAGTCTGGCACCGAGTTAATGGGCGAGTCGAACCTAAGTCTCAGAGCTATAGACTCGCAGGGCCGAGTTCTAGTTCGCACGCTAGCGGGCATGCAGACACTACTCGCGGTCCTAGCCATCACCAACTACCACGTCCAGATCATCAGCCGTCTATCTTCCGGCTACCCAGCATGGTACTGGTGGGTAGCTTCATGCCTTATGGACAAAAAGAGATCAAGTCTGGGCTATGGTATTGTTGTCTTCATCACCATCTACGCTGCGATCCAGGGGGGTTTGTTTGCGTCGTTTCTGCCTCCTGCTTAGATCATGTGCATACAAACGAGTGTTCTCGCTATTATTCCTATTTAGTCTTTTTTATTCAGGCTTCTATATTTGGCAGTTTCTATTAGGTTAAAGTTGCACTGTGTTGGCAGTGACGGCCACTGCCTGCGTCCCAAACGGGCAAATTTGAGTTGAATGTGAGGCTATGAATCACGGTCGAAAAAGGTACAATCAGGATAAACCTCACTTTCCCTTTGGTTTGTTTACAATAGCAATCTCAACAGAAAAATAGGGTATTGTTTAGCTTTCTGTTCGTTCTCCTTCGTCCATATAAACCCGCCTTCTCTCTCCCCTTCTTCCCTTCTTCTTTCCTCCTCTGCATCATCGTCTCATCCACGCGAGAACGAAGAACCAAGACACAGTCCTTAGCTTCTTGCTACTGTTTCCATTCATACTTCAACTTGTCGAATCTTCAAACTCTCTCGTCTTTGGCTTCTCGACCACTTCTTCTCCTCCTCATCCAAACAAACAACCATGTCGACCGAAGCATGCCCCAAGATAAGCACTGCTCAGCCGCTGCAGGAGCAGCAGCAACAACAACGACAGCAGCACCAGAATGAAGCTTCGACATACGGATCTGACGAAGATATCCTGACCAAACTCAAGAATCTCGGACTCGAGGACCAAATTTCCTTGTCGCTCCTCGCAAAGTTCAAAGAGCTAAGGCTCCAAGACCGTCCCTACTTTTCGCCTCCTGTAAGACCCCTTCCACCAACTCAACACTTCATCTTAACAATAAGACAGCCCACCATTCACTCGACCATCGCAGAGAGGGCAAAAGCTTGGAGCTCGGAGTACTGCGGGTACTGGAGTCCCAGCTGGGACGACAGTACCCATCCGTACGCTCGGCCCCTGCCGTCCACCATCCCTCCCGGGACAGAGTGTCCCAGCCAACGACCTACCACTGCCATTACCTGAGGAGTGGGATGCTCAGTCACGGTCAGTATGGCTTAGCAAAGAGAGCCAGAGATTATGAATTGAAGGGGTAGAAGGCTAAATGGCAGCATGGGATGATACCACTGGCATAGAAGCAGGCATGGGCATAGCGATTAGGGAGTTCTGGTCATCACTTGATCCTTTTTTTTTTTTTTTTAAATCAGATATGGTGTTTTTCCCCTAGTCTTTTATATATTCTCTCAGTGACTCATAGCCCTGGTTGATGGGCGAACTTGACACGTGAACTTGCCTTCTGATGCGACAAACACGAAGCCATCCACCAACCACGCTTAAACTGAAGGACCTCCAGGACGACCAGCACCTGTGCATCGAGCCCAAGAGCGACGCACCCATCAAGCAAATGGAAGAGCACTGGGAGCACCGCGAGGTCATGGGTTGTTGAACCTGCATCCGTTTCCTCTCTCCACTCCATTCATTGGTCTCTAATCCACCAGTGAACCGCCGTGCAATCACCTCCAGTGGGAGCAGAAGCTTCCCAGGTATCGCCGCCTCCAACAACAGCAGCACTGTCATCTTCAGTGGTTTGCGGGTCAGGGTCGACCGTGGGATTGCCCTGGGAGATCAATCCTCATCTTTTTTCTCTCGGAACCACTGAAACAATCATGCCGAGATTGACTTTCACTGGCGCTCACAGGACTGGCGTTGATATGTTTCAGCGGAGGAACAGCTGTCACTCAACTTATGTTCCATATCTTCCCTTATCCCCCGTAACTGCTACGTGTTCTGCTGAACAGTCTTCTTAGTAGTCTGCTAGAACGACTTGGAGTCCTCTGAACTGATCCGCCAAATGTCGCCCATGTTCAGGATCACGATGCTTTTCTCAGTCAACTCTCGTCAACCAAATGGCCACTCCCCCTACGAGCCTCGGATAGGTCTACTCCGAGCCAGCCAGGCATGGCTAGGGTGCCTGTCAATTCTTATTCTTCCAACGTGAAGACATCCGCTCGGGACCTCCGCATTCTCGTCTTTCGAACCTAGAGACTGAATGTACCGCTCGTGACTGTCCCCTAAGTTGCAGAGTTGCAGAGCCGCAGAGGGCGGTGGCTTTGACGGGTGGTTGACCGGACAACTTTGAAACTTGGATCACTCATATCTCAACATCGCTCCTTGAACAACCGTATCACACCAAGAAGCTCAGTAACAAAACACCTTGATATTCGCTATCAAAGAAAATTACGAAGCTTGTCGCTTCCGTCGCTGTCTAATATTGAAAAAAAAAACTCCCATCTCCCAACCAAAGCGCCATACTTGAAACCATACTAACTCATCATCTCCAACACACATCATTGCCACACCAATCTGTCCTGTCATGCCTTCAATACAAAATGTTGGCTTCAAGATGCAGCTCCTTCGATCCTGTTGGTTGAAGCTCCGCCCCCAGGGTGAATGCCCACAGACTTTGTCTCTTGAGGCTCAACACCAGCTTGAAGGCCCATCACCAACGCGGTCAAATTTCGGCTCCGCGCATGTGAGAGCAGTTCCGAGTCTGACTTTCTCCTGACGAGGAGCCTAGGTTTGAGCACCAGAGAATGATGTTCAACGAGAGCTCTGTGGTAATCTTGCAGAGTTACCTGGGCGCCTAGCCTTCTCTTCCCAAAGCCGATGCCGTGTAGACCTTCGAATGTTCCTTGAGGCGGGCCGAACCGTTGATTCACAAAGGGCGCCAAGTAGCCATCCAGGCTCTTGCTCATTTCGCAGGGCGGGAGTAGTGAAATCTTGTTCATTGTGCCGTAGTTTCGCGCATTACCCTTCGATCCAGAGGGCTCCAGTAAAGGAGTCTCTTCTATAACGACTGGTTCCGGTGTGATCCTCGCTGACGCTGTTGATGCTTCCGCCTGATGTCCTCTTCCCTCCGTGTTATCTTGTTCTCCTCCTGATCCTTCTTCCAATATCGTGGACAATGCGCTGTTTGAACTTGAGCCCTCTTCCTCGTCGTCACGGGTTGGCCTTTCTGCTCCCCCAGGTGCGAACAACCTGAGTACGGACCATCGCCGGTAGTTCTAATACTCATCATCTGAGTCACTATTGTCGTTAATCCTAATAGCTCGCCATCTTCTATCCGTCAAGTCTTGGGCTGCCGTTCCCTCACTTTCAGGATCAACGTATCCCTTACCACCAGCGATACTGAGTGCGACTGGAAGGAAGACCAAGGCGTGAAGAGCAGCGAAGACGACGAGAGCAAGCCAGACTCGGAAGTAGTAGATCTCAAAGATCTTTGATCGGGTAAAGGCGAGAACACACACACCCAGGAGCTTGGTGACAGTGATGCCCGAAAAGACAGAGCCGCCAACGTTAACAAGGGCCGTCCAGGCTCGGGCGTCACGACCGCGGAACGAATTGCTGTTGCCCTCCATCACCGTTCGTGAGGGGAACATGAATGCCCTAGCAATGTGCGCGCAGAACTCAACCGAGATTCCAACGCAGATGATTAAGTTCACCAGCGAAACAGCATTGAGAGACACGCCGAAGACGGCCATGGCGCCCATGATGTCCACGACGCTCATCACAACTGTGAGAGAGACCACCAGCGCCGTGAGCAGTGAGCCCAGTAGTATAGATGCGACGACAAAGATAATGCCGACTGCAGCACACAAGAGACCCGCTGTCAAGGACACAATGCTGAGGTACTGGTCGAAGAAGATGTAAAAGACGCTGTACGGGAATACGTCGGCACCAGTTCTCTCTCCAATCTCCGAAGCGATGCGGCGTGCCGAAGTGTAGGCACTAATAAAGTCATCCTGGCTTCTCAGAGGGGTGTGAGCCGTTCTGAAGTGGCTGGCCGTCACCGCTCCCGCCTCGTTGATGACCACAGCCTGACCGTATGGTGCCTGTCCAGCAAGTGGGCAGTCGTCGTTGGTCGGACTCGACAGGAACTTCTTGAGATAATGAACAAACTCTTCGTCTTCGGGCATTCCATAGAGCGTGGTGTTCCATGCTGGCTTGCGATCAGCGAAGCATGTCTGACCATGCTCCACGCAGCACTTCTCATACATTGGGTTCAGCCAACGGAAGAAGTCGTCGATCCAGCTCGCAGTTGGCGCAGAGATGTAAGAAATGTCGGATCTCTGTCGTTCAAGCTCGAGGGTGTTGGTGAGAGAGAGACTCTGGCAGGTAGTGAACCTCGAGCAGACCTCTTGTTGCTGCTCACGCTTGGTGATATCCACTCCACGCGTCACAAAGTACACAGGAGGACCTGTCTCGAGGTAGTCATAGAGGTCATTGAAATAGGGGATCAGATAAGAACCGTCAGGAATGGCGACTCGCTGGTCAAGACCAAGCTGGATCTGTGGCAAAAGAGCCAGCCCAGCCGCGAACAGACCAAGGAAGATGGTAACAACAACAAGCTTGACCTTCTTTCCGAGAAGTCGAGGGGCATATGTGTTCTTGATAAAGACCTGGAGCAAACTCTCCTCAGCCATATCAGAACCACGGCTAGCCCCTTGCGCAAAGCCGTTACCACCATTGAGATGGATCCTAGCCTTAGTGATCTGCCAGCATGGCCACAACTCGCAACGGTGGTCCTCAACCCGCATCTGGTTAAGTGACAGGAACGAGACAAACATGGTCATCTGAAGCAGAGCGTTGACCAACACTGCACCAGCAGCGTATGCGGCAAAGTTTCTGACCGCCGGCATGCCCACGGCTGTTCCAAGCGCGAAGGCCACTGTTTCGGTGAGAGCAGAGAACAGAATAGAAGGACCCATGCGACCGAGAGCTCTGGCGACTCGTTCCTCCACCATCTGATCAGGGCAGCTGACGTTGACTCTCTCGAGCTCATGAACAATCAGGAAGATGTTGTCAACTCCCACAGCAAGGACGATGAAGGGGATGACCTCAACGATAATGAGGGTCGCCTTGAGACCGACCCACGAAAAGAATCCAATAGATGCAGCAATCGACATGAGGACGATGATAATGCCAACCAGACCAAGCGTGATCTTGGACTCGACCAGGAGGACGGCGGGGTTTCTAAAGACGTGCTTGAGAGGAGTGCCTAGCGCCATGCAAGCATAGACAAACATGACAATGTAACTGATGACGACGATCTTGGCGTCTGTGTTGGTTGACTTGTTAAGCTCCTGCTCCAAGCTGATCTCGGTGTTGAAGGACAGACGAAGGCCTCGCTCTTTGGCCTCCTC
This sequence comes from Fusarium falciforme, assembly GCF_026873545.1. Classification (NCBI taxonomy): domain Eukaryota; kingdom Fungi; phylum Ascomycota; class Sordariomycetes; order Hypocreales; family Nectriaceae; genus Fusarium; species Fusarium falciforme. Next base: position 3,618,370 of record NC_070545.1, read on the forward strand.
CTGAACTTCGAGAAGTCGGTCACGCAGGGCATTCTCCCAGTCCACGGCGCGTGCGAGAGCATCGGTTCCTTCTTGAGCGTTGTTGACCACCCAAGTAACGGTGATGGCTCGGGCGTCCAACACGTCATCGTCGTAACCGCCAAAGATCATGTCAGGTTCAATGGGTTGGCCAAACTCTGGTCGACAGTCCACAGGAGTCTTGGCACATGATCGAAGATCATCCTCCCAGTGCTTCTGGTCAAACCCACCCTTGGAATACCAGTAGGCTGTAGGAGATTGAACAACGCAGGCATTTCCAGTGGGCTTGTAGCACAGATCCTTCAGGAACTTGCCATATGTAGGGCTTTCGAGCTTCTCAATACTCTTTTCAACATCCATCCACCACTTGAGAGTCTCATAGCTGAGAACGGGGCCGGGTCCGGAGGGATGAGTGTCGTTGACCAGGAACACCTTTTCGGCCCGGTAGAAGGGGCCAAAGTTGGAGTCAAAGTAAGCCTTCTCCTGAGCGGCAGCAGACGATGGGCTAACCCAGAGTCGGGCAGGCTCCCTCTCGAGGTCGAAGCGGAACAACCCAGCACTAAGGATGGCCACGACGAGCAGGCTCAGTCCAATACTGAGGCCTGGGAAGCGAGCCGCAGCGTGACCAAGCTGATAAAATGCCTTGTCGCATTTGTCATTGACCCAATAACGCTTGGTCGGACGGTCGCGCATAGCCTCCGTCTGAACCGGACCGCCCTCATCCTCGTCGTCGCTGTGCGAGGATTCATGCAACAAACGCGTCCTCTCAACTTGCCGCTGCGCATACCTCTTCCAAGCAACGTGGCCAAAGATTGACGCAAATAGAGCAAACAAAAGGACGCTGTAGATAAAGATGGATGCGAATGATAAACAAGGCAGGAGGCCCACGTGACAAGACTTGGAGTCCTTAACAGCTGGGAGCTCCGGGCACACCTCAGGGCAGTCGACGCAGACGCAGCGATAGGCGGGGTCTTCGTCGTTGCACTTCTTTGGCTTCATATCCAATGGGTGCATTTCCGGATCGCTGTACTCTGTGGGGTAGTTGATCTGGAAGGGAGAGCCAACAAAAGGCTTCTTGTCACCAAGGAACTTGAGCATCTGGGTATAGTTCTTAGCACCACCGCCAATCAAGTCCATGGCCCTACTGTTGGCGCCGCCAAACTTGACCTCCTTGCAGCTGTCATAGAAGCCAGAGCCATATTCCTCGGACACGAGCTGGTCGAGCTCCGTCACGAGGTGCTTGCCGTTCTTTTCGACCGAGTCGGTAACATTGATGAACAATGATTGATCGGGAGAGCAGGTAAAGGTACAGAATAGGTTGAAGAAGTTTTCTTTGCACGCGGGACAGGATCCGACGATGGTGGCTGGTGTGCCGAGTTCGGACTTGAGTGATTGGACCTAAATGCGGCGTTAGCATGACGACTCGGTATCGAGATGAGGTTGTGCTCACTTGTTCCAGGCTACAGCATACAGGTCCAGTTCTCCATTTCTCGCCGCAGAGCTCAACAAGCTCATTGCGAAGCTCTTCTTCGGGATCTTGAGCTACATCGTTGTCGACGCATGGGAGCTCTTTGCCAAAGAGGCTCTGCTTGCCGCAATGGCCGCGGAACGCGCAACGTCCAGCTTCGTGTTTCGGAGTATATGGCTCAGCAAGGCCCAGCCCAACCAAGAGGCTGGTGGCAGCTCCGAGCTGAGGGAGAATGCGTTGATGCATCTCGAGATGACGGGGCCGCGCGCGGCGGTGACCGAGCGGAAGATGGGGTCGGTCGGCCTGGTCGGTCGCGATCGGGTATCGATGTGGATATCTCTTGATCGACTAGATGATGCAACGAGAGTGCGACGACAGGGTACAAGATGCTGCAGAAGCAATCGTAGGCATGCAGTTGAAGAAGTAGGAAGTGAAAGACGAGGTCGGTCTAAACAAGCTCCGAAGACGCGCGCCGAGCGGAGAGAGACAAAGCTAAATGACGGTAATAAACGTAAGGTATGGTGATGTCGTCGTAACGACTCAGGCGACGGCGGCAGCTCGGAGGACGGTTACGGTACCTACCTCCAGTACTGCACAAGCTTGGCGGCGGGCGTTCCAGGTCACCTGCGTCATTGGTTCCTGGGGCAGGAGCGGCCCGTGATTCGCCAGATGAGGCATGACTCGGTGGCTGATGCGCTTTAAAGGCTGGGGTTGCTGGGGATCGCGTGAGCCTTCCGTCATGAATCATCAAATGAAGAGTGAGAGCTGCCTACCTGGGTAATTAGTTACCCTATTGAATCGCCGAGGTATGATATTGGGAGTCGGTGTGAAAAGAGCTTCCATTATTGTCCGCTTGACAACTGTAACTGTACAATTTGGTTAAGCTTTCGGTTTGTTGGGTGGCTTCTCCAACCAATTCCCGCCCTGCATAGCCTCCAATGTAGCATGAGCGCCCAAATTAACGTTAGACATCCTTCCATGCATGGCTTTCGATTGACAAGCCTTCAAGTTGATTCACGCATAGACGTTGAAAGCAACACACAATTTTTTCCCAATAAACCCTCAACAATTCACGCTCTGCTTTCTACTCTTTCTACCCATATCACCAAGCTTGGGCTAACAACACGGCAAAGAGGGCGCGTTCCTTAAGCATGTCTCAGACCTCACGGCCTATTCCAGCCAAGTGCATCTGCTTGGGGGCCATGATTTATAACAATCAGCAATCAGCTATCGTGAGCATACAAGCGTATGCGTGCGTATAGCATCGTTGCGACATACAGTTGGCCACCTACCTATCCGGGTAAATAAGCATCTATACAAGCATTGTTCTCAACACGTGATCTGACTGGCTCAGCATCTTGATACGCGCTCCACCAACTGGGCTGCCAGTTGGAAAAAGACCATGACTCTGGGCTATGCGTCATTCAACCAACCCAACTACTCTTCTTCCTTCAACATCCCACAAGCGAAGAGACGAGAACTAGTGTCGACGGCACGAACAACATTTCCTGTGAAAAGCTTTACGTGTATCATGCTCTATTCTGGAACTGCTTACCTTCAACCCCACTCTATCCCTCCCCCATGCCCAACGAAACTTCAGAAGAACTTGTCCAGAAGCTGGTGGTATGTGGTTTACAGTCTTGATTATTTTTATGATGTGTATTGCGATCCAGCGCGAGGCAACCGTCAAGTGAGGTGCAGGATACAGAGTCGCCTGTCGTAGCAAGAATCGTCTGTGACTCACTGAGCGCGTCGCCAGCGCCAGACACATTCCTTAAGCCATGATACTCAGCAGTGACCGAGTTTGGTGATGTATACTAACCCTTTGGTCAACAGGAATCTTTCCGCTCGCTTCTGGATGAGGCCCTCGTAGTCGCTATTGCGAGCGATCACGATCTCAAGCAACAAACCCAATATGAAGCGGCCAAGGCTATCCTTGATGGCCTCGCTCAAGATGTCACTGCCGAGGAAGCAACTGGATTTAACCCCAGCGGTATCTCTGGTGTGGCCGAAGACCCAAATGAAGAAACAAGCACCACCGAGACAGGCAGCCAGCAAGCCTCTCGCGCAAGAGATACCGACACTTCCGTCAGCGACATTACTTCGTCAACTGCAAGCACGGCGTACTCCATCCCGCGGCTCACGTCCTTTAATGACGACAGCGAAGAGAGCAAGGTGCTCCTCCTTCAGGGCATGTTCTCCGAGCTCAAGGAATTCGACATCAAGCATTCCTTGAAAAGGGCAAATGGAGACTTCCAGACCGCACTTGACGATCTCCTCAATATTCAGTACCTCAAGTCAACAGGCCAAGAGCAGAAAGGAGTCGATGGCTTCTTCCAGCCTGAGGCGAGTGTCGGGAAGAAGAAGAAGAACAGAAAGAAGGGAAAGAAACCTTCGGTCGACGATACGCCGTCGTCTAGCAGTGGAACTAGCACACCTGGAGACTTGAAGGAGATGAAACGTAAGCATTTTCTCCAATCATACCGTCTTGAAATAGTAACTCACGACCGCGACAGGCCAAGATGAGATTGCGTATCTTGCAGATAGGCTCGATCTGCCATTCGGCTTCGTCTCTGGCATCTTCTACAACAAGCGCTGTGCCAGCGGCGCAACAGCAGTTGAGATCCTGGATCAGTACATCGCTCAAGGTATCGAGACCCAGGACGAAGCGGCAAAGAAGTACGCCCAGGAACTCGCTCAAAAATACCGCAACGTTCCTGAAAAGTACATGTCGACCATCGTTCAGGTTACTGGTTCCATCTCGCAGGAGTCGGACGACATTGCCGCCCTGTTGAGCAAGCACTTTACAAAGAACCCATGGACGCAGAAGCTCGATCTGAACTACCCCCTCACGCCACTGCCGCAAGAGGAAATCGATGGTTTCGAAACTGTTACATCTGGAAAGGCCAAGGTGACGAAGCCATTGGCCCCCAGACTAGGCAGCCCTTTTGACCCCTCCGCGTACACGCAAGCTGCGGAGAAGGCTAGCCAGTATAATCGGGCCAAGCGTGAGGCAGCAGCTTCTGCTGCACAGCTCAGCAGGCGAGGCGCCTCGAATCCTCTCTACCGACAAGCCGCTGGCTACTACGCAGAGGTTGCAAGGGAGCAGGGCCGCTATGCAGCGCAGGCCACCTCGACTGCCGCCGATCTCCTGGTTGAGAAGCAGAGCACAGCCAGTTCTATCGACTTGCACGGCGTCTACGTGCAGGATGGTGTGCGCATCGCCCGCCAGAGGACGCAGGCCTGGTGGTCTGCTCTAGGCGAGTTTAGGTCTGAAAAGGCGCGGCAGCAGCCATTTACTGTCATCACTGGACTCGGTCGCCATAGTGCTGGTGGTGTGTCACAGTTGAGACAGGCTGTGGCTGCAGCTCTGCTTCAGGACGGATGGAAGATGCAGGTCGAGACCGGGCGCTTCGTGATCAAGGGTCGACGATAACGCATGTGCAATCCGCAATATTGTCCAGGCCGGGGTGTGTTTACCAAGGCCCAGCTTTGTTATTCAGCCCTGTGAGAGGCACTGCAACTGGCCAGATCATCAAGATCTACCCTTCTTGCCGATCGGATGAGTCGATGCACCCGTTGCTGGGTCTTTCGGACTCAATTCGTCGCCTTCTGAGTGGACGGGTCTGGTTTTGGAAACCTTCGCGAGACTTACGCAAGCTCACCCAAAACAAGGCCAAGCTCCAATAAGCCTTGTTTTCTTGGTTCCTACTGGTCAGAAAGACCTGTCAATCGTTTGTGGGCCAATGGATGACCCAGCTCTCCGGTTACTGCGCGAAGGATTCAATCCTGGAGGCTATGCTAGGCATGCACAAAACGAGAGGCTCCAAGGCGTCCTCTCGTAACTTTGTTGTTGTGGTGCAATGCAATCTCGCACTGGCGGCGCCTCGGTCGCTTCCCAGAAGGGAAGTGCGTGAGCCATCGGGAGGTCGTATAAGTATTTGGGCGCTGGCATTTGAAGCTGGTTGGAATATCTCGGCATCAAATCTCAACTTACACACAAACTAAACTCGACGAAACGGAACCCATCTCATCAGAATCTTGAACCATGGCGGCAAAGGGCCAGACTACCGAGGCAGCTTACCAGAGCCTTCCGAGGGACGACCCTTCGGCGGCTCTGCTGCACCCTGAGGAGCGAGAGGAGGAGGAAAGGAAGCCGTCCGTCTCCATCACCTTTTCGCCCATCCTCCTCCTCCGATTTGTCGTCATCGCCCTCGGCATCACGGCCACCGTCTTCATCTGCATGCCCTGGTACCACGACGGCCTGGCTGCCTTCTTCGGCATCTGGTCCATCATGCTCATCCTTTGGAACTCGTACCACCTCATCAGCGGCCTAATCTACTGTGTCTGCTGCGGAAAGAAGGGTGGCAACAACGTGGTTGACATTACGCTTGGGAGCTTCTTCTGTTCGTTTGGCTTCGTGTCTGCCATCCAGCTTGGCTCTCCCCAGACAAAGAGCATTTTGGTCAAGTTGAGGCCTTATCTCATCAACTTGGTGGACCTTGGCTTCGGCGGCTTCTTCATCATCCCCGGTGTCATAGCCTTGACGAGTGGCGTTTGGTATTATGATGACAATGTTGGCGGGCTGTGCATTACCTTGTCGTGAGTATTTCCCATCTTTTCCACTTTTCATCTCAACATCGAGCTAACTTCAACATAGGACGCTGGAATTCATCATTGCGTTCCTGTCTCTGTTCAGCATCTTCCGCAAGGCCAAGCTCGTCTTGTACAAGGCCGAGGAGCACGACAAGCCTGCCTATACCATTCCTGAGCTGTACCGAGACGACACGTCGGAGCCCCGAGCCTCGACTTCCTCCGAGGTTTAAGAAGCTTCTGTGAAACACGGCATCCGAGGTCAATTTGTTCATCAGGGCGGTTCGGTGGTGATTTTCCTGGTGAAAGGATGCCAAGGTCGTGAAGGAATAAGCGACAAGGTCACGACGTCTACGTTTGACGATACTGGGGGACTCGATGATAAGTTAAAGGGAAAACATCATTGTTTTGGTCTAAGTTGTTGCTATATCTGCCTCATGTCAGGCAACCATATCCGAACCTTCCGTTCCCTATGCTGCTTGCAACTATGCTCGCTACTAGGATAGCATGAACAATACACAAGAAAATAAACCACTTCATAACCGCTTTTTTGGTGTCATCTATGCCTTCTTTTGGAGACGCCGGCCAACATTCTCCCACACAGCCATGCCCGTCGAGAGGGTAGTCAGGAACATAACCAGACTGACCACGCCAGGCTCAACCTTGACCCAGCCGACAGTAGTGGTAGGAAGAAGCATGTCGAGCGTGTCAGAGAAGATGCTGCGTGCCAGGACGAATCCCTCCCTGCTGAGATTTTGGAGCCAGGCTCGTCGCTCAGCCTTGCGCTTGGTGACGATGTTCTTGAGGCGCTCGCGCTCCTTGTCGAGGTCATCCTTGGACTTTTTCTCGTCGTCCTTTGTGGCGTCTGACTTTTCGGAGAGCTCCTTTTCAGCGGAGACGATCTCGTCTGCGTTCTCGGTGGGGATCCTGCTGACGCTCTCGGCGGGCACAACGGCAGGTCGTGTAGAGAACAGACGGAACACTCTGATGAACGAGACGATGATGGAGGTGTACAGTCCAGCGAACCAGAACAGCTGAGACTGGTAATCGATCTCATCATACTTTTCCTTGGAAAAGATGCGCAAGTTCTCAATGCCGCAGAGATCCAGAAGGGTCATGGTCTCCATCATGCCAAAGATGCCAAAGCAAGTCTTGCTCACGACATCAAGCCACCCATCGAGACCCTTGTCACCAGCGGCGACGTAGAGGTTCCAGCCGGCACGGAAAGTGTCGAGGAAGCGGAAGAAACGGATGAAGCGCCGAGAGACGTTGAGCTGCCCGCGGAGCACGCCTAGTCCTGTCGCCTTGGAGGTCTGGACGGTCTCGGAGGCGCCGGGGAGGAAGAGGGCCAGCAGGGCTGGGTAGCAGATGAGGATGGAGCATGTGGCCTGGAAGAGACGCAGGATGCGCTCAATACCGACTGAAGAGGCTGTTAGCTGCTGCTGTATGTACAACTGAGACAGTGAGTGAGAGATACATACCGAGGTCGGTGCCAAAGGCAACAAAGTGCTCATACGTGTCAACCATCTCGATGAGCCAGCTGATATCGAAGTAGAAGAAAATCAACAACTCTAACAAAACCATCAACGTTGCAATCTATAGTCTATCACGATAAAAAGGACGCTCGAGAAAATGCAAACAGAGGCAGAAAAATGCAGAATATTGACTAGACACAGTTAAGCGGTTTGAATAGGCGGTGTTGGGCTTGGACCCCCCAGACCATTTTATTTAGCTCCATAAGATAGGGAGCGAGTCAGCCGGTTGATGCATGAATTTGCCGCGGGGGATCCCCACGGCCACGTCTGTTTGGCTTGACGTGGACGTTTTGGAAATGGCATCATTGGGCGTTTATTCTTTTGGTATTGGCGAATAATACAAGACGTGAATACAAGCAGGCGTTGACACGTTCAATATCAACAGTCACGACTTGCGGTGACTGGAAACAATGTGTAACCAACTTTCGTTACTCCCATTGAACACAAGTAAATATAACACAGGGCGTCTACGTAAATCTTGTAGCTATGCACAGGTACACACACGTATGCCCCCTCTAACATCCTCTCCTCTCAACTGTCATTTTCTAACTAGTCGAGACTCCAATTATTGACCAGGAGACACCAGCTTTCCCTGAGCCCTTGAGTCGTGACTCCATCCACCAGCCAGAGGAGCACCGCCAGACTCCTGCGCAAACTTCTGCATCCGGGCCTCCAACTCGGGTCGGAAGTGACGGATAAGACCCTGGATGGGCCAGGCGAAAGCCTCTCCCAGAGCTGAGACAATATTAGCATAGTTCATTCACTTTGACGAGTGCAACATACCGCAGATAGTGTGACCCTCAACCTGCTTGGTGAGCTCCTGGAGCATGTCAATCTCCCGCTCGCGAGCCTGGCCCTTCTCGAATCGGCTCATGATCTGCTCCGTCCACTTGCTGCCCTCTCGGCAGGGTGTGCACTGGCCGCAACTCTCGTGGCGGTAGAAGTGGCTGAGACGGCTGATGGCTCGGACAATATCGGTGCTCTTGTCCATGACGATAACGGCAGCAGTACCGAGACCAGACTGGCTGTCCTTGAGGGCGTCAAAGTCCATCAGCTGGTCATCGCAGACGTGCTTGGGCAGGACAGGAGTGGAAGAACCACCGGGGATGACGGCCAAGAGGTTATCCCATCCACCTCGAACACCACCGCAGTGCTTCTCAATCAGCTCACGCAGGGGAATCGACATCTCCTCCTCGACAGTGACGGGGTTGTTGACGTGACCAGAGATACAGTAGAGCTTGGTGCCCTGGTTTCGCTCACGGCCAAAACCGGCGAACCAGCTTCCTCCTCGGCGGCAGATGGTAGGGGCGACGGCGACAGTCTCGACGTTGGTGACGGTGGAGGGGCATCCGAAAAGACCGACGGCGGCGGGGAACGGGGGCTTGAGACGGGGCTTGCCGGGCTTGCCCTCGAGGGACTCGATGAGCGAAGTCTCCTCGCCACAGACGTAGGCTCCGGCACCTCGGTGAATGTAAACATCGAAATCGTAGCCGGATCCGCAGGCGTTCTTGCCAATGAGGCCGTCGGCGTAGGCCTCGTTGATGGCTCGCTGGAGGACGGCGGCCTCCTCGACGAATTCACCTCGGATGTAGATGTAGGCAGCGGTCGCGTTCATGGCTCGGCCGGCAATGAGGCATCCCTCGACGAGCTTGTGTGGGTCCTTTCGCATGATCTCGCGGTCCTTGCAAGTTCCGGGCTCACCCTCATCGGCGTTGACGACGAGGTAACGGGGCTTGTTGTCCTTGTCCCAGTCCTTGAAGTTCATGAAAGACTACCGAGCGTTAGGCAATTGGTGTCTCCCCGGCTGGTGCGGATGAGGAATCCGCTTCTCCAAAACCTACCCATTTCAGACCCGAGGGGAAACCAGCACCACCTCGTCCTCGCAGACCAGAGGCCTTGACCTCGCCAATGATCCAATCGTGACCCTTGAGGATGATCTCCTTGGTCTTGTGCCAGTCGCCCATCCGCTTCGCGCTCTTGAGGTCGACGGGGTATCGTCCGTACAGATTCTGAAAGATGCGATCTTGGTCTCGGAGACCGCCGTACGTTCGCTTCGGGGCGCCGTCCTGGACAGTTGCCAGGCCTCTCACGGCGGTCCGTGAGAGGCCGACGGCCTTCTTGGGCGCCGCTCTCGTGGACAGCATTGTGCTCGTTGTCGGGTGGCGGATTGGAGATGGTTGACAAGACGGACGTCAGGATGCGGCACTTCGAGTTTCCGGGCGAGATTCGTGACCGGTTCAGAAATGGGGAATCAGTGATTGGTCAATGCGGACTGCGGATTATTCAGCCGCAAGAGTTAGCCGCTACTTATCCCCACACGTATGATAGGTTAGAAGCAATGTCTTTTTCATCAGAAATGTTAAGCGCTTCCGGTACCTTTTGCCTTCGGCCGACTCTTTGAAGTCATCGATCCGAGCTGCTCGGTGGTAACGTAAGCAGGCAGCTGAGCTCTTTCATTTGACGATGCTAATCTGGGACATCGCAACACCAGCTCCTACCTATCACCGCCAATAAACGCCAACCTCGAGTTGGCTTTATATGCCATCTTGGCAAACAATGACGGCGTCAAGGCCGAGTGAACTCATACCTTGAAAGTTGGAGTCGCCATCGCCATGTCTAGTAAAAGGCACTCGATTCTCCCTGCCATCGACCGCAGCGGTCCCAGGCCACCCGTCAACTTCTCGTCCTCCCTCACCATCTCCAACAATGCGATGCTGCAAGGCACACACTCGATCACGATGCAGTCAGAGACCGTGGTTCATCCGCGATCGAAGTTCGAGTCCAACCTAGGATCCATCTTGATCGGACGACGATGTCTTATCCACGAACGGACGCATATCGGAGCTCGCCCTGCCGACATCGAGAGTGCGAAGCCCGGTGGTATAGCTCTAGGAGACTACGTGACGATTGAGGCCGGTTCAATCATTGAGGCTGGAGGCACTGAGATTGGCGAAGGTTCAACGATCCAAGCTGGAGCCAACATTGGTTGTGGTTCCAAGATTGGCAAGGTAGATGCCATCCACAGAGTTTCAAGAGTATCAACTGACTGTTCAAGAACTGCACCATCACTCAATTGTCCAAGTTGGCACCAGGAACCATTCTGCCAGACAACACAGTGGTCTTCTCCAACGGCACAAGACGCATCGATAAGCGTGATATTTCCGATCACAAGAAGATTGCTTTGATCAAGCAACTTGCTATTTTGCGAAAAATGATACCCAGCGACCCCGACAAATTCAAATAAAGATACCCCTCAATAGACTCCTGTAACCATTGAAAACGGATGCCTCCCGGTTCTACTACACTTGACTTGCAAAGATGCTATTACAACTAAACATGAGATTATCCTGTCACCAGCTCTTGTCTATCTAACCCTCACGGTATTATCATTGCCAAGACAACGGCGCAAACAGCAACTACCGAGACACTACCGACTTGACCCACTGCCGAGTTGTCTTCGTCCTCCTCTACTACCTCCTCCGTTGGGGCTGAAATCTCTGGCAGCGTGACCGACGCAACAACTCCGTACACGGTGGTGGTATACGCCTCGTGGCTGTTGGTTGTATAACTTCGATCAATCGATATCGTGCTTGACGCCGAGTCTGACGCTGGCATGGATGGGACCTCGGCCGTTTTGTTGTACTGCTTCTGCTGGGAGATGATGCTTGAAGGGATTGGCGCAACATCAAGGCCCTCGTCTTCGCAGACCGATTGGTCTCTTTCCAGTTGACTGAACATGAACTCGCCAAACGTTCTTCTGCAATTATAACAGCTGCGATGCAGAGTTAGCGGGATTGGTCTATATCAGTTAGGTTCAGGTCGCTTCACTTACGCTTCCTTCAAAGGAACCCATCCTGTCTCGCAAGTACACTTTGTGTATGCAGCACCGGTTTTGTCTCTGCACTCTCTGTCGATCTTGTTGAACGCCTCGCAGATGGAGCCGTCTCCTGCGCAGTACTCGCGACCCTCTGGGGAAATTAATGCCACAGACACTTGGGCGAGAAAGAGGCCGAGGAGCACTCTCTGGATAGCACTCATTCGCATCATCTTGGACAGTTGCGACGGCATGAAAGAGAGGGTTCAGCAACACTCCCAGTTTCAATCAGTTATGTGAACTGGCGGCCCAACCTGAACATCCAACGGCCTCACCGAGCGAGCATCTAAAGATCACCCGAGCTTATGGCAAGATCAGCTGGCATCGCGCGGGCTAACATTGAGACTTTATTACTCTGCGGGGATGCTGTCCCTGGATTTACCCACCAGCGTCGTAGCGTTAAGCTTGTGGCGTTGAGTCTAAACGACCATCTTTATTTTCCGACTTCAGCTCATTCGCGACTTGTTGGTGTTGATAGGTTGGCTGCGGTGCCTGGGGACTAGACTGGGTCTTGGCATGGTGTAATTTCAGCCCGTCTTACAACGGCTCCTGCAAACACTCGCGCCCTCAACCATGCTGTGCTTGCTTCTAGCGGCATTCTCTCTCAGGGGCAAACAGAACTGCATCGTTGGTGGCTGTCGAAAACCCGCCATGATTGGCGACGGCTAAAGTTCTTCAAGCCTGGCGGTCTGACCATTGGACCCTCTACCGAGGGATACGACCGAGCGAGACTGTCATGGTTTAACTAAATTGGACGAGGCAGATGAGCTCTGGAGCCAAGTCTGCCCCGTAAGGCATGTTGCACAAGTTCCTGGATTGAGCCCGGGTGGGTTGTCTTGCAGCCCGAGGAGGAAAGGCGGCCGATTAGAGGAGACATATGGGCAGCCACTTTCTCCCTGTCCGTCGTCAAGCTTGAGACTTCTTCTGTGCAGACTCAAGATAACAGAATAAACCAGGCGCCGTGGAAAGGCTCATAGACAAGATGCCTGAGTTGACGGTTGGTTATGTTGCTGGTATCATTGCCTTTGGCATTGTGATAGGTGAGCTCTACGACCTCGACTCGCAAAGTGCTTCTTGTGCGGCACGCGACAGGCAAACCCGAGATTCTAACTTGGACGATAGCCCAACTATGGTGTCCGACTGCCATGACCTTTATTCTCGCTGGTCAGCTACGTGATCGCGAGACAGCGGCCACATGGTGAGTTATAACTTCAGCCTTGGCACTTGGCAAGATTCAACTAATCGTCATAGGACAAACGCTGGGCGATTCCTTCAGAGCTCTCTATGGCCTCCTCTACTTCAGGCAGACTCTGCCAAACGCCATGGTGTCCGCGGAACCATCTCCATGATGACCTTGGCTGTCCCATTACTTGCCTTGCTCGTCTCCCTTGCTGGTGTTATTACTCCTCTGGGATTATACGAGCAAGATGAACTCGACAGCCAGTCCACCTTGGCATCATTCCAATATGCCAAGGACTCGAGTGCGTTCCTCATGGGAACCTCGCCGCGCGACAGCAACAACTCCTTCACACGAACGTGCTCACTAACCCCGACGTGCTTTGCGCCTTGTCCTTACACCTCGGATGTCACCATCTTTTCATCCGACGGGCTGTCCTTCAACTGCACGACGCTTTACGAAATCAACGCAACCGTGCCCAGTATCCTCCACGACATCTACATGAGCGGCACCAAGAAGCGCAGGACAACCATCTCGAACTACTTCGATATTGAGTGGCGGCAGTTGACCAAGCAGTACAACCGAATCTACAACAACGGCACACCCATCGCGGTTGGCATCTTCCGCGCTCTCGAGTCGTTTGCACTCAGGGAAGAGATTAAACCTGTGGAGGGCCTGATTGTCGACAACAAGAACGGCGGTATCGGCTTGAGGAACCATACCCTGCCTGTTGGACATACCCGAGGCGCGACTTGGTCTGAAGATTTGCTCTTCCTGGAGCCAGAGATTGAGTGTGTGAACCTCAACGTCACCGTCGACTTTGAGATTAGTACCAGCTCCAAGCAAACCTCTGGCCTCGCCGTCACAAACCTGTACATGACTGACCGCGGCGGCTTCGTCCACCTGAACACGACCAACCCGGAGCATGACCAGCGCAATGGCGTGAACAAGCCTGACCTCAAGACGCGGGCGTACCAGGCGGCATGGTATACCAACGGCGTCACCATGCTCTTCATGAACATGTCGGACCCGACCGACAAGGTCAAGGGGACAAAGGCGCTTGACCGCATCGACTCAAAGGTCGGCAAGAAGTGGAAGCTGCCCATCGCAGAGGTCGACCACACGACGTATCAGTCGCTGCAGTTCATGACGGAGTTTGGGAGACTCGTTGGTATGTCCAAGTCACTTGACGCAAAGGGGGAGGAGATTTACAAGAATCCGCATAATATCACTTCTGATTATTGGAATGCTGCGAGTAAGTTGTGCTCTACCCATCCCTTATATTCATCGCTGACTTTTTTTTTCTTCTTAAAGAGCTTATTTGCCAGGGAACTTTATTGAATGCCCCAGCCTTGCTAAACAACACCTACGTCGCTTGCAACTTGCTCCGTGGAGTTCCCAAGCGAGTAGGCGGCGGCTCACCAAACCTATTCGAAGACGGCAGCGAATGGAGTTCACCCCTATACACTTGCGCCTCAGCCGTCAAGGCCACCGTCAAGAGAGTCACCTTCTTCCACAACGGCACCAACGACAGCATCGACAACCTGGTCGTCAAGGAGGTCAAGGAGAAGCAGTACAAGAGCAAGGACGACATGCCTCTCTGGGGCGTCGAGGACTGGTCCCTCACCCTCGCTCAGTTCGAGCCCATCTGGGGTATCGTCGACCCAGCTTTCAAGGGCTTTCAAAATGTCAGCACCACCCAAGCTCCAGAGTTGTACCTCCTTGGGTCCTCGATGGATGAGATCTTCGGTCCTGCAGCCCTCAACCCGTCTTCTTCCACCATGAATCTCCCCGGTTCCATCGTGCCCATCTCGGCGCTTCACACTATCTTCAAGAGCGGCAGCGACACAGACCCCATCATCGACTTTACCGCCCGGCAGAGCATGAGTCTCTGGCTCAAGTGGAAGGAACTGTCTGCCTCTGCAGAAACGGCCCCCAAGATCTTCAAGCTCCTCTGGAACGACCTCGCTGCCTCGGCTCTCGTGGGCACCAAAGGCGCCCTGGGCGCTCTCAACGAGGAGCCCGACCAAGCTGCCAGGCTACGAGTGATTCCAACAGTCCACAGGGTCAAGTACAAGTGGATGTTTGGCATCCCGGCCTTTGTCGTCATAGTCTGCATGGGCCTTATCTTCCTGGCCGTAGCAGGCAGCGCCGTGACGGGCAAGTCCAGTTTCGGCCTCGTGAGGCACAGGCTCAAGCAGGTTGCTGTTGGCCGTGTCTTGACTACTATCTTCCACCCCGACTCGAGCAGCTTCATCATGTCTCCCGGCGACTGGAGCAGAGCCAACGGCGAGAAGCAGATCGACATGGCTGGTGGACGTCCTGCTCCCGCTGCGCCAGGAGGTCCTCCTCCGGCCGTTATCAATACTGTGCCTGCGCAATTCAATGTGCCACCTCAGTTCAACGCGCCTCAGCAGTATCAGCCGGTACAGCCCTACTCGCCACAGCCATATCCCCCTCAACAGCCGCCTCCGCCGCAATGGAGAGGGAGTCCTGCTACCCCTGACGAAGTTCACGAATTGACGTACTTTCCCGAGCGTAAAAGCTAGCTAATATTGGAAAGAATTCGGATTTAATGTGTTTTATTGTTTCATGTTTCATAGGTCGATGAACGATAGTATCTATCTGTAGGGTATCATCAAGACAAAGGCCCATCCAAACTGATGTACTTGGCCATCCCTCCTCTCCCGTGACCATGTAGGATTCCAGTCTGCAATAGCCTATCCACTCCTTCTCTGGAATATAGACGTGATGGCTCTTTGGGCGATGGCTCGATCTTGCTCCAGTAGAGCCAGCGCCGTGATAATAGCCATGATGGCCCATTTGTCTCCAAGAGTCCCCGTCACTCCTGTTCCCAGGAACCGGAAATGCCCAATCTCTGTCGAATTCCGCTTGGCCTCGGTCCAGACTGCAACGATCTCCTTCCCATAGCTGTCCCTGATATTCCCAGGTAAAAAGTCCATGTCTGCGCCGCCAGGAGGTCCTCGAGCGAGCCTCACCAGCTTCTAACCACGACGTTGACCCCCTAGGCCCGCTACCGCGTCGCACTTTGAAGGTCGCCACTCAAACTCTTCTTTCACTTCATTCCCACTGGTCCCAGATTCAATGGTGAAGTGTTGTCCGCCGCGAAAGAATTTCTCTTTCACCTCCTGATCTGGGTATAGAGTCAGCGCGCCCGACCAAGCTGCCAACCCGACAGAGACAGTGCAACTCCATCCTGAAATCTTTATGTATGCCAGCGGGGGAACCTCGTCGGTGGGCCCCGAGTATATGACCATTGGAGACGAGAGTAGTCCGAGAAAGCGTCTGCCTGCCTTGCAGAGGTACAGTGGTTGACTTTCCCGTTCGCCTAAAGTGTAGGTGCCTACTGGCATGTCGGTGCCCTTGTACCGGTAGAGATTTAATGTGTGTGGGAGTTTGCGAGGAACAGGCTCTGGAGTGGGAGCCATGCGAGGAGGAAGTGGAGGAGGTTGCGCCTGTGATACCAACGTTTCTGTCTCTGGGATGGGTGGCTGCGTTACCAGTGACTCGACCTGCGGTAGTAGAGGATGTGCCAATGGCGATGGAGATTCGTCCCTGTCGGGAAGGGGAAGCTGTATAGGTGGTGCTAGAGGCTCGTTGGCTGGTAGAGTGATTCGCTCATCTTGGGTTTTGGCTTTTATCACTGACTCTGGCGTTGGTGAAGGGGTATTTGGCTGAGCTGTATCTTCTGGGGTACTCATGGTCACAGAGCAAATTGAGAAATGGGAGAAGGGATATAGAAATAGTAGGTTGGGCGTAGGGAGGGTGGAAGTGGACGAGTAGAGGGATGAGTGGGAGGGATGGAGACGGAAGAGTTAGATCACGGGGGAGAGAAAGATATAAAGCTCAACTACAATGAGCGATTGCTCCTTCTCCATTCAACTTAGGTAGCTATGAATTTGATTATATCCCAGTGTAGTTCCTTCCGTCTGTATGAAAGTTGTGGAAGTAGCTGGGTCCTTTGCTCACCCTATACCTGCACAACCAATTATACCATCACCATTATCCACTGCCTAGCTTTATGCACATGCACACATCCATGCACAATAAACGTTGACAACACCGTCAAAAACGTGGATCGGCATGTGGGAGATACGCGTAATCGTCAACAAAAAGCCAAGCCAAGCCAAGCCGTTGGTGATTGACACCGTGGCAGGGGTCCAGTTTGCAAAAGCTGGGGCTACCCGGAATGAAGGGTGGGAAAATTGATCCATCAACCGATTCATCGACGCCGGTGCCGTCCCGGCAATCCCGACGGGCATCATCCTGTCCCCGGTGAGCCGATGGATACATCATTGTATGTAGGGCTTGCCTCATTGCTGCATGACGTCTTGAATGTCACTGCCAATGTGAGAGTGAGTAGAAAAGAGAGCTTCAAATTGTAAACTCATGAGGCCATAGTCGGCACCTCAAACTTGCTGTCTAGATACTCGCTCGTCTTTAAATCCGACCTTGTCGTTCGTTCATTCATGATGTGGATAAAAAACATGAAAACAATCTCAATGCCAAGACCTATCCAATCTCATAAACACCAAATGCAGAGCGTCTGTGACGCAACAGATTTTTGTCCCCTGCCCCCATCCATGTAACCGCTGTTTTCGTTGTGCAATAGCTGCCTCTCTTAAAATACATCCGTTGTATGCAATACAAAAACCTCGCAATGCTGGTAACGCCGTGAAAATGAGAATCAGAAACTGAACAAACCGCTTCGTCGCTTGCCCAGAGGGTAGATGATTAGAGCACTCATAAAGAGTCCGACAGCAATTCCGATGGCAATCTGAATCATCGAAGCCGCCACATTGAACACCAAGTTGTCGAGCTTGCCTCCCTTCTCAACCTGGACAGACGCTGTTCCATTGATTGTCCCGTTGTTGTTGGTGAGCTCATTGGCCACGCTGAGGCCGCTGAGTAAACCTCCGGTCGATGCCAGGCCTCCCGGCACCTGGCAGAAAACAGCGGGGATGAGGATGGCCGCTGCAACGCCGTGCCGGAGTCGGGAGTACAGGTTCGCAAGAACACCGACGGCTAGGGCACCCAGTGTGCTGGAGATTTGCGGGCTAGACTTGAATCGCTGTCCACTCCAGAAGTTGACCATGTACCCAGCAAAGGCAATGATAACCATGATAGGCACCTGGCGCCACTTGGCCTGGTAAATCATGCTGATGCAGACAACGAAGGGGGGCACGAAGATGAAGCCGTAGTAGGGGTCCATGGGGTTGGTGCAAGTCGCTTGGTTGGACGGCGTATCATCAAAGAGTCCATATAGTGCTGAGCCAACCGTGATGCCGAATCCAAGTAGAAGACAATAAATGATGGCGTAAACAATACGAATTGAACCCGGGACAATGGCCCTGGACTGAAGTTCAAGAGAAGAGCACACTACATTGTTGATATCAGCATTGGCTCACCACAAGATGGTGCGGAAAAGAGATTGAACTTACAAACCATGTAACCAGGAAGAAGCATGACGATACCGCCTTGAGCGAGAGCACCAAAGCAAAAAAGGTTCGAGTTGTTGATGCTTCCGAACAATCTGGCCAAGAAGCTGACGACGACTGTTGCGGTAACCTCAAAGACGTTGCTGTACAGGGCAGAGTTGGGAGCCACAATGAGCTGCAGGACTCCAACAAGACAGCCGAAAGCAAAGATGAGCGGGAGATCGATCAGACGGGCTCCGAAAGAGAAGGGCGCGGCTGTAACGCTGGTGAGTCCAAAGATGATGACTCGCAGCCAAGCGTGGAACTTGTCCTTGCGCTTCATCAAGACATCCAGCTTGTCGGTAGCTTCCTCAACGCCGATACAGTCATGCATGACCTCCTTGTAAATCAGATGAACGTCCTTCAGCTTTCCCAGATCAATGCCCTGAGCCGAACGGACGATTCTGACTTCTGTCGTGTGCGTCGATCTGTCGTCAAATGAGATGATCATGCATCCCGGCAGGTAGAGGAACTGCCCGTCGATCTCGAGAACTCTGGCAGTCATGCTCAGATACTCTTCCAGTCGATGAGTTGGAGCTCCGTATAACATCAAGGCGCGGCAGAGCTTGATGATGTAGTCTTGTCGCGACAGTGTCTCTGCAATATGAACCGTAATCCGAGCTTCCTGTTGTTGCCAGAAACCACTGAGCCGGTTGGCGCTGTGAGCTCGCTTGTGCATCGGAGGTCGTCCATGCTTCTTCCCGCCATTCTTGTTCTTGCTGTCACCAGCCTGCTCTCCTTCGTTGGGGTTGGCAAGCCGTGCTGATGCCTCGATAAGGTTGGCAAGCGTGTCTTGCGAGCGGTTCTGGTTATACCACTTCTTGCGGGTTGGCGTTGAAGCCCCGGAGGGAGTGCCCTGGACAGTAGGGCTGCTCGTTCCGCCGATCGATGAAGCTGTGGAGGCGTTTCGGTTGTGTCCTCCCTTGAACGGCGGCTCAGGAGGCTTGTAGAGCTTCAATAGTTGAGACAGGACGCTGCCGCGGTACTGCTCGGGCTCAGGCACATCATATACCACTCCATCATAATTGCCATCATTCAGCTCGGTCAAAGTCTCTCGGCGTTGGCGAGGAGCTTCCTTGGCAGTTGGCGAGTTCTGGGCAGTGTTGGTTTCGAAGCGGTTAGTGTGGGACCGGACCAGCTTGAATGCCTCTTCTTTGAGTGTCGGGTGCTCGTGCTCCCCGGACGGGATCTTCTGGAAGCCGTCTCGGTTGTGCGCCGAGTGGCTTAGGTCTTGAAGGGGGATGTTAGAGCCTGCAGTAGACTCGCGGTCGTCGTAAGCGGTGCCCACGCTGGATTCGAGTGAGTCTCTGGAAATGGCCGATGAATCTCGGTGAAGGTTAGCCGCGATTAACCTGGCACGTTCCTGTGCAGCGGCCATTGCCTCCTTCGACTCGGGATCCAATCCATCGTCAATGTCCTTGCCAGTCACAGAGTTTGAAGAGTTGCCTCGTAGTAGCGAAGGCCTCGGCTTTGCAATGGGAGTTGTTCGGGTTTCGGGCGGTGGGCTAGACGGAATCACCGGAGGACTGGTAACCGCGGCATTGCTGTTGAATCTTACTCGGCCCTTCTCTTTCCTGATGGCAGCAGCCGTCTTGGGGCTTGGGGGAGTCTCGCCGCCGCTGGCAGGCCTGGATGAATCGGGACCGAGTTCAAGGTCCGGTTCATCACTGTAGTTTTTGGAAGAACCCTCCATCGGATCTGGTAGGAACAAGTAACGAGCGTGTAAACAGAAAGAATAAGATGGAACTTGGATGCAACTTGAGCAAGGATGCCCACAACAGATTTGACGACCTTACAGAAGCTCAGTCGTGGGGAAGCTCCGGATCCCATGAAAGGGACCGGCCTTGTTAATATAAGGCAGGAAAGGATCCATCGTCTGGTCCTGTCTGGTGCAATGCTCTAACGGACTCCGTACATATCCGGCAAGGGCAGCGATCGACTCGTGCACTTGGGGTCTCGTACAATGCCAACAGTGGAGTGACGTCAATGTGGATATCGCTCCCGCTTGGTGAAGTGGCACAGGGAGAAATTCAGATGAGGTCTTGGTCTTCGTGCGAAACCTCCGCTTGGAAATTTCGTTAGGTAAAGGTCAGGATCACGACCGACGTTGCGGCCATCGGGACGTCTTCCGAGAGGCGATCCCCGCCATCGGCCCACTCGTGGAAAAAAAAGAATAAAATAAAAAAAAAACCTGCTGAGCTCATGACTCTTGGAACATTCTATTTTGATACTTGGCTGATCAAGAAAAAAAAAAGGAGGCAAACATTGGTTCACTCTAGAACTTCGAGGCTGACGAATTCCTTGACGTCTCTCTTCGCCTAGTCTCTTGCCTCCACGGACTGCCCTTCCCTCGTTCGTCCTGGTGAAGCTCCAAGAAATTGTAGGGGCTTGCCGAGGTCGGAAAGGTGTCTCAGTAGCCATGCACGATTTGTAGTTGAATTTCCTATTGGGGCAATAGCCAGTGACACCGCGTACCTGCAGGGACTCTTGGTTTCCGTCCAATGGCGTCTGGTTCCCAAGCTGTCATCCAATCCTCTTTGCGGGGAACGGAGCAGATTCCGTGCGACGGTTCACGAAATGGGCAAACGGTTTGGGACTTTACGGCGAGGTGCATGCTGTGAAAACGCTAGGGTTGCACCAAACGGCATAGTACGGGCACAAGGTTGCACAAAGTAAGGGGGCAGGTGTTAGATCTGGTGGCACAACTTTACTCCCCTGGTATCCCATTGGGTATGCGTCAACCCAGAGCCGCATTGTCGTCGGACTTTAGCTTTCTTCGATCGGATGCTACTGCTACTATAAACGGTAACACTGCAGCTTCAGATCCGGCAAGGGGTGGGAGTGGGAGTAGATGCTAAATTTGCATCCATGTCTTATTATTTGGATATACACCCACATCACGGCATCTTCAGGCATTCTACACTACCCTTAATTCCTAATGCGTCATGGCATCCTCAAACAATCTCCGGAGCTGATCCTTCTCAGCCTCGAGTTGATTGGACAAACCAGGGGCTAAGCTCAGCACACGTGCCTGAGGAATCGTTCCCTCTACAAGAGCCTCGATGTGCTCCGTGCCGAACCCGAGCTCCTTGAGGCCCTTGGGCTGGTCGCCTAGTTCTGCCAGGAACTTGGTGATGGCCTCGGCGAGAACCTCGCCTGCACTCTCGCGCTTGACGTTGGTGATGTCGACTCCGAATGCCTCGGCCGCGGCAAGATGTCGGTCTGGGTTAGAGGCGGCTGTGAAACGGAAGACGGCCGGAGCGGAGACGGCGACCGACACTCCGTGAGGGATGATTGGCGAAGCTACTTGGTACCCGGCGTGCTTGTAGCCTGGGTTCTGACCCGAGATAGGGTACGACATGCCTGGAACTCATTAGTCACGCCAGTTGACTCGAGTCACACGCAGACTTACCGTGGCAGAGATGAACACCAGCGTTTCCAAAACCAACACCAGCCAGAGTGGCGGCCAGAAGCATCTCACTCTGAGCCTCGAGATCATCAGGATCCCTTACAGATCGTGGAAGGTACTTGACAGTAGCACGGAGAGCGTGGAACGAAAACACATCAGAGATGGGGTTGGCTCCCTGATACGCCGGACGCAGGATGGGGTTCGTAGGCCTCGGTGTTCGCTCATTAAAAGGAATGGCCGTCCAGGACTCCAGTGAGTGGCAGAGCACGTCGAGACCTGAGGCGGCCTTGACTGCTGCAGGCATAGTCCTCGTGTTGAGGGGATCACAGATTCCGAGCGTAGGCTTGAGGTTTCGGTGGGCGACACCTGTCTTTGCCCGCTTGGACACGAGGTCGAAGATGGCGGTTCCAGTGGTCTCGCTACCCGTGCCGGCTGTGGTTGGGACGGCGATGAGGGGCTTTAGGGGCTTGTCGACGGGACGGCCCTTGCCGAGTGGCGCGTTGACAAAGTCGAGGAAGTCGGCGTCTGGGTACGCCGTATACAGGTTCATGAGCTTGGCTGTGTCGATGACTGAGCCGCCTCCGACAGCCAGGAAGGCATCGGGCTCATAAGGACGAGCCCAAGCGATGGCGTCCTTGATACTACAACACTGTCAGAAAGAGCCGACACCGGGGTGTTTGAGAAACCTACGAGCTATCCTTTGGCTCAATTCGGACGTTGGAGTAAACCTCAAAGGGCACACCCTCTCGAGTGAGAGCCTCACGAACCTGTCGCATAGCATCTAGCTTGTCGACGTTCTCATCCGTCACGACACAAACTCGCTTCGCGCCCAGGTTCTTCAAGTCCATACCAACCTCCTGCGTCACGCCGGGACCGAAGCGAATTGACGAGGCAGCCATCTCGAAGGCGTACTCCTTCTGGCCCGGGTGCGTGGTCGGCGTGGCATACTTGCGCTGATGAGCATGTCTGGAGGGAGTGAGAACCGGCGGCGACTGGTGATAGCCGGGATTCGAGTGGCAGGGACATGAGGGCGGGTGAGTAAACTGAACGGTGCGGAGCAGGTTTGTAGCTCGCTTGGCGGCCTAGATTGACTGCTGTGAGCGTTGCTTGAACGAATTGGCTCAAGGTGAGTGAGAGGCGATACTCAATGCCTCAGACCTTTGCGGGGTTGTTACGTACGTTGGGAATAGCTCTCACGGCGGGCACCATGGTGGATATGATGTCGCCAAGCAATGTCACAGAAGCAGTGCGGCGAGAGGAGTAGAGGGATGAAGTGTTAGTGAGTAACAGCAACAGCAAGATGCCCCAGAGTTGAGAGGTTGAAAGAAGGCTTCAAGATGTGTCAATTGAAGCTGTGGCGGCGGCTAACATGCACGACACATTGTGTAAGCAGAACCTCGGATGGCGGACGACCAAGACCGCGATTGCGGGGTGAGAACCGCGCCGATCTGGGGCCCGATGTTGCTTAAGTTGTGAGGGGAAAGCGGGTAGAACGGCGTGAACGGATAGCGGATCTCTCTGGATCGTGTGTACTGTATCACGAGGGCGTTCGCCCCAGCCATGGTGAATCTAGGGGTTGTTTTGGTGACGGCACTTTCATTCTGATTGGTTCCTTGTATCCGAGCACAGTATCGCAGGCCCAATGTGTCTTCTCTTAAATGACGTTGTTGTTCACAGGTGAGAGGAGAGGAGTTGAGGGGAAGTCTGGGGAGATAATTTCCTAATCTGGCAACTCAAGTCAAAGCCGAAAGGCAAGCTTTGCCGACGGCTTCTCGGCCGAGACAGTGTCTGATGCTTGTCAAAGTGATTGACTTTCATCTTGACAATTCGTGTTTTCGTTTGTTAGACCCGAGGCTAATTTTAGTCTCTTCACCAGCTTGATGATTCACCTAGTCTCGTCTTCTTGTGTTATTCACTTCTCAACTCGCTTTAAGCGAAGATAGACAAGGTTGTTAAACAAACCGGCGACTCACAACCAATACGAATACCTCACAATTGCATGCCTGACTCAGCAGCGACATAATCCAGGCTCATCACCTGATATCAGCAGATACAAAGCGTCATGGACGTCAAAGTGAGGGCTTAAGAGTCCTCAAACACCATAGACAGAAACCCCACCCACCTCTTCCAAATCAGCAGCGCAAACCGCAATGTCTACTTCAACTCCGTCTGGCAGAGCTCGTCTTCGTGATGTTTTGCCTCAACTTCAGCTGGGCAAGTGGCCAACGGGCGAGCTCAACTCCATCACTGATGTCCCCGGTGTGCTCGTTCATACTCAGTCCATCAGACCCGACGCCGACGTCAACACGGGTGTCACGACTATTCTTCCTCGTCCCGACTGGTTCAAGTACTCGTCACATGCCGGGATCTTCAGGTTCAATGGATGTGGTGAACTGACAGGTTCCCACTGGATCGAGGAAACAGGGTTGCTCACGTCGCCCATCGTCCTCACCACCACGTCCGCCATCGGCGATGGCCACCGCGGCATCTTGGAATATGCATTCCGCTACCACGCCAATGACGAAGGCGAGATGGGCCTGTTCATATTTCCAGTCGTCACAGAGACGTTTGACGGCTTTCTGAGCGACCAGAGCCGTTTTGCGGTGACACCGGAGCACATTGTGACTGGGATTCTGAATGCGAGCTCTGAGCGTGTTCCAGAGGGAAACACAGGCGGTGGCACCGGGATGATCTGTCACCGGTTCAAGGGCGGCACAGGGTCAAGCAGTCGAGTCGTGCAGGGGTTTGACGCAGCCGGGGATCCCAAGGCATATACTGTAGGTGTGCTTGTCCAGGCCAACTATGGCTCGCAGGAGAACCTGCACATTGGGGGAGTTCCAATCGGTCGAATCATCAAGTCAAAAAAGGCATCTGGCACAGTGCCACCCGAAGATACCACGGCAAAGGAGGCTCGAAAAGACGGCAGTATCATCGTCGTCATCGCGACGGACGTCCCTCTGCTTCCCATCCAGCTCCAGCGTGTGGCCAAACGGGCCACTGTCGGGCTCGCTAAGGTGGGTGGCTATGGCAACAACACATCGGGCGACATATTCCTGGCCTTCTCAACCGCATCCAAGATACCATTCCAGGAGGTGTCCATGGCACCCGGAACATCACTCGTCAAGGACCCGTACCGACCTAGGCCCAGAGCTATAGAAATGCTCGATGACGACTCGATCAACGGGGTTTTTGAGGCTGCAGCAGACGCCACAGAGGAAGCCATCTACAATGCAATGTGCATGGCAGAGTCGACGACGGGGTTCAAAGGGAGGACTGTGGAAGCTTTGGACCTTGATATGGTCAAGGACATTGTAGGGAGGCGCCTTGATGTGTTGTAAACAGCCACCAAGTTGAATCAGAGCTCTCCACAGGGTTGCAAACTTTGGAAATTGAAAGAAACTCGAAAATTTCATCTGCATGAGACATAAATCCCAATAATAGGTTCCTGTCGGATGACTGCAGGTTCAAAGAATCACGCAGCGCAACCTAGCCAAGATGGAAGACAAACATAACTAGACACACGTGTTAGCGGAGCCTGACCTCATTCTGTGGCTTGCCATAGGCCGACAGCCACAGCAGCCTTCCAAGATCCAGCCCCGGGAAGCTGCAGTGGAGCAACAAAGGCAGGTACAGCCCAAAGCTCCAGCGCCCAGCGCCAGGGCCAAGGCAGGTGCCCACCCGAAACCTCCACATCGACATAGGGAACCTCCAGCCACATTACCTACATTGACCTCGCCTCGACGACCAAGTTGCCCTCGAAACGAATCCACGTCACCGAGTGCCGAGAAGCGTCACCTCATCACGTCGACAACTGCGCCGTCGCACTGCGCGCTCACCTGTTCGAATAGCCCGCTTCTTGTCGCGGGAACCGCTCGTTTCCTCCCCTGCCCGACCGAACATGCTTCCGCGCTCACCATTCGTCGCCCCTGCGTGATCCCGTTCCTCGCCGTTTGCTCATGGACCGCGCAAATGGGGGCGGCCCCGGCGCGGCTGCGGCTGCTAGTAGGGCAGAGCGTTTTGAGGATGAGAAGCGCCGCATCATAGAAAGCTGCTTCAACAAGAAGGATGTGGACGGCTCCCGTAAGTCTGGTGGTTGTTGTCCTCGCCAAGCTTAGCTCTCGACGCCATAATCTCCGCGTCTGATCCGCGAGTCCATCAACTTTGGCCGTGGGGTTGTCGCCAGGAGACAGAGATCAAGAAAACTCATGATGGCGAGTGTATCATTCGACTGACGAGCTTCGCTAGTTCATGAGACGTATATCACCCACATTCGAATCACCGAATTCTCCTCCTACCCAACGACCCCTCCTCCGCCCCAGGCCCGGACACCTGATGTCCAGAAGCCTCGAATCATTATCGTAGCCGTTCGCAAGTCCGGCCGAGTCCGCATGCACAAGTCCAAAGAGAATGCCAACGGTTCTTTTTCTATCGGCAAGACATGGAATCTCGACGACTTGTCACGCATAGAGTCCTACACCGGGCCCGAAGCCAACGCCAACCATCGCGACTGGGCCGGCGACACTGGGTTCCAGGTCACTCTCGGCAAGCCTTACTTCTGGCAGGCCCAGACAGATAAGGAAAAGAAGTTCTTTATTGCCAGTCTAATCAAGATCTACGGAAAATACACTGGCGGTAGGACTCCAGAGCTTTTCGGGTTCGAGCAGAGAGAGTATGAGCAAGTAATGGGAGCTACGAGACGACCGCCTGGCCCCGCAAGACCTTCTCTGCCACAACAGCCGTCGCAGCCGCCATCACAGCCTGAACAACTGCCGAGCCAACCTATAAACAGTTCACCAGCTCAGCGACCTGCCCATCCTGTGCAACCAACGCACCCTTCGCTTCCGGGACATCCAGCCGCGGCCGCCCAAGAGATCCCGCGTTTCAGGACGCCGCCAGTTCGCCCACCACCAAACATCACCAATTCGCCTGTTGGAAGTTTTGATTCGAGCGCTTCGAGAGGGGGCCCGCCGCCTCCTCGATGGATGGCCCATGGAAACAAGAGCCAGGACTCAGTTGCCAATTCTTTAGCTGCCAGAAGCGATGATGCTTCTAGCTTACCACCACGCTCTCGCAATGGTATGACAGGGCCGGGGGCTTATGGGAGGTTTGGGGAACCTCCGGATGCACGAACGCCGACAACCCTTACACCTCCGCAACCACCAACCTCTCAATCCTCACCTTCGCCAAAATCGCAGCCAGCTATGCAACCCCATCAACCTGTTCCCTCACCTCTCCAACTTGATAGGCCGCCTCCGGAAAGAAGAAGACCCCCTATGGATCCCACTCGACCGCTTGACCGAGACCTGGTACCTCCGCCTTTGATTAGCCCTGGGAAAAAGGAGCCAATGGCACCTCCACCACGTAGCAGCGAACGGACTTTGCCAAGAAAGGATACTTCGAGTATGAAGTCGGCGAATAGCTCCCTTACCGGAAGTCTTCAGGATCGGGAGATTCCGACGTCCGCAGGACGGATGGCGGAATTGCCAAGGCATGAACAGACATCAGCACCTCCAGTACCTCCAGCTCTCAGACCAGGTTCTTCGAATTCGGCAGCGAGTGCTGCCCCTTCGCCGGCGCCAGCCTTCCAAACTGCCCCTAATTCGCCCCCTGAGCCTCCCGTCTCGGCCCCAGATGATCTTCCTATCTCACCACCTCGTAAAGAACCCAGCCCATCAGCAGGTGACTCAGACGAGTCGAGACCTGGTCTGGGCCCTATGATCAGGGTGAAGAAGTCAAGAAATGAGATCGCAGGTGCTCTATGGAAGGCTGCCGCTACTGCATCTGCGGCAACTGCCTTTAAGCCTCGACCTGGTGGTGCGGGAGAGCGTCTGCGTCAAGCTCAAGCCAAGGGTGATGAAGGACCCGACGGTATCACAGGCGTTGTTCCTGCGCCGCCTCGCCCGCCTTCCAGGGAGAAGGAAACGACCCCCGAGCAACCCTACGAGCAGGCAAAACCTACAGAAGAACCTAAGGTGCTAGAAAAACCCAAGTCTACAGAGCGCCCCAAGTCTGCAGATCGTAGCTCTCTGGTTCCTGAAGTTAAAATCAGTCTTCCTACCAGCAGGCCATCGAGTTCGCATGGGCCGCCCCAAGAAGCCAAGAAGTCAAAGGAACCTGAGAAGAAGGAGCCTCGCCGGTCTATTGCTGCAGGCAATGACGTGAAGTACCTCCAAACACTAGGTGTCAACCCATCAATCTTGGATGAGAGGAGTGAAGAATTTTCCCAGTGGTTGGATTACTTCGGATGGATTCCTGGAGAGCAGATGCGAACACGCAACGTCGAAGAGATGAAGGCTGATCTTGAGCGTGAACTCAACAAGGCGCAGGCCGGAGGTTGGCTTGCTCGCTTCCGTGAGGAAGATGAGCGCGTTGATGCGATCAAGTTGGGACTTGATGTTGCTATGGCCGAATGTGAGGAGCTGGACAACTTGCTCACACTCTATTCTGTTGAACTTTCGGTAAGTCGGTCACTAAACTTGTATAACAGTGCTAACAAGCAGTAGACCCTGTCGGAGGATATTGCATATATTGAGGCCCAGGGCCAGGGTCTTCAAGTGCAAACAGCAAACCAAAAGCTACTCAAGAAGGAGCTCGAGTCTCTGCTTGAGACATGCGCCATCACATCGAACGAACTGGAAGTACTCCGAATGGCACCTCTGGACAATCTCCGTGGCTTGGAAGACGTTGAAAAGTCTCTGGTCGTCCTTTACAAGGCTATGATCAAGATCGATCCCACTCGCAGCGGTGGTGACAAGGTGGATGTGACGGGAGAATCGGACCAAGCCCATGGCCTCAACCCCGACTTCAAGCAAATGCGCATCGTCCAAGAGAAGAAGCAGATCTACGACCAGGAGAGTGCATCGTTCATGCGCAGATTCGTCGACTTCATGTCCCGGCAGTTTGATGAGGCCTTTACAGAAACCAAGCTTGCCATGGAAGGGGCCTTGTCTCGCAAGGTGGACTCTACGCATCATGACCTTGGCCGAGACGTCTTGTGGAAGTACAGCCCCCTGATGCTTTATGCCCGCGACATGGACACGGAGCAATGGAACCGCCTCATCCAAATTTACCAGGATAAGAGTCAGCCTGTGTATCGGGTCGAGTTCCAGGCTGTGGTTGCGGTGTGGCGTAAGAATGCCAGGAAGTTGACTGGTGATGAGGCCGAATTGCTATTCACGACTCCCGTCGAGAAGCATCAGGAGGGAGGTGTGGCTACCACTGCCAGAAAGTTGACAGTGAAACGTAGTCAAACGCTTGCTCGTGCCCTTCGATCACAGCGAGAGGATGGCGGCAGCAAGCAAAAGGCAGAGAAGAGAGGAGGTGCCGAGGGCAGGGACCTGCCATATGAAGTTTTTGCGGGCGTTCTCGATGACCTGCTTCCTCTTATGCAGATGGAGCAGAACTTCATCATCGACTTCTTCCACGCCACAACGCTCGAACAGATCGACTTCCCAGACTCTGTTGCTGCTAGGGCACCTCGAGACCGACGAGGTGGCGATCTGAGACGGCCTCGTCTCATGGAGCCAGACCGAGAGTTGGCCAAGCGCATCTTGCGCTCAATGGAGGTTGTGTTTGCATTCCTTGAGTCAGAGCTGCTTCGGCTCATGGAATGGGTGGTTGGACAGGATCCTCTGTAAGTTGAATGTGTTCATTTTTCTTGTCCATATGCTAATGATTACCAGACAAGGAATTGGAGTCCTGGCCACTCTAGAGAAGAAGATGGCCGAGATTAGCCAGTCTAACCAAGAGTACCTTAACACTCTGCTGCAGAAGCTCCACGGGCACCTGGAAGTGCGGTTTAAGAAATTTGTCGATGAGCAGATTCGAGCTATCGAGGAGACCAAGGTCAAGATCAGCAAGCGAAAGGGCGTCATCTCATTCATCCGCGTCTTCCCTGCCTTCTCAGCTGCCGTCGAGAACATGCTTGCCGGGGTGGATGCCAACCTTGCATCTCGAAGCACCATTGACCGCGAGTATGACCGATTACTCAAGACAATGTTTGACTCGCTCATGGTCATTGCCCGAGAGAACCCTGGAGTTAGCGTGACGAGCGGCTCTGCAGATCCCGAGGACAAGGAGGCTCTGAACTTCCACATCCTCCTGATTGAGAACATGAATCACTTCAC
This sequence comes from Fusarium falciforme, assembly GCF_026873545.1. Taxonomy (NCBI): domain Eukaryota; kingdom Fungi; phylum Ascomycota; class Sordariomycetes; order Hypocreales; family Nectriaceae; genus Fusarium; species Fusarium falciforme. Next base: position 3,648,068 of record NC_070545.1, read on the forward strand.
AGAAGAGACGGACACTCGGGGATTGGATGTGCTTGAGGAGTGGAAGGATCAGGCGAACGCAACGTACGACGAGCACATGAACCTCTATCTGAACGCGGTGATGCGACGACCGCTAGGCAAGGTACTGGAGCACCTCGAAAACATGGAGGCGCAGCTCCAGTCAGGAAAGTCGGCGTCAACAATCGCGGCTCAGCCATCCAACAGCAAGATGGTGTTCAACAAGGTGCTTGGCAACTACGACTCCAAGGAGGTGCGCAAGGGCATCGAAGCGCTGCGCAAGCGTGTGGAGAAGCACTTTGGCGACGCAGACGACCCGGCGCTGAGCCGAAGCTTGGTGGCCAAGGTGCTATCGGAGTGTGAAAGGTTCTATGAAAACGTTGAGAGGCGAATTGGTGATGTGACGACCAATGTGTATGGTGGCGACGTCCTTTTCGAGTGGCCCCGTGCCGATGTCAAGGCTGCTTTCCGATGAAGCTATTGATATAGAAGTCAAGTCTTCGGGTATTGAGGAGGGACGATGGAGGACATGATGGGATGAATCTGTACTAGTAACTGCTATACTACCAGCCAGCATGTTTGACCAGCCGTGGGAATTGCATGAGGTGTGATGGTTTGTGGTATATAGGAAGATGCGTATGGCGAGGCGCCTGGAGGTTGGCCTTTTTAGTATATCTCGATATGTCTATTTGCCATGAACTATCAACCTGTTGACGAGAACTCTTTTTCATCCGAGTAGAAGTCTAGATGAGGACTTGAAATAAGCCCTTGAGATGGTAGCGACGTCATAGTCTGAGTGTCGGTGACAATGGCACACTAAGAATAGCTCTCAATTAAAATCGGACGCGTTCGCGGGGAGGAAGGTGGGAATACGCAGACCCTGGCGCCTTCCCGCACTTTAAGACGCGTCGCGTCACCGCGTTTCACGCCAAGGCCACGCCACTTTACGCCCTTTCCCTTTCCTTTGGCGCCGGGAGCTCCACCCATCAACCATCGACCCTGGACGAACAATTCATTGATTGCTTGCCAGCGTTTAAGCCTTTTCAACCACAAGCAAACGACATGTCGAGTTTAGACTATTCCGAGTCTTGAACCAGAGCCATCTAAACCTTTTCACAACCCCCAAGTCAGCCCGGACCGCCTCGACAATGCCGCCCAAGACCCGCTCAGGCGGCGTCCCCGCCCCGAGTCGAGTCTACCACTCGACACCAGCACAACAGCAGGCGCATTTTCCTGCCCGTCGGAAGGTCGTGCGGACGTACGGGAAACAGAATCGAAAGAAGCAGGCCGAGACGAGCTCCAAAATGTTGAGGCAGCAGACCCTGACCCAGATCGACTTTGTGTCGTCGAGCTTTGACGAGCAGGATCCGATCGTGCTGAGCGATAGTGAGGATGATGAAAAGGACGATGATGGGGATGAGGAAAGGGAAGCGCCAGATTTTGATCAGGAAGAGCAGGGGAATGATGAGGATGAGGAGCCCGTGTCGACTGGGAGAAAACGGCGAGGAGCCTCCAAGAAGGCTTCTGCCAAGAAGCAAAGAACGAAACGACGTCGGACAATGGGCGACGACGACGATGACGAGGATTCGGACGAGGAGAAACCCAAGGCCGCCAAGACGAAGACGAAGAGATCGAACCGACGAAAGACGACAGGGGATGTACCCAGCTCAAGCTACCACACGCAGACATTGACCCAGTTCATCGGTCGCAATGGCCAAGCTCAGTATATCAAGGACTCTGAAGACGAGGAAGAGGACGATGGGTTCCAGCAGTGGCTTGGCGATCCCACAAGCCCAAGCCCACGGCGGGTTCAACGCCTCAAGTCTGTCACTCCCGTAAAGAGAAAACGTCCTGGTTCTGCCTCCAAGGCCCGGCAGCAGCCAGAGGAACCGATCGCCACCCGTGAGGACTCCATAGTCCCACAGACACCACGGAAGCGTGCCAAGTCAGCGGAGATTCCTTCATCGAGCCAGCTCTCTGCACCGCCAAGCATATCGTCCATGGCTAGCCTCATGATGGATCGCTACGGGGCACCTGATCAGGTGGACGTCACTCCAGTCAAAGGAAAAGGGTCTTCGCCGGCTGTCACATCACCGCTTAAGGAGTTTACTGGAAAGCCGCGTGTTGCAACGACCCCTCGACGTCACGAGCGCATTATTCAGGACTCTTATGCCACGGAGAGCTGGGGCTCGCTCGCTCGTACTCCTCTCCGGGAACTGCCTGTTGACTCGCCCAACAAGACTCCAAAGTCGGTCATTGAGCCGCTCGAGTCCTCTTCAGTCTTGAGCGAGATGGAGACACCCACAAAGCCTAGGCGCAGAGGCGAGAGCACCGAGCTAGGTGGAAGCCAGAGAAGGGATAGGGACGGCAGCCCCACGCCTAGAAGGAAAATGAAGCTGGTATCCCCAGGTCAAGGGAAGAAAAGGGTCCTTCTCGAGATTCCCGACTCAGAAGATGAGGATGACGACGACTTTGGAGAGAACGATGAGAACTTTGGCGGTGGTGACGAAAATGACGAAAACACTTTCGTTGCTGGACCTGAAACTCAGTTTGTCATGAACGAGATTGCCTCGTCTGAGGAAGCATTGTCCAGGACACCGACTCAAGCAGATCCCTCTGGTAGTGGTATCCAACGAAGGGTCCTTGGCGAGGTCTCAACTGGGGAGTCGTCAAGTTCACGACTTGAAGCCTCGGCATCATCACCACCACTTCCACCTCTCAGCTCACGACCAACCACACTTCCTGCCCTCTCACCAACGCCCAAACCTTCACGTCGCCCAACAAAGCGTCTTCGAAAACCTATTCATCGTCCTGTCCCTCCGACTCAAACTCAACCCCTTGAATCTCAGCGTGTGCCCCTCGCGACTCTGCAGGCTCTCCCACCCGCTTCTGCTCGCACCGATGTCCTCCTCCCACTCTCTCAAGACATGCTGGACGATGTCATTGAGGGATTCCGGGTTGCCCTTGTGCTCCCTTTCAAGATCCCTGCCCAAGTCGTCCGCTTTTGGCTGTATGATGGAGAATTGCTCCGCTTCCTCGCCTGCGCAGAACCTGGCCGTGTGACTGAGGGTCCAGCTTGGCGTTATCACCTAACTCAGGTGTATGAGCTCAACAACCCTGTTGAAGGCGACGACATGCGTGAAGAGGGTTGGGTGGAAGGCGATATTGGCCGCTACATCTATATCCCGCCTGCTGTTGTCGGCCAGTTGCTCTGGAACCTTCGACACGCCATCTTTGATGAGAACGACAATGGAGACGGCGCCACTCAGTCCCAGGCCCCGACACAAGATGATGACGAGAGTGGAAGAGTCGACCTCTTTGCCAACTCGTCACAGGCTCAGTCAAGGGATAAGAACCCTGCGCCTACACCGAGCATGAGCGTCTCTCAGCAGGTTGAAGCTCAACTCAAGAGCGACATTGCCCACTCTACCCAGTTTCCTACCTCGGACGACATCCTCGTTCCCTCTACCCCTGAGGAGGAAAACAGCAATAACCAAGATGCGACTCCTCCAACTACCCACGTCCCGTCGTCTCCTGCAACTATCAAACCTCCTCCCCCACGAACCCCTTTTGCGGCATCCTCCTACCGTGCCTCCCGACCTCCTCTCAGCAGCACGGTTAAACCTTCGACTGTCCGCCCCTCGCAGGCGACGACCGTCTCACAGGCCTCGACCCCGGAGAAGAACTCGTCGGCGTCACTTCACCGTCCGGACCTACACTCGTCTAGCAGCATTGGTTTCCCTGAAGGCCTACTGGACGACGATGGTCCTTCCTCACCACCCCTGCGTCTACCACCTGGCTACGCTGCAGGCTCGTCACAGCTCTTGACCAAGAGTCAGATGCTCCCTGATAGCCTTGTCCGCGACGACGCGAGAGTTCCTCCCGAGATTTGGGACTCTGACGAAGATGATGAGCGACTATAGTACTTGACAGAGAGAGATGGGATGTTTACTGCCTGTCTCGTTGCAAGATTTGTGATTTTTGTGTTGATGAGCATGGCGTATTATTGACATCTGGACATGTATGAACTGGAAGCTTGGGCGTTGGGAGTATGTATCTATCTGATAGGCATCGAGGACTTGTTCCCTCAACATGGATCAACAGTGTTGAATTGGAAAGGAAAGGAATGGATTACAGTACCAAGATAATTACCATGAATGAATCAATCGTGTCAAAAAGAACCCAAACTCACTCGATTTCAGATAAAGTCTATAACTACTGCGCTTGATTGAGGCGTTACTTGTTCACAACCCATCTTCCCTTTTCCCCTAGGAGCCTCTCTCCTATCCTCCAATCCATCCCAAAGATGGGAGGAAGACGTATGAAATTCTGTCGTACCGTCTGTTCCCTCAGTTCTCATCAAAATTCCCTGCGCCTGGATTCCACCTAAGCCATGAATGCAATGTTTGTGTTGTTTCTGTGGGCACGCGGCAAACAAAACCCGCCCTTTCTATTTCCTTCCTTCATTCATTCATCCCAGCGCGCCATCATCGAGATAGGTAATGTCGTGTCGTGACGGCATCAAGCGAGTATGAGAACTTTTCTTGCCAATTCGTCCAAAAAAGGAATTACCGGTATCATTTGCTCTGTAATGCATGGGGCGTCCATTGACATGCCCCTGATCAGCTCCAACGCCGCATCACCTTCCTCGGTATTACATCTTTCGCCCCTTCAGGACTGATAGACCAATTTAAGACAGATGGAACGCCCCTTGGCCTTCCTTGACTGCCGTGAAAAGCTGCTTCTTCATGATATCAATGGTGGAGTAGTCGGGGAGCTTCAAGTAGTTCACACAAGTCATGACGCTGGGAAGGTAGTCATCAGACGTATAGGGGTGCTCGCTGGGCTTGCACACCACCGTGAACATGGGTGTCAAAGACTTGAATCCTAAAAGAATATTAGAAACAACTCGAAAAGACAAACGTGTCATGCTCACCTCCAATCGGAAGCTTGGGGCTTCCAGTTGTGAACTGCAAGAAATCGCGACGCTGTGCAGCATCAAAATCGCTCATGGTATGGAGCAAATTCTTGACGCTCTTGCTGTCCATGTTGTAGCCGTGATCCGCCTTGATAGAGTCAAGGAGAGCTAGCGATACGTTAGCAACTGCTGAACAATTAAACTGGAGGAGACATACTCTCAAGAGACCAGTCTTCATCAACTCGGCCAAACAGAGTCACAAGCTCGTCTGGTGTAAAGGCGCTCAACGCCGAGTAAGGGAACACCTGCGAGAATCCGGTGCGGAAGGCATCAACCTGCCGGCGAACACCAGAGCCAAGAGTCATGTCGATGACCTTCTCGAGATACGAGTCCACGTTGTCAATGGTGACTCGTTTTTGGGAGCCGTTGCTCTCCAGCTCGATGCTGGGATAGCCAGGCAAGGTAAAGTCAAGGCATAGGTCATCGATCTTGACTCCGTCAATGACAATGTTCTCAGTGTCAGCCACCTTCTGCGCCGCCGTTCGAGCAGGATCCTCGTCGATTTCCTTCTTGGCAAGGGCGAACCTCTTGATCGCCTTCAGTGAGCGCGCCAGACCGGGGTCAACGATCTTGACAGCTCCCAGTGATGGCTTCACTCCACTCAAAGTCGCGTCTCCGATCCGGAAGAAGATTGGGTTGAAGTGGAGATCAATGATGCGAGAGTCGATCATGGATCGTGCAACAAACTTTCCAAGCATCTTGAACAGGTGCAGAATACGCTCGCCGTTGGGTGTTCCGGCTTCCTCATCACTCTGAGGTCGTGGGAAAAGACCAGTAGCGCCAGAAACGAATTCGTCCGAGCCGTTCGAATCCATCTCGCGCCAGAGCTTAAGCTTCCTCTTCGAAAACTCCTTCGAGACCGTTGAGTAGAATTCAAGGGTGGGACCTAGACCCGTGCCCACCTCCTCAAAGTACTCAACCTCCAGGATGCTCTGAGAGGCACCGTATAGTTCCATCACCTTCAACGCAGATTCCAGAATCTTTTGGCGAGATATCCGAACCTTCTGTCGCTGAAGTCGGCCCAAGAACGGCCGCTCGTTGTTCCGGTCTCGTCTGTTGTCCTCCCCTGACTGTGTATTCTGCCACCTAGTCATCGATCGGGCATATCCGAAAGATGTGGACTGGAGGAAGAGATGCCGAGTCTCGAATGGGAAGAGGAAGGGGTACAGTCGTGCCAGGTCTTCGGACCAGCTGGGCAGACAGTTGCTGGCCACGATCAGGGGCTCCTCCAGTTGGCGGTTGAGCTTAGCCGTGAGCTTGGTGTTCACAAATTGAGAGAGCGGCTCAACGTTGAGACCGATGATGCTGGTCTTGTGCTCGACTAGAACATCCTCAATGTTGGAATTGAGGTCATGGAGGATATTTAGCAGACGCAGGATCGATGCTGTGGTCGGATGCTTCGCAAGTGATGCAGGAATGCCGTGCTCATCCTCTCCATCAGCCTCAACATTGGACGTGAAGGAAAGGGTTTCGGCTGGGGGAGGTCCAGGCACACGCTTAAACTTGATGGGGTGCACGGTCGACCAGATGCTTCGGCTAAGGTGCTCATCCGAGTTGGATGCCGAGGTGTGGACGGCCCGGTAGATGGTAGTCTCGTTCGGGATCAGCTTGCTATCGAGACTGAACTCGATATGCCAGTCTTGGGGTACAGACTGGAGAGCTGAGGAATAAGACAAGGGTCGTGACGACGCTGAAGGTGTCGGTGTACCATGGCCTCCGGAAGGCCCGCCGGCACGGCTAGGTGCACCGGATCCAGTGGGAGTTGCGATTCTTGTGCCATCCTCCTTGCGTGCCGTCACATGTCCACCAGTAGCAACCTCCATGTTGACAGCGGAGGTGTCGTCTGGTGTCGATTCCTCCTCCATATCTTCTTCCAATTCGCCAACAATAGCATCCAGAGCACTGCTCTCACCAGCATCCTCATCGTCGGTCAGCTGCTTCTCATCAGCGCACTCTAGTGTGTCTTGCATCTCATCAGAATCTGCTGGCGGAGGACGAGGCGGAGGTGTACTTGTGGCGGCATGTCGTCGTGCAGATCGCCGAAGAACGCCCTTGTCCCGAGACGGTCCAGCAGATTGTTCTGGGGTCGCGGGGGAAGGCTGAGACTTGAGCTTTCGCAGTGGCCGAGAGCTGGATGGGGTTGGGGCGGCGGGAGGTGGCGGGATAGGAGGTCCTCCAGAGAATGGGCTCGTTCGCTCCGCAGCGGCCAGACGGGCAGCAGCCGCGCTACTAAGCGGAAGACCAGCACTACTAGCCATGGCGGCAAGCGCTCGAGCAACACCATCTCTGCGAGCGGAGCCACGGGGACGCTCAGTAAGACTAATCCGTGGGCGTAGGTAATCGTCGAGAGATTTGAAGGTTGCGATAGCGTGGATCGACACCATGATATTTCGGTACGGGCGAGGGATATCCGACTCCTCATCAGCAACAAGGCGGAGGCGAATCTGCTTTCCGAGCATCGAAGCCGGGCTACTGTGGTTGCCATCAAAGGTGTTGTGGTGCACGGTGATGACTTCGAAATGCTCTGACCTACTGAGCAAATCCTGAAGCTTGTGGATCATGACACTGAAAGGTGTCGCCGGAGACTCAGCAGTTGCCGTCTTGGGCCTCGACTTGACAGTGTATGCCATGAAGACTTCAAGGAATGTCGACTGGGCTGAGCGGGCCAGCTCTTCATCAGGGTTACTAAAAATTTCGAGCAGAACCCGAACGAGGCCGGATGCCAGAAGCTCCGCGCTAGTAACACTCTCCAAAACATCCGTGTCGAAGTAAGACGCAAGCTTCGTGAACAGCTCCTTTCCTTTGTCGGGTGTGACATTCGAGGACGAGCGCTTGAGATAATAGGTTTCAAGTTCACCCGCCAACTCTGACAGCGCATCCAAGATCATCGTTGCCTTGGTCTTCATGGCCTGGCCATGGCCTTCAGTCTCGTGGGTCTCCAGGAACTTCTTGGCCACTTCGCGGATGCGAGACTTCATGGACCGCACATCGGACACAAAGCGATGGAGGGGAATTTCGAGGGACATGGTCGATCCCCGAGAGCTAACAGGGGACATGTCGTCGTTGTGAGCCTCGTCGTTCTCGTTCTCGTGCTCTTCGTCTTCATCTTCATCCGACGACTCGCGTTCTTCATCGTCTTCTTCATCGTGGTCAGAGTCCTGGTCTGAAGAGTGTTCGTTTTCTCTCCGTTCCGCTGCCTGTTCACCCTCGCCATTTTGCTTGTCCGTCTCCTCCGGATGTGTCTCGGCAGGTTCCTCCTCGTTTGCGATCTTTGTGATTTCCAGGAAGACGCCTTCGCGGTAAAATTGGTAACGATAGATCTTGTCGAGTCGACTGAGTAGGAGTTCGGCTGCTTGAAGGCCCAACATCACAAGAGATGCGTGGTCCTGTTGCGACAAGATCGAAGCCAGGAAAGATGCGTAGGGGACGGGAGTCAGTGCCTCAACCAAGATATCCTCATCGAGATTAGAGAGCATCTTTAGCTGTGCTGTCAGAACCTTTTGGCGAACGCTCAGGTTGACAGTGCTGGAAAAAGCATCGGTCAAGGTGGGGAAGATGATAAGGGCGAAGCGGCGAACTTCATCTTTGCAGGTCTCTAGAAGCTCAATGCGCTTCTCGTTGGCAGTTCTTCGGTTTCTACCACCTCCGTCGATGGACTCGGTCGATGCCTGAAGCTCGACAAAATCACCGAAGGATGGATCAGCGTTCCTAGGCAGGTTAGGCAGGAGCTCGCAAATGACATTGAGTGTCTCGATAATCTGCTCTCGAGGTCGGTGAATCAGGGCCTGCATGATAACAACGCTGTCCAGCTTGGATGCCACATCTTCAGTTCCGCTTGGTGGTGACACTCCTGTGAGAATCTGATACAACGTCTCAACCACATTGAGTTTGAAGAGCTCTGCAGAGAGACGAGGACTTGCTCTCGCGGTGAATGCCAGGACTCGCAGGAATTGGGTGTGAATGCTGGATCCAATCATGTTGGTCGTGCCCGGGACGAGAAGACGCAGCACACCCCGGAGCAGGTCCACGCTGACCAACTCCTCAAGCTTAGACGGATGATATTTAAAGCTCTCAACGATGCCCGAAACGCAGAGAGATGCTTGCTCCACAACACGCTGGTCGTTGCTATTGAGGACGTTGAGGAGTGTAGGCATGACATCGCGAACCACTGGAAAAGAATCCTCAGGAATATTACGGCAGCAGTTTGCCGCGGTGGTAACAGCGGTCCTCTGCGTTCCCGTTGCAAAGAAGTCGAGATATGATAAGCAGGCAGTTAGGCCACCCTCGCGGACAATGCTTGTGGGATATTCGACAGATATCTTCTCCAAGGTGCTGAGAGCTTGTTCTGCCAAGTCGATAAAGGAGATCTCGAGTAGCTTCTGGCATAGAACTGGGACGGCGTTCCCATAGACGACGTTCGCCACGCTGGCAGGCAAAGCCTCCATTAGGTTTGCCAGACAGCGGCATGCCAGAAGCATGATCTCGGGGCTGTCTTCCTTGTTCATCAAGGTTACCAATTCCTTGACAAAAGCATCGGGAGAGAAGTGGCCCGAAAGATTATCCTCATTGGAAACCAAAAGGATCTCCGACAGCTCTTGAAGAGCTATCAGTTGGACTGAAAGGTCGTCCGACCGAAGGCTGCTGAGCAATTCCCGTAACCTATGGCTGAGACCCGACATCATCCCAGTCAGTGCTCGCAGAGTGCTCGAAAGAGAACCTGGAGGTCCGCTGAATCCGCCAAAAGGATCTTCGTCCTCATCGTCGTCATCATCGTATCTTCGTGTCTCATCCTCGTCTTCGTCATCCTCGTTGTCTTCACTATCGTCATCGTCATGGTGATCGATCGGGGGGGGCGGTGGGGGCGGCGGCCCAGGGTCCCTATTCTCGTCGGTTCCCGTCATGACCGTATCCTGATCAGCGGCATTGTCGAGATTTCGCTTCGACCTCCGCGTCGAGAGAGTCGCGCCGGATGCTGGCTCTATATAATGGTAAGTTCCTAAACCTAAAAATAGCCACCAAATCTTCTCGGGCGATGCAAACCTTGCGAGGTGCCTGTTGGCTTCTTGGATCGGCTCGACTTTCTACTAGATGAGCCGGACGGGATAGAGGGTTCAGTGGGATTCGCAGGACCAGAACGCTCGTTGCTAGAGAAAGGTTAGATTTTATGCTGCATATGCTGCCTGATGCTGCCCAGACTCACTCTGGACTATCCATATCTGCAGCTGTCTTCCCCCTTCTCCGAGTCCTGGATGGGGGTGGGTGATTGTTGGTGGTGGCGGGGGAAGAAACGGCTTCGGGGATCTTCTGTCTCTTGGACCGTCGACCTGAAGACCCAGATGGCAAAGGCGGGCTCTTGTCGGTAGTAGGCCCTTTTCGCTTGCGAGAGGATGGGGTGGCAGTTGGTATGGTCGGAACGTCAGCAGCGGCAGCTGTGGCAGCAGCAGGAGCAGAAGCAGAGGATTGGGCTGCCTGGCTCGCTGCTTGACGGGCCGAAGATCTGGTGATTCTAGAAGACATGATTGGCATGAGCTTTGTACTGACGATGCATCTGGAAGAAAACGCAAATATGGAGAAAGTGTGTGAGTCGATGAAGGTTGCACGAAAAAGGTGGAGGGAAGCGAAGGAAGGAGGAGAAGCACAAGCACGAGCCGTCCCCGCAGAACAACCGTTTTCAGTGATGGCGATTCGGGACTGCAGCTGCCTCTCTCAGCCTGGGCCAAGGATTGGAGATTATTGTCGGCTTGGGAGGGACCAGCAACCCGATCACGACGGCAGGATGATAAATCAGGCTAGCAGGCGAGAGGTAGACTCGAGCTGGGCAAGTAGGTCCGGGGGTTGAAGATGGCGACCGGCTACAGGCCCGCGGCGTGCGTGCGTGCGTGCGTGCAAACTGCGGTGGTGAACGTCTTGTGCGTGCCTTGTGCGTGCGTGAATCAGCGAGCTACTGGGTGAACACGGGTCCGACGACGGCATCCCTCTGGGTCGGCGCAGGTGGGTGACGACGGAGCCCCGTCTCGACTATCCGGCACAGGCGACGCAAGGAGCGGGAGGAGGCGGCGGCGTGCGGCTGATGGCGGTTGTGCGAGCTTTGCTTTGCCAGGTGATGAATGGCTGGCTGGTTGGCTGGCTGGAAGGCAGGCAGGCAGAGAGTGGTGAATGGTGAAGCGGCGCTGGGGGATGAGGATGGAAGACGGAAGAAGAATAAAGGGCTGGCCCTACCTCTGGGGACCTAGAGAAGCGGCGGCGGTGGAGGAGAGTTTGGCAGTTGAGGTCGATGAGGTCGAGGGAAGTCGCACTTCGTTATCACCTGCCGATTTTCGTTCTGCCATGCCCAGACGACCTACGCCATCAGGAAGGCAGCGGGCAGGCGCGGGCGCGGCGGGGTGGTCGTGGTCGTGGTTTCTCTCCGGTGTTGAGAGGGCGATGGGGTCTGGATGACGAGAGCGGGCGAAGAGATAGCGATACCCGTTAACTTACGGCGCGGAGAGATGGGCAGATGGCTTGTTAGCAAGTGGGTAGAGGCAAGCCTAGAAAGTCCGAGGGAGCAGGACAGAGTCTCGGTCAACGAGAGCGAGGGTTGTGAGAAGAGAGAAGGAGGCGGAAGTTTAGGAGGGAGGATTATTTTTGGGTTTATGGCATGCAGTCCTGGGGGGAGGAGAAGAGAAATGCTCGTTGTTTCGGCGGGCTGGCGGATGCGGATGGCAGATGGCGGTTTACGGTTGACGTGTGTGGTCCACTAGGAGGAGAGGGACTCCATCCACCTATCCATCCATGGGGGTGAGAGGCTCTGGGCAGGCCACACGGCAGAAAACGACGTGCTCTGATGGTGCTGCGTTTGCGAAAAAGTTGGGGTCGGCCATGTGCCAGGGAGCTGGAGCACTGTACAGGGCCTCTGTAGGTGAGCCAGCCTTATCAACTGCAAACAAGCACTGTGCCGGGGGCTGTTGGCCGCATCATCCATGGCTGAGTACTTCTACTGTAAGGGAACGCATCCGTATCCCGCCGTGCTCTGCGGACAAGAAGCAAAGCACCTCATCTCACAACCGACCCATTCACAGCCCACGGGGACTCACTCTCGCTTGCAAAGTCCCTTCTCCGTCGCACCATGCCACCCTCGAGAGTATTTGCTGCGGCAGCATCAAAGGCCATATCCAGAAGCAATGGATGGATGTGCCGGGGACAAGGCCAGCGCATCACCACCACCTGGGCTGTCAGGCCTCTCTTCTTTATCAAGGCATCCACATCCATGGAGACAAGACGCGGGCTGGGTCGAGAGATCCCGCTTTGTGGAGAGGCCCGCTTTGCTTCATAGTGGCGTCCATCACGCAGCACCCCTCCGGGTAGGGCTACCCGCTGGAACCCACTAGAAAAGTCGCACTAAACCACTGTGACCGCCAACAAGGTACAGGCCGTGGATGTTTTAGCCAGACCTCGTCCATGACGGTTCTTTACACCGATCATAGGTAATTATTCATCGTGAGCTCACCTACTTCTATTCAATATCCTTGAGTTATTTTATGGATATCCCCATTATTAGTGTCCCTCCAATCTGATGGGTGTCAGAGTGCCGTTCTTCATTATGCACTCCACTAACAAATCGGCAACGGGCATTCACGCACCCCCAACCCCATCATGCAAAAAGAGAGCCACGAGATGGAGAATGCCTGACTGCGGCACGTTGCCAGACGCATTGCCAACTGGCATTTTCCTCGTCGGGAACCATCCAGCCCGCATCAAAGACACAAAAAAGTAAACAAAAACCGCCCGATGGCCGCCTTGTCTGGGTAGCGGAACCCAACACCAGGGTCCCATGAGCACGCCGGCGCTTCATTGTGTGATTGGGTCATGGGTGTCTCCATCTGCGAGCTATGACCTGGTATGGAGTACAGAGGAGTCATGATAGTGATATGTGCTTTTGAACCGAGATACTCTCCTTTTTTCTTATTGCGTTTGGTCCTTTGTTGGGTAATTATCTACTTACACGGGTTTTATGGCTTCAGGCTATCCTTGCCTCCTTCAAACTCAGCAACGTCATACTCCTCGGGATACTTGTCCAACATCTCCTTCAGTTCTGCCATCTGCGCCTTCAGATCCTCCGTGAGCTCCTCATAGACATCTTCAAACATGGCTCGGATCGGGGGCTTCTTCTCTCGCTCAGCCTCGCTAAACGCCTTCAGAATCTCCTTGCGCAGACTATCACGGGCCTCCTTCTCCTTGGTCTCATCCCAAATGCCCTTGGCCTCCATCCACTTGCGGAGCCGGGTAATAGGGTTATCACGTCGCTTCCAGTCTTCGACTTCTACCCGCGCGCGGTATGCGAACGAGTCGTCCGATGTGCTGTGATGTGAGACACGGTAGGTCATAGCCTCGATGAGGACGGGTTTTCCGCCGTCTTGGAGAGCCATCTCACGGGCCTTCTTGGTAGCTTCTCGAACAGCCCAGATATCGTTGCCATCGATGCGGATAGTATCAATACCATAACCAATACCTCTGCTGGCAATACCGTCACCACGGTACTGGTCCAGTGTAGGTGTCGAGATGGCGTAGCCGTTGTTTCGACAGATAAAGATCACGGGGCAAGATCTTGTGGCTGCAATGTTCAATGCAGCGTGAAAGTCTCCTTCACTTGCTGCGCCCTCGCCAAAGAAGGCAGCAACCACTCTAGGTTTGACATTGGGGTCCTGAAGCCGTTGCATCTTCAGGGCGTAGGCAGCTCCGGAGGCCTGGGGAAGTTGGGTTGCCAGCGGCGACGAGATCGAATGCTTCATCCTCATTGTTAGCTTCAATATCTTGCTTCAGTTCACAGGGCACTCACAATATTCAACTCCTTGCTTCCGTAGTGCACAGGCATACTCCGCCCTCGGCCAGGGTCCCGCTTATTAGCAAAGAGTTGCCCCATAAACTCCTTTGCTGTCCACCCTCGCTCCTTGAACACGCCCTGCTCTCGATATTGGCAGAACATGACGTCCTCCCGATCCAAGACACTTGAGCTGCCAATGCTGACAGCCTCCTCACCAGCGCTGACCATGTAGAAGCTCAGTCGACCTTGCCGTTGCGCATCAAACATGATCAGATCCATGATGGAAATGAAGACCATGTCCTTGTATAGTCGAATCACCTCCTCATCCGAGATATCGGGCTTGAAGGACTCGTCCACAACTGCGCCATGTTGGTCGACAACGCGGTACGTCGGCAAGGCAGGATACGACTCGGGAGCCTCAAACTTGAGCGTGGTCGTGAAGGCACTCTTGAGGGCACCGGGGAAGGAGACAAAGTCGGAATTGGGTCGTTGCGAGAGGCTGCTGGCTGATCGAAGAGCAAAGGGCACGGCCTGCGGTCTGGCGAGGGCAGCCCTTCGCAGGGCGACGTGTCGCAAAGCTCGAGACTTCATAGTGGCTATGATCCCGTTCGAAAGGCAATCTCAGTGCGTAGACTTCTCCCTTCTTCAATCAACTTCCAATTTGCGGTAAACGACAAGACGAAGAGGAGAAATAACATTACCGAGGGGGCTGTTCTCGGTCTGTATACTTGAAGCGACGTCATTTGAGCCGACTCCAACCGTATGAGCCGAGACTGAGATAAGCCGTTGCTTGACGAGGTTCGGCATACCCAGCCTCAAACAAACCCCGAAGCCATCCATTGTCAGTCGGTTCATTGCGCTGAACTAGGTTTCGACACCCTTGCCGAGATGCCCTGTCAATCATCTGGCGATGCTGAAGCCAGGAACAGTCCATGAGGCCCTGTGCTTGCTATCCCCCACACGAGTCTTATCGATGTACCCCACATTCCGATAGACTCCAGATTTCCGTGAACCCCAACTATTAGTGCAGTGCATGGCAACTGTCTGCCACTGCCAGGATGGCATCGTTAAAGAGTAAACAATGGGTTTAACAGCCAATTGGTTTTGCAGGAAGTAGCATGCATCAGTGCATAGATTTCGAGACGAGGAAAATAAACAACTTTCAAAACACCATCATCCATCTCCCAGTTCAGCTCGTTCAACTCACAACAAAGCAACCTCAATCCCCATCCATATTCAACCCGCAACGATAACACCAATCCCGCAATGACCAATCCAGCAGTTAGTATCGCTCTTCTCATTCTTACTCTGTTTGCTATCTTTGGTCTCATTGCCTGGTTCATGAAGGGCAAGGTGCACACATTTGTTCGGGCTCTCAGTGTTCATCGTGAGCGGAAGCGGGAGGGAGATTCAGCTGCTACAACAGCTGGAGACATTGCCTAGGCGTGAGTTATTCGTCTACTTACAAAACGATGGGTCTTGTTGTTGGTTCGGTTCATCCTCTTCTGCTTATCGCACCGAGACAAGCCACCGTGGCTGGTACAAGGCTGAACAAGCGCCACATCGCCCCCACTCATCCACCAGCAAATTTCCATCTCTCAGCCTCGTATGATTCTAAACTGACCTCCGATAGAGACCATCCCTCATACCTCCGAGGCCCAATTCTCGTCCACAATGGCCTCCCGCACAGCTCTCCGGAGCTTCTCTCGCTCATTGAACCCCTCAAGACGCCCTGCCGCTTTTGTCCGCCCCTTCTCCTCCTCCAATGCCCTCCACAATACCACTCCCACCTCCGATCGCCCTACCCACTTTGGCTATGAGACCGTCACCGAGGGCGAGAAGCAGCAGCGTGTCGCTGGTGTCTTTACCAGTGTCGCCGAGTCCTATGATAAGATGAATGACTTGATGTCCCTGGGCATCCATCGCCTGTGGAAGTAGGCATATACCGGCTCTCCCGAACTTCTGGTTGTTCAACAGACTAACACGCAATTGTTCAGGGACTACTTTATCTCTTCACTCAACCCTGGTGCTACCAACCCTCCTGGCCAGCCCCAGCGCATCCTCGACGTCGCCGGCGGTACCGGTGACATTGCTTTCCGTCACCTACAGCACGCCCACGAGTTCAATCGCAATCCCAACGTGACAGTTACCATCTCCGACATCAACCCCGACATGCTGGCCGTGGGTCGCCAGCGTTCCCTCGCCCTCCCCGCATCCCACCAGTCCGCCCTCTCTTTCCTTGAGGCCAACGCTGAGGTCCTCCCCTCTCAGCTTGAGGACAACTCTCTCGACCTCTATACCGTTGCCTTTGGCATCCGCAACTTCTCCAACATCCCTGCTGCCCTGAAGGAGGCTCACCGAGTCCTCAAGCCCGGCGGTGTCTTTGCCTGCCTTGAGTTCTCCAAGGTCGACAAGTATCCCCTGTTCAACGCCGTCTACAAGCAGTGGTCGTTCAGTGCCATTCCCTTGATCGGCCAGCTGGTCGCCGGAGACCGAGACAGCTACCAGTACCTCGTTGAGAGTATCGAGAGGTTCCCTAGCCAAGTGGAATTTAGGAACATGATCAAGGATGCTGGCTTTGTTGTCGCTGGTGAGGGTTACGAGGACCTGACCGGCGGTATCGCTGCCATCCACAAGGGCATGAAGCCCCTATAAAGTGCTCAAGAATATACGCATTATGTAGTCTACTTTCAACCCAGTCTCGGAAGCAATGTTTTCAGGTTGGGCATGACAGAAAATAGCCAGTCAATTGTGGCAGTGTACAAATAGAAAGTCATTCACTCCAAAGCACCCTCGATCCTACCCCCTAATCCTTCCCCCCAAGAAATGCCATCACCACATTCACGTCCCCGAGATGCAATCAGGGCCCGGAATGATGTTTTTTTAAGATTCTCTTCGCAACTGAACTCCATACAGGTCAAAACTAAAGAAGCCAAACCCTCGATGCCGAAGCTCGACGACTCCGAGATCTCATTAGGTACACAATACATGAAAACGCAGGTTGAGGGATGCCCCTCAGTTTTCCTGTCCCTTGAGCCCCCAGCAAGAATCGGGTAGAGGCGAGACAAAAAGGAGGTGCCACAAGGGCCAAAGCTAGGTACTGAGAATATGGGGGGTAAACCATAATCTCATGAGAGCTGTGTATCAATACGTAGATGTTGATCGTGATAATTATTCGGCGGGGGTAGAGGGGGCGGGCGACGAGGTACCAGTCTCGCCCTTGAGACCTCCACGGCCGCGGCCACCTCGACCACGATCTCCGCCACGGCCACGGCCGCCGCGACCACCACGTCGGTTCGATTCCGAGTCACTGGCGCCTCCAGCGCTTCGGTAGCCGCTCGTGCTGGTCGCTCCGCCACGTCCACTGGCACCCCAGTTACCGGCACCACCTCGGTTGCCATACGACTTGCCCTCGCGATGTTGGAAGATCTTCACAAGGGGCTTAGATCGATCCTCTTGAGTTCGAGTCTTGACCTCCTCGGGCAATCGGGCCATAGCGGCATCACGATCCTCGGTCGTCTTGAATTGGACGACCTTGTTAGAGTTGCCCCATTTCTCGACCTTGAGGATCTTGGCCTTATCCTCCTCGTCAAAGAGCTCTCTACATTGGTCCTCGGTGCTAACGTTCATAATGAAGAGACCAATGATGTCGGAAGCAGGAGTCTTGGGAGCTGGGGAAGAAACAGGCTCAGGGACGTGGGCGGAGCCGTTAGCTGCAGCCGGGACGGGAGCCTTGTCAGCTTCCTTGCTAGGAGGGGGAGGGGCGGGACTGCTCGAGCTCGGGGCTGGCTGGGGGGTGGCGGGCTTCGGGGGACCAGGTAGGGGCGTCGCTACGGTAGGCTTAGCAGGCTGCACTGCAGATGGCTGTCGGCTCGTAGGCGGCGGGACACTGGATTGAGTAGAGGGAGGGGCGGGCGAAGGGATTCCGGCGGTGGGAGCTGGTGCTGTTGCGGGGGGGATACCGGGTTGCTGCTTGGCTCCTCGGTGGGAGAAGTTGAAACCCTGGGCGCGCATCTCTGTACCAATTCGGCCGTCTTGGATCTCCAGGACGAGATAGCCGAAGGCGGCATCAGCAAGGTTGAAGTTCCACATGTTCTTGAATGCACTCTCGTCGACTTGGCCGAGAGCTGCCTGACCAGCGACAGGGCCGCCGAAGGGGTTGCCGCCTGCAGCAGTCGTGGGCATCTTCTCGACAATTTGGAGTGCATTCTTAAGGAGGTTCTGTTGGGCCTCATTCTGCTGAATGGCGGGCTCAACCTCACCCTTGACCGTCTCCCAGACGTCGTTGAAGGAAGCCTTGGAGGCGGCAAGCTTGCCCCGGTAGTGGTCGAGAGTCGGGTTGACGCTGAACTCGTTGTAGGAGCTGCCGTATCGGAAGTGAAGACCGGCAGAGATGGAGAAGTCGGCCTTGAGCGTCACCGAGAGCTGGTTCAGGATACCCTCTCGCGCAGGAGATGCGTGTGTGACAAAGATACGGGTCTCAGTAGGATCGTAGACTCTGTGAGCAGTATCAACGAGCTCTCCCATCTGCAGAAGAGTCGTCCACATGGTTCCCTGTCCACCAGCAATAGTGGTGCGGCCCTCACCGTTGTCGAAGAGCTTGTGCATGACAACAGCACCACCAAGGCCGAGTAGCCTCAGCTTGACGCCACCAACCTCCAAGAGCATCGATCGAGCCTCATCGATAATGTGCAGGTTGGGAACCTTGTACTCGCCCGTTCGGAACTTCTCTAGTACTCGGACATCCTCACAAGCACCCCAGACAGTGTAGACGGGAACATCAAGCTTGAGCTCTCCGCTGATGAGGAGAGGGAGTTCTGAGAGAGGTAGCTCGCTAGGGGGGAATCGAGTCTTGACGGGGCCGGGGCCGCCTTGTTGGATGGCCTTCTTGACGGGCTCGGAGATCAGGGGCGAATATTGGGCGACATGCTTAAGCGTCTTCTCGGCGATTCGTTCCAAGGAAGTGTCGTCGTAAAACCCAAAATCACCAGTGTGGATGATGTGGTCAGCCCGGGCTTGTTTCGCAAGGTCGTTGAGCGATCTCAGGTTTCCTAACACACAGCTCAGCAATGTTCCAGCCCTTTTCGTCGTAGAAACGCACCTCGCACATCGGCAATGCAGAGAACTCTTATGGGACCTGTTTGGACAACACGGCCCTGGTTTGGCAGAAGAGGCGCGGCACCGTGGGGAGGGAGGCCGCCGCTCGCACCGTTCTGGAGGTAGCTCGAGCCTGGGTTATTGTATGGTCGCGGCTGTCTTTGGTCAGCGATCGAGTTCGTCCGGCAGTATCTCGAATGTCTGCCTGGGAAACTCTGGGAACTCGACGAGCGCCTCATCGCGAAAATGGGTGTAGAGCCTCGCGGTCGAGAACATCAAACAGGGCGCAACAGCGGGACAACACGCGAGCGGGGGAGGGAGAGGAGGGAGGTAGAGGCAGCGCCCGAGAAAGGGCAGAAGAGTAAATGGGCCGCAGGTGGTCATCCATCTCCAGGCTCTTGACGATAAGAAGCTGCGACCTCGTTGAAGAGGACACTTGGGAAGGTGCGAGGGAGATGGATAGGCAAGGTCATGGAAGGAACCATCTGAGGCACTCACAGCAGCCATTCTATCAATCAACTGATTCTTTGCGCTCGAAGCCGGTCGGGGGATCGCGTGGTCGACGTATCGCGCAGGTCAGGGTAAGCTCGGGGGAGAAGGGAGCTCCGGGGGAGGGATATGGATGGGTATCAAAAGAAGGTGACGATGAGGAATGGAGGATGGGGAGGCAATCACGGGGAGGTGGATTTTCGCAGCTCCAGCAAGGCTCCAGAGGTAGAGATAATTTCTAGAGGTGGCCCCAAGAATCGGGAGAAGACGCCGATGCCTGTTTGGGTTTAGCCCTTCAGCTTTCACCTGTGACGATGTACCTGTCCGCTGGCACAGTCACCTTTGGGTTAGGCCAGGGGAGAGAGCTCAGTGGCGGTTAATGTTCGGCGGTGTTGACGTTGCTGGTGCTGGCCGTGGGAGTCAGTCTCAAAACTGAGGATACACCTACCCGGGAGCTTCGACGACACTTGCAGGTGTTGTGCGTTTGCCTTGTCCGTTCTCTAAGAGTTACACCTACTCCTGGTGTGGAAAGATAGCTGTGCTTGTCGCCAAGACTAAGTTTCCTTTCAGGGTCTTTTAATTAGGTGCTCAGGCTCTTGGAATACATGCTAACAGGTGGCTCTTGTGCTGTGATTCACGTCGCCCTCACCCCAAGTCCTTTGTTAAACGGCTACCATTCTGTGTGATGTCCATCTAACTGGATGTATGCCGATTCTCCCTCTTGCCGGTGCCACCGAGACCCAGCATCCCAGGTTTTACCAAATTTTCAAATCAGAGCATTTGTTGCTTCGCTCCGTAGCAAGTGTCCGTGTGTGAGAAGTGTCATTGTGTGACGTTGTAGCCTCCCTGTTCTGAAGTCGCAGTTGCGCATTTCCAACTTGCAGAGTAGGACATATATCATCTGCGCAAACGCAGCACTGAGGCCCAGACCGCAAAGAACGCTCTTGCCCCATGACTAGATACAGATCCGACATCAACCAGGAAAAATTCGCAGGTGGTTGAATGCAGCTCAATGTCCAATGTACCACAGAAGCCTGCTTCACTTATACTGACAAGAAGCATGGGAACACAATGGATCGAGCAAACTCGACTGTGATCAGGCAGAACGCATATATCTGCTATAGTCATGCATTTGACAAAGAGCTGTGAGAATGGATGGGGAGACATGAATGATGAGCAGGTGTAGTCCAGATGAACCTGACCGACAGGGAAACGAGAACTAACCAATGCCAACGAGTGGTCCCATAGCCGCCCAGGAGCTGCGATAGCCCGAGTCGACGATGGCAGCAACGACATCACTGACCACAAAAGGTCAGACCCATGGGGAGAAAAGCCCATGATAGGTGGAGCTCGACCACCCAAAGAAATGACGAGGGCGCTTGGAAGGGAGGCTATCGCCAGGACAGGCAAGGAGGCAGATGCGGAGTGGTGCGACTTTAGTTAAGCCACCGGGTTGTTGGGCATCTTGTGGCGGGGTTGCCGACCAGGTTGTCCCACGTCTCTTTGCCTTACATTGAGGCGCTGGATCCAACAAGACGGGGCTGCATGAAACGCCTTGCTACAATTGACAAGAAGGAAAGGGAAATGCGATCCGACACAGGGGATCATTGTTCCAGAAGGATCAAGGTAAGCAGCAAGCTCTGATGTTCGGTAAATTTCTAGTTCTTAGGTGAGGCTGTTTAAGGTCCACCCTGGTAGCGCAGATCCATGTCAGTTCGATTTGCAATGGAGAACTCCTTGTTTGTTACAAGGGCCTTGCCATGGAATGGGTGATCGAGAACTGTATCACAAGTTGGTGATCAGGCAGTGGAATAGCCTGCGGCACTCGTTGCTGCAAAGGCCGTCCACCTTGAGCGCGGCCCCGAGATCCCTCTGTTGGTAGCTGGTGTGTTGTCAGTATCCATGCATGAACATCACCTACGCGTGTCATGCCTACGTATGTTTCCAAATGTCAGGTCCAGTGTCAGGTCTAGCGAAGTAGTCATGCTCAGACGGAGCTATTAATGGTATTGATGTCCAACGAGCACCGAATCAAGAATGACTGCAATGTCAAATGCAGGTCTTGCTTGAGGAAACAAAGCAGCTGGCACGGAACCTGAAGCCAACACATCGTATAAGTGAGGCCCTTGTGATTACAATCCGCGGCCTTGTCTCTGAGTGGAACAAATATAGCTCCTGGATGTGATAGAACTCAGCCTCCCCAGGTCACTCAGCTTCCATCTTGGGCGAGTGTCTACCCTTTTCTACTGTAGAACTTGTCTGGGTACTAAAACAAGACATTCATCACGAGACGAGGCCTAGAATGTTCGCGACGCACACCTGGGGCTGTTTCCATGGCCACCACCAACCACGGTTTTTGTACCCGATGTATTTACCCAGTTCACCTGACAGCCAAATTGACCATCATTCGACCATTCCACATAGAAGACTGGATGCCACACCTGACGTTGAATTCGTCGATTGTATCGTATGCCGGAAGTCGGAGACATTCATGTGGCCGAGCTGCGACCTAACTAAGCAGCTTGGACCCTTTTTCAGGGTTCTTTCATTTGAGCTCGTGGTGACATGGCCGCGCATGGCGGTACTCAGAGATCAATCAAGTCAGGAAGAAAGAGAGTACTTGCTCTTTCAAGTCATTCACCGCCTCTGCGACCATGTCCATACGCATTTGGAACTTATATGGCCCTTAAATCTGCCGCAGTGGAGTTAACGGACCTTGTCTCCATCCTGGATATTGACAGCCAGTTCTCGGTCTCAAAGAACCTTGGAACGCCCGCCCAGGAACCTGGCGCTCGGCTGGTCCATTGATTGCTGCCAGAAAGCTCCAACTCGCTGTACCGCCCCGACGGACGCCAGCTTTAGCGCCAGATAGCGCTGTGATGCAGTGGAACAGCCCGCTGGCAACCGCTGGAGGCGCCACGTGACACGTCTCATGCCCTTGTCAAGCGTCCTTTGATTGCGGAACACTACCCTTTCCAGGGCCATCCGACAGTATCTCGCCTTCGGTGCTCGACGAACTAGGCTCGACTGTCTCCCTTGAACGACCCTTTGTCTATTTCCAAGTGTAGCTGTATCTCCTCCAAGACGCCCCGACGATCACGACCCTTCCGAAGACGCCCACATCGACTCTGGCAGCCCGTCATTTGATGCCAAGGGACCCTTGACGGACAGCGTCCAGACCAGCGGCTCCTCCCTTGGCCACCTCCCATGCGACAACAGACTTCGCGAGAACACCGACTCAGGAGGTGACTGCACCTATCTTATCCTCGACTCAATACCGACCCTACGTCCTCCTGCGCCGCCCGAACCGTGGTGCTCGTACGCCCATGATAGCGCAGCACAAGCCTTGAGTATCGCCTTGACAGCCAAGCCAGGAAACCGCGGAGGCTATCGAGGGTGTCTAGGCCTCCGTTGAGGCCCCCCCAGCCATCGATGATGGTACGTCTCATCATCCCCAGTCGCCAGTCTCGTCGTGCCGTGAAAACTCTTGACTCTGGTCCTCGACATCTCATATCTCAACTGGATCTTGTCATGGTCCTTTCATCGCTCGTCCCCATCATCACATGGTTTTGTCATCGCCACCCTTGCTGATCCCAAGTCTACAGACCTCATCTCGACCCCGCGGCGATGTTGGCGACAGCTTTGCCCGTAGACGCGGTCATCTCTCTATTTCCGACCCAAGCCATCATGTCACCGAGGCTATCGGCACCCTTTACGGCGATGAAGACGACTCGGGATCCGAAGGTGGTCGACCACTGAGCGACGGCCGACCGCTGAGCTTCGTCGGAGGTCCATCGGCCTACCAAGAGCAGCTTCCACGGCCTCCCCCAGAGAACCAGCTTTTGTCTGTCGACACTCGAAGGGGACTCCCGCGCTCCGAAGCCGATGCACCCGTTCTCGACACTACCTCCATTAACGGTGGCTCAGGCAAAAAACCTCAACCGCTTTCGCCGACCCAACGAAGCAACTCGTTTGAACAATCGCCTAAATCGCCCCTCTCCCCAACTCTGTCGCTCCGCGATGTTCAGGCCGACTCTCAGTTTTCCTTAACCAACATCGACAATCCGAATGACATTGCCCAGGAACTGAGCAACCTGCAAGCCCTGAGACGGTTATCCATGGACGTTGGAAACAACAAGGATCCAGATTTGCCGCCCATGTCCTTGATGGCTATGCCAGCGATTGCACCAACCGGAGATGATGACGAAAATGACCCTTCGAGACTGCTCTGGGTTCCAGCAAGAGTGCACCCTGAGCTCGCACCGACCGAGTTCAAGTCATTCCTCGAGAACCGAGTGCATTCGATCCGACGAAGATCCGGTGATTCCTTCCTCTCCGCCGATAGCGAGACAAGCCAGACCGACTCAACATCTGGGGGCTTGAGGCGGAAAAAGTCGATGCTATCACGTCAGATCGACAACTCTGGAGGGTACGTCGACGGCGCTGATCGGCTGGAGAGGAAACGTTCCCGCGGCCATAGCCATGAGCTTAGCCTAGAGGAGCTTGTCAAGGATCCCACAAAGGCTGTACAGAAGCTTGCACAAGAGTCTCAAGTTCCACCAACAGGCCCCGAGAGTAGCGCAGACGATATGCCGATCTTGCCCGCGGTCCCGGGAATGGGCCTTCGCAGATCGACACGCACACAATACCGCAAGGGTGGAAGTTTACGTTCGGGTGGCCCCCTCTCTAGGCGTGCTGGACATCGGCATCAGCCTAGTCAATCAACCGAATCACTCTCGTCCACCTTGGACGCCCCCAAGGGTCTTGGGCTCACACGAGTTCAGTCAGAGCCCCTGTCAGACAACCATTCGCGTCCAAATCGCTCAATCAAGCGAACACACAAGTTCTCACAAGAGTCACTGGGGGATTATGATCCGTATGAAGGGACCACGCAGGACGCAGAAGATAAGGCTGCAGCAGCAACTGGTGAGACGTTTCAAGATCAGCTCCCTATTCGGTCATCTATGCCTACTATTGAAACATCAAATCATGATGAGGCTTCACCTTTCCCCAAGCGATCATCGTCTCAGAAGACGGGCTCTCAGTCTGTTTCAAAAGGGGCCTCTGAACCAGAACCACCTGTGGAGGAGTCTCCTCGCTCAAGCCGACGGTCTGTGAGTCGACAGACCGTACCACAGTCGTCACAACCACAGTATACTTCTCGCTCTTCATACCCTCAAGGCCAATCCTTGAGCGATAACTTGGCGGCAAATCCTGCACCTCTCCCTGGCGGCGGCGCGACCCGGACAGATAGCCTAACATTTATTCCCACATTACCCCAGGAGGAACGGAAACCAGAAAAGAAGTCAAAGAAGGACCGAGATGATGACTCTAGCTCCACCAAGTCCTCCGGAAGCGCCTGGAAATGGTTCAAGAGCGGGACCGATGACAAGGACAAGAAGAAGGAGGAGAGCAGAAAGTCCAAGACCAAGTCAGTTGGTGACAAGGGCCAAGATAACGTGCGGCTGGACGTGATCCAGACTTCTATCGACAAGAATTCGTCAAAGGGCCGTGAGAGCCTGGTTCTTGATCGTGACAATGTTGAAAGTAAGCTGCAAGAGGAACGCAAGAAGGAAAGCCACCGCAAGAGCGACTCAAAGAGGGACAAGGATGGCCTCTTCGCCTCCTTCTTTGGTGGAAGCAAGAAGAAGGAGGAGAAAGAGAAAGAGAAGAACGCCAAGAAGAGCCAACATCTCAAGGTCCCCGAGGAGCCGGTATACAAGCCATTGGTCCCTGATATGGACTACCATTGGACTCGATTCCCTCTCCTCGAGGAGAGGGCGATCTACCGAATGGCCCACATCAAATTGGCTAACCCCCGACGCTCACTCCTCAGCCAAGTGCTGCTGAGTAACTTTATGTACAGTTATTTGGCCATCGTACAAGCCATGCATCCTCAAATGAATGTGCCGATTTCACCCCAACAGAAGCGGCTGGAAGAGGAAGCTCGGCGGAAACAGCAAGAAGAGGAGTACCTGGCCCAGCAGAGGATGCAGGAGGAGCAAGATGCCCAGGATTCCATCGACCAATACAACTTCGATTATCACCGGGTAAGTGCTGAATACCTCGGCATCTTTCCAGCATTACTGACTCTTTCTAGGCGGCAGTGCAATATGCTGACTCTGGCAACGGAGAGGTGGATTATGTCGATGATGCTCAGATCTACGAAGATGAGCACGGCAACGACCACCATGATGACTACGACTACGATGGATCCGATGGTTATGGCCAGGGGGTCAAGGAGTACTACCAGTACCACGACACAGGGGACGATCGAGATCGTCGGCATGACAGGCGGGAGGACATGTGGTGACGACCGGGGTAGTCGGGCACGACTTTGGCAGCAGACTCCATCCTTTATATATGTCATTTTTTTTTAGTTGTTTTGACCATCACTGGCTATCGAGGCAAGTGCCTGATGGCAGTGTGTAGCGTTTTCAGTCCCCTACTTAGCATATGATGGAGTTTTGGGAGATGAGCGCACGAGGGCGTCACAGGCTTGCAAAGGTGCATTCACAATTCTGTCTTTTGGGATGGGAGTTGGTGATGAGGCTGGCGCGGACTGCACAATCATGGATGAGCCATCTCGTGTTCCTTCTCTGATTTTCTTTGGGTTCTCGCTCGGAATTGCGTCTGCAAGAAGTGTTTTTGGTTGGGATTTACTTGATCGATGGAGCAAAGGGATAAGCGTATATATTTTGCGAGGAAGCGATATCAATGGATGGCTTAGGTTCATGGAGGGTAGGCTCATCTCTGCTGGAGGCCACTGCTTGAGGTATGGAGGACGTTGGAGCCACCATGAGCTGCGTGGCTGACTGGTTCATAGAGCAGTGTGCTTGATGATGAGCAGCCTGCAATAGCGGATGAGGAACGAAGCTGTAGGATATGAACTAATAGAGATAAAATGGCAAGGTCGAATCCTTTGAGACAGCGAGTTCTGATAGACATAATACGAAGCTTTATTACAGACAGCCTTTAGTCTCCAAGCCATGGCAAGGCGGATAGCTACCCAACCGCATACCTGTCTACCTATTCTACTTGACTGGCCATGCTTGTCAGCCCACGTCAATCCTTCCGAAGGATGCATCCATTCTCAGCATCAGCCCCTGAATATGAGGCGACTCGACAGAACAACTGACACATACGACCACAGGCGCTAGAGAATACGGGATCCCGTCCGCTCTCCCATAGTCAAACTGGCGACCGCTGGAGTAGTAGTCGGGTCGGTGACGACCGGCGAATGCCCGGTGTTGTATGTTTCTTTTTTTGCCCTTCTGTCCTCCTTGTCCCCGTCCAGAAGCGGCTGAATGAAGCTGGTTGGTGGTGGTGCTGCAGCGAATACGAGGCTGAAGCCACTGCAGGACAACGATTTCGTCATGGCTGTCGTCAGCTTCCCACCGGCTTTCCCTGGGGCCGTTGACGTCGTTGAGAAAGAGGGTAAATCGTTTTCCACATGCAGTAATGTGAGGAATGCTCTGTTGCGATAGTTGCAAAGTTGTGGCTTTCTCAGCCAAGTCTAACGAGCGGTATGCCTCTGTCCCGAGAGCTAAACCCGTTTAAAAGTAAGAAATTGAACATGATGGCGGCATGTTCCTCCCTGTTTTTGTTTGTGTGTGTCTGTGTTTCTTTGACGCGCCTTCTCGTTCTCTCATCAAACTCATTCCTTAGGATTCCCCAGCTCCGTGTCCCGGTAGTAGAGTTAGGTTCTTCCCTTCGTACATGCATGTGGCCGTGAACTCAGAATACAATGTCCCGTGATGAATAGGACCGCCACAGTTCTCATGACACCTCACTTTCAAGCTGGTTCTTCTGCCGATCCTGACGTCTTGTCTTTGTCTTTGCGCATCTTGAACCCACTCAAGATGCGGCCAAACGACTTTCTCCTCTCTGCCTTTGGAGTGTGCTCGGTGACGAGTGTGTCGACACGGTCCAGCGCATCGATAAAGATGTGAAACTCAGCATCGTCTTCATAGCTCAGGTGCTCGTCCCGGAGAGCTAGGTATTCTGTTTCTAGGTCGCGGAGTGAGGACTCGCTGAATGCTGTTGAAGAGCATCGTCTCGTCTTGATGGGACTGCTGATGGGACTGCTGTTGGCGCTGCTGTCCGACATGGTTGTGGAAAAAGGAGATTAAAGGTGATAAAGAAGTGAAGTGAAGAAGTGTGAGTTGAAAAGTAGAATCGAGTTATCGGGGGTCCACCCGAACCGAAAGGAGATGCGGTGTTCCTGGATGGATGGAAAGAAGATGAGGGAAGATGGGTGGCAAGGGTGGATATATGTATCGGTAGACCAGACCATTAAGCTCGGGAGGTGCAGGGAGGGGTAGCGCGACATGAATCCATCCATCGGAAGAATCGTCTAGTCAAATATGATGAGAGCTGACATGTTGTGCTACTCGGCGTGTGCAATTGCGAATACTGCATCATGATTGTCAGCATCGCCTCCCGATGTAGTACCAATCATGGCCTTGCCCGCACCCAGGTGCGTGACGGAATCCTCGGCCCATGTGCGCTACTTGCACATTCCTCTAGCCTGCTTTGTTAGCGAGGACCGAAGAGGTCATATCTTGTCCCCGGTCGTTTAATACCGGACCCTGCCAGCTAAGTCAGCTCTTGTCGAGGGTCGGTGGACGGTCGACGGTGGACACTTCACTTGGCGGCGGACTAAGAAAAGAGTGGTCTGATGCAAATTCAGGTAATATTTCTAACAAGTGACATCTTATACAGCTTGGGATATGGATACCCGTTTTATTTCTTCGGCTCCTCCTTCTTCTCCTCCGGCTTGGGTGTTGGCAGCTTGAATGACTCGGGTGTGCGGTTCTGTCCGGCTCCGACAGGCTCCCAGGCGCTGGATCCACCCTCAAAGTTGCGGAAGGCTTGGGTAAGCTCAAGGGGCTCGGTCACGATACGCTTCTTCTCCTCGTCGTATCGGATCTCGGTGTAACCAGTCAAGGGGAAGTCCTTGCGCAGAGGGTGACCCTCAAAACCGTAGTCGGTCATGATTCGTCGGAGATCGGGATGGCCGGCAAAGAAGACTCCGTAAAGATCGTAGACCTCTCGCTCGTACCAGTTGGCACCGTCAAAGAGACCGGTGATGCTGGGCACGGGGGAAGCCTCGTCGGCGTAGGTCTTGACACGAATGCGGGAGTTGTGGCGGACCGAGAGAAGGTTGTAGACAATCTCGAATCTGTTCTCGCGCGTGGGGTAGTCGGCGGCAGTGACAGTGCTGACCTGGGTGAACTCGGCAGCGGTGTTGTCTGGACGGTTTTAGCGGATTCCCTGTTATCAATTGACGGGATACCAACACTTCAGGAAGCTGAAGACGGGATAAACACCCGAGGGCGAGATGTAGATGGTGAGCTCGTCCTTCCAGACAGAGAACTGCTGGATGTACTTGGGCAGGCACCCCATCAGCCAGGCACCATATCGGTGCATGTTGTCGGCCTTGCTCTGGTACTTGTCGGCAGGGTTGACAATGGGCGCCTTGAGGGTTCCGATATGGTCTCGGGGGGCCATTCGCATGTTGGGCGACTCCTTCGGCATTGCGACATATTGACGAGCCGAGCTGGACAAGCAGCGGATTGCTTGGTCGTTAAAGGCCTGGACGGAAGGCTTCGCGGGCCGCAGAGCTGAGGCCAGGGCCCTGCTTCGAGAGATCGTGGTCGCCATGGCCGGTGATGTGACGGTTCGAGGCCAATTGACGATGGGAGAGGTCCTCGAGACGAAATGCCTTGTGGTGTTGGTAATGATGCTGCAAGTATTGGCTCGAGAATCCTAGCGACTGAGCCTTGACGTGAATTTTCCGGCGTTCTGCCGGACATATACGGGTACCTAGATGTCAGGCGGGGTTGCCCGGAGACTGAAGGTAGCCGCCTATTGCACGTCCCCAAACTCCCTGCTGCTCTGACAGAGATCCTTTCACGTGATTTTTCATCGCCACTAGGCCGAGATTGGCTTAGAGCGCTTTTGGATCTTTCTCTTCCCGCAGCCTCGATGCATACCGAACATCGTTCCTCTCCTCGTCCTCACAATTCCAGCATCGTATTTTGAATTCTCCCCACATCAACCTTTCACCCCTAATCTCAGACTGTCACCATGGCGCCCCAAGATTCTTTCATAGAAGAGGAGGAGGATACCTGGTGAGTTTCAACGCGTGCACCGGGCGCGCTTGACTGCTGGCACCGCTGGCCCTGCGCCCTCGGGCAATGTTGGGTACCTGAGCTGACACCCTTGACAGCCCTCTTTGTATCGAGGAGTTTGATCTCTCCGATCGGAATTTTCGACCATGTCCTTGTGGCTACCAGGTGCGATCGAATCCTCCCCGACATCTATCGTCCCTCGTCAAGTGGCCACATGGCTAACCTTATTCGCAGGTCTGCCAGTTCTGCTTCAACAACATCAAGAATAATATGAATGGGCTATGTCCCGCATGTCGACGACCTTACGACGAGAAGACCATACAGTGGAAAGTCGTGACGCAGGAAGAGTACGTCGCTGCCCGCCGCTCGGGCCTCGCCACGCTGACAAGTGATTACAGAGTCGCCGAGTTCCGTGCCAACATACAAAAGAACCAAAAGAAGCGAGCCCAAGAGCAACGACAGAAGGAAGTCCAGAAACGCGAGGCCGAGAAGGAGAACCGTAAGAATCTCATCGGAGTGCGCGTCGTGCAGAAGAACTTGGTCTATATCACAGGCCTCGCCCCCACCGTGCGCGAAGACGAACTACTCAAGACGTTGCGAAAGCCCGAATTCTTCGGCCAGTACGGCAACATCCAGAAGATTTCGATTAGTAACCGGAAGAGCTCGGATGGCCAACACCAGTCGCTCGGCATTTACGTGACGTTTGAGCGCCCCGAAGAAGCGACACGTTGCATCCAGGCCGTCCACGGTTCCCAAAACGGTGACCGAATTCTCAAGGCCCAGCATGGCACGACCAAATACTGCTCTGCTTGGCTCAAGAACGAGAAATGTGGCAATCCTGGATGCATGTTCTTGCACGAACAAGGTGACGAGGAGGATAGCTATTCGAGACAAGACCTGTCGTCCATGAACAGCATCCACACTCAGCGGCCTTTACCTGGTGGTGGGTCCTCGCGGTCTGCCTCTCGACAGCAGGCCCCTCAACCCACGCCGCCACCCGTCGTATCCCATCCCATGACTCGCTCTGTTAGTAAGGAAGGGTCGGAGAATGGCGTCGATGGATCGGCACTCCCGTCATCTGCCAACTGGGCACGGAATCCTCAGCGAAGCCGTAGGGGTAGTCACGCTACTAGTGGTGCTGCGTCCAGCCCTGCTGTTTCGATGTCGTTGCCTGTTACCGCAGAGGCCGTTCCGGAGGAAGCGGTGGAGGATGCCCAGGAGCCCGAAGCTGGCCCATCGACAGCCAACAAGCCGAAGGAGCCAGAGCCTACGCCTGAGCCAATCAAAGAAACCAAGGGACTCCCCGAGAGCTCTCTCAAGGCTCTTTTGAAGGCGCTGCAGGGCTGCTCTCTTCCTCGTGTTGTTGACCCCGATTCAGACGATCTCGGCCCACCCTTGTTCGACGTCCGTGGTGGTGAGAAGCGCAAGGCTATGCGCGAGGAGGAAGACTCCCGTTTAAGCGGAGAGCAGGAGGAGGCAGCCGAGGCTCGTGAGCCTTCAGAGGGAGAACCGGAGACGGGTGGAAGCTTGGCCCTTGGAGGTGAACCGGAGGATCGCGACACAACTGGTGACAGCCGAGGCTTTGATCGTCGACCCAGCACTCAGCCTCCTATCCAACGAAGCACGACCGATGGTATATTTGGACCCGCCTTGACTGGACCTAATTTTAACCAAAGTTCAGGCAACCCAGGCTCGCGGTCCATGACACCTCAACAACTCTTCCTCCGATCCCAGAGCGGATTCAACGATGTCCCTCCTGGCATCTCCAACCAAGGACAAGGCAGCACCTTCCAGGGACAAGGTCACAATCGCCAATCTTCCCGGTTCAGCTTTGCCAACGACAACGCGAGCTCGGCTACCAATGTTAAGCTGGCTGCCAACCCGCGCATCATGGCTCAACAGTCTTCCATGATGCCAAACTCGTTCCAGTCCCAGGGCAACAACCAGTTCTACGGCACCTCTATGCCAGGACCGCCCCCTGGCCTCAAGTCGACTGGCACCCCTCCTAGCATGTTTGGCCAGTTTGGTGGTGGATTTGGAGGTGCACCTAAGGACAACTCGACTGAGCTTCTTCAAAGTTTGATCAACCGCAGGGGGGCAGGCAATAACCAGGCCCATGATGCGGGAAAGCGTGAGTACCTGATCTCTTCTTTTTCAAACCAGTACCCACCATCCTCTACCTCCACCCCAGCTCCTGCTTCCGGCCATCCGGCGTCGCTCTACGGTAACCAGCCCGGAGCATTCCAAGACATGGGTTCCAAGCAGAAGAAGAAGGGGAAGAAGCACAGACATGCTAACACTTCCTCCTCTGGGGGGAGTGGTTTAGTAGATCTTGCAGACCCGAGTATCCTGCAGGCGCGAATGCAGCACCAGTCTCAGGGCAACGCCGGAGTTGGACAGGGCTTGTTTGGTGGTCAGAGTCAAGGTGGGTACAACATGATGTATAACGCCGGCTTCACAAGGTGGTAATGTTATTGTTTGCTTTTTGGAGCCATCACGATTCAGGGAGGCTGGGTGTAGGGCCACGTCTTATTGTTTCTGGCCCTTTTTCTTCATGTACAGGGGGAGGCGTTCTTGGGCATTTCAGGGATGAGGCCAAAAGGTTGCCTTTCATCTTCCTCGGGGGGGACACAAGTCAGTCACAAGCGCATTTTGATTCAGCAGGCATTTTGCGAGATCAACGCTGCGCAGAAGGCCAGCTTTGCATCAGGCGTCATCTTCGTTCTTTGGGGGGAAAAGGAGGACACATCGAGAGCACCCCATGGGGTCTCTACCCTCCGAGTTTTTCAGCAGGTCCATCAACGACCACGCGCGCATGAGGGTTCAGGTCAGGCAAGCCATCATCGTCTTCCACAAGCCCTTATGTATGTTAACAATGTCGAATCCGCCCGCCTAGGTTTGGCGGTTACCTTTGGTCAGAAATAGCACGTACCCTCTATTCTCTCCAAGCTGCCCTTTATACTCGTTGTCCCCCGTGGAAGACGATGGTGGATGCCGTAGCATGAATCTTGCTCCCCTAATATCCTGTACATAAGAAGATGTGGTATCGTAGTCTTGGTGTCTTGTTTTCTTGGTTCATCTCGAGCGGTTAGTTGGGCGTCATGCTAACAGTCGTTTGAACAGATGACGAGCTACCCTCTCTCGACGAGGCCAGGAATTCAGTCGATGCGCTGGTCGCAGATGATCCCATCACGGATTTAGATGGACGCCGTTCAGTACCCCCAGGCCTAGCCCTTCCGCCAGGTCTTCCTACGAACATCTCCAGGCCGCCGTCCACCCCTGGCTCCTCGAGACTTCACCATGTTGTCCCTGCGCTGCCCAAGGTTCCACCTCCAGGATTCCCACAGGGTGCTTTGACTCCGGAACACTCGCCCCGAAAGCCTGTCACGCCAATCTCCGAAGCCAAGAAGAACCTTAAGTCTCTTGCGGCCGAGAGCGGCTTGTCAAAGGAGATCACGGCACAGTCGCAAACTAAGCAGATAAAGGGAACCGCCTTGCAAGACGAGGACTTCCCAGCTTTGGATGCACTGAAGAACAAGGACCGACCTAGCACACCGACACCAAAAGCAACCCCCAAGGCTAAGAGACAAGCAGAGAAGATTGTCGACAAGCTTCTGGCAAAGGCCGGGCCTAGCCTGGAGACCAAGAGTCAGGATGTGAAGCCGGCGATGACCACAACGGCCGAGAAGAAGCCTGTTTCCATTGATACCCGGGCCGCAGGAAGTTCGCCTTCCAAGACTGGAGAGTCATCGGCAACAACTGAGAAGTCGACGACAGAGCTCTCTGCTGCTTTTCCACCTCTCCCTACCCCTTCCGCTGCCGGTATTTCATCCCCTATTACTCGCACTGCGCCCAAGACGTTGCGTGTCGTTCCTACGCAAAGAGTAGAGGCACCCCCGCCAGCTTCCCCTGCCTTGACGATGGCCTCGGTCGCATTGTCGGCGACATCTAGAGTCATCTCGGCTTCTTACAGACCCGAAACAC
The DNA here is from genome assembly GCF_026873545.1 of Fusarium falciforme. NCBI lineage: Eukaryota > Fungi > Ascomycota > Sordariomycetes > Hypocreales > Nectriaceae > Fusarium > Fusarium falciforme. The sequence goes on from NC_070545.1 coordinate 3,681,549, forward strand.
CAGCCAGCGAGATGGTTAGTGACACCGCCTCGGTGATTTCGGCCTCTGTGACTCATTCACGCGCAAACTCTCCACCTCCAAACAGGGTTGGATCTGCGACGGTGAGAACGACGACCAAGAGCCAGCAACGAAAGCAGCGCAAGGATGCCTTGAAGCAGGAGACTAAGCTGATTGCTGAAGCCCCGAAGGAGCCAGAGGAGCATGCACCGGTCCTTGGGCGAAAAAAGAAGCAAAAGAAGGAGAAGCCTGTCAAGGCACCCCAGCCTCGTCCTGCGACACCTGCCCAGGAGCCAGTCAAGGCCGAGCCCACTCCTGCAGAGCCTGCTGTGCCAGAGCAACCCAGGGAGAAGGAGATAGAAGAGAAACCCGTCAAGAGCAAGGCTGCCCAGAAGAAGGCTGCCAAGGGCAAAGGCAAGACAAAGGAGGTTGAACCAGAGGTGGCTCCTACGCCGCAGTCACCCCCCCAGGAGCCTGCTGCGACCGAGCCTGAGACCTCTGAAGTGCCAGAGAAGCCACAGCCAGGTCCCTCTTCTGTGTTTACCGAGATTAAGAACGCCTTGTGGTCCTCAAGCATCGACAAGTTGCACCTACTCAAGCCTATCTCAGGCAGCTCATCCCGCACTGACCCCAACTCTGCCAACAGCAACGCCAATAAGGCTGGCCATTGCAAGGACTGCTCTTGCAAGTGCGGTGAGATTCAGGATGAAGATCTGGCAGCTCTGCGCGCTGGAAAGCCTGTTCGCAAGCAGTTCCACGTGGATGGCAGCCGGATGCTCATCACCCCCAACGGAGACTGTATTCGTGGTCTTACCCCTGAAGAGGAGGATGCTTTCCTTGAGCTTCAGGCTGCAATTGCGGCTACAGCAGAGAACCCAGGAGCCTTCATCGCTCCTCGGCATCAGCCAGGAAGCGGCGCCTTTTCTTTGATCAAGGGCCGAGCCGTTCCTAACGGTCGACCCAACATTTTCCCTGCCACCGCTCAACCTCAGTCGCAGGATCCTATTGGGAAGCTTCAACGTGAGGATGCGCTCAGCTACATCAACCAGTACGTCCTCCCTCGCCTCAACCTGGGGGCCACCAACATGGGATTCCCTAAGGGGGCATCTCCTACCAAGGACGCGGCTGCTGCGAGCCTCAATTCTCTGGCACCTTACTTCTACGGCCCTGATGCTGCTGCTGGCGTTGGTATCTACACGCCACCTGATGGAGCCCGTGCGATGCAGGACTTTAGCTCGGCCGGCATGTCGAGCGAGGAGCGCGGCAAGAACTTTGGCATGGGCGTTAGTGGCATGCCCCTTATGAGCGTTGAGGATGCTGAGGGCGCCCTTGCGGCTGCTCGTCGTGAGACGGAGAAGCTGGAGAAGGGACTGAATCAAGTCATTCGACGCAACAGACGGCTGCTTCTTGGAAACGGCAACTAAGTAGCGGCTATGAATAGTGAGCGTTTGGAGCATGACATTACGAGCTGAGGATGGGCGATACTCTTTATCGCCGTTGTACGAATTCTACGGAACAAGCAGGGATTAACACTCGCGGTGACGATGTGTCGTTATTTATGTTGTACGAGTATCCATGTATGAATACGGAATAGTGACAGAAGGGTTAGATCTGTTACTTGGAAGCCTAGAGCTATGAGGAATGAATACGACACGTTGTGTGCTTTGAGGCTCTGACCTCGAAGTTGTACACTATCAACAGCAACTTACAAACTCGTATCTCATGAACCTGCCCAAACTTACACCGGCTATATGCAAACATCTACAATAAATCAACGCCGCAATCATCAAATAATAATTATAGCCAACCTATGATCGCCTCACCTGAGTATCAGTGTCCCTTTTCCTTTTCCTTGTCCTCGTGGCTGTGTCCGTTATGGTGCGAACCATTGACTGGACGATGATGACCAGCTCCCAAAGCTCTAGTTTCAGCTCTCAACTGTCGTCTTCCCTCTGCAGACAAGGACTCGCGCAGTCTGTCCATGAGTCTTTCGAGAATCCACTCAGTTTCTTCCTGGCTTCCCATGAGCGGACTGCGGTTGCCCACCCAGGACCAAGCCATGGCCCCTTCTGACTCTGGGCTCTCCTCGTCGTTTCTATCTGGTGAGCCATAACCACCTCGTTGCGGGCTCCTGCCGCGGCCATGATGATGGTGATGGTGATGATGTCTATGCCCGCTCTTCGGCTGTGCTTTGCGGTGCGTCTCGGCGTTGCCCTCGTCTTCGCCCATGAGCTTGAGATACCATGCCCACTGCTCGAAGCTGTAGTGATGAGGCTTGCGGGATTTTAGATGGCCAGTGAGAACCTGGATCTCGGAGATGAGGAGGAAGTGAAAGTCTGTGCCGGTGGGAAGTTCATCTTTGGCGTCTCGCAGACGGGAGAGGGACCGACGGACTTGAGAGGTAAATGTTGAGTTGTTGCGGTGGTAGCCTATTCGTCGGGGAGAAGAGTCTCTGTCGAGGTTTGAGTGGCGAGAGCGGCCGCGTGCGTCTTGTCCATGGTTTCCTTCTTCTGTTTTGATTATGGCGCCGGTAATGTGCTGAGTGGTGTTACTTTGAGTTGACTGGTGTTTCTTGAGGTCCTGTGGTGCTGGGGGGCTCTTGTGACCTGGGAATATCCTTCCAAACGTGGCCTTGTTGATGATGTACTTGAGATCACCAGAAAAGTTGCCCTCGCCAGGGAGGATGGTGACGTTTCCGAGTCGCAGCGTGCTATCACGGATGAGCTTGACAACAGTATCTCCGGCGTTCGAGATGAGAACTGTCATAGTCGGCAACGCGAGGAGAGACCAAAATACGAAGAATGACTTGCCCGCGTTGGATTTGAGCGTCTTGTCGCCGTATCCAATAGTGGTGAGGGAGATAAAGCAAAAGTAGAAGCCATCAAAGTAGCTCCAGCCCTGATACGACTTCTCGCACTTAACAAAGATGAAGGCCCCCAGGAGCCACAGGACGAGCCACGAGCTTGTGGATATGGCCATGGCCATCCAGCGACGACGGGACGACGTCTGGGCCTGGATCTTGCGCATGAGATCGAACTCGGCCTTGCGACGCTCATACTCTGTTGCTGGTAGCTTGCTGGAGAATTCGGAGTCGGCGCGATGTGGTTCCCGGATGGGCTCGAGGATATCGTCGTCACCTTTCTTAGTCATGCTGCGGACCATTCTCCGCCGCTTCTTCTCTTCCATCCGGGCATCAACCTGACGCTTTCCACGTTCGAAAACAAGGCTTCGAATAGAGCCAATGACCAGACCGAGACTGATGACGCCGATGAGGGCGTAGGGTATCATGAGGGCACAGCCCAGGGTCGTATCTGGCGCGAAGTCGCCAAAACCAACGGTGAAGAGGGTCACGTCGGCCCAGTAGACGCCGTCGAGATAGTTCCAGCCTTCGATGTTGGAGAAGACTAGGGCGCCGATGAGAAGGTACATGAGGAACATGATGGTCTGGAGCATGAGGGTGCGCTGGCTGGGGGTCAGGTTAAAGTCCTTGCCATAATGACGAGTCCAGGCACCATAGAAGGTCACCGTCATGAGCGTGGCGTCGACAAAGTAGAGGATGGCTGCCCACATGCCGTAGTAAAAGGCCTGTGACCATATGAGCTCGTCTTTGTTAAACTTGAGGCCATCAGTGAGTGGCCCCGAGGCCGTGGCTAAGAGGGAGATGAGGAGAATCGCCGAGATGTACCAGCCGATGATGGTAACGGGCTGAGCGATGGTGAAGCGGACGCGTCTGGCCATGTTGAGGAGGAGAAACATGTTTGAGATGATGGCCATGAAGAGCTGAATGGCATTGATGATGGTCAACCATGGGGGGTCAGTAACGTAGACCGCGTCGTCGACATCCTCGCCGGGCACGAGCTGCTGTCTCCATGGCCGAACGAGGGCGCAGATACTGAAGGCTGAGGCGACGGGGCCAAGGGTGCCGGCGATCATGGGGAACGCCGACGAGGCGAACCACCAGCGGCTGGTGATGTTAGGATACGTGGAGTGACTGTAAACTGATGGGCTCACCTTGGAGCTAGATGGGCATCATCATTTTCCATCCGCGTCTCATACGCGACAAACTCTTCAATGACCTCGGTCTCATCTTGGATGGTGTCTCCCAAGTTGCCGTCTTCCATGGGGCCTGTTGTGAGGCTACTTGGTGGTGTGAGGTGAGCTTGTCTCGATCAGATGATACATATGCGGCAGGATGCATCCATCGATCTCAGACGTAAAAATGAGATCCGAGTACACAGATGATACAAAAGATTCTTGTGTACTTCAAAGAGTTGCAATTGGGACCTTGAAGGGTCTTGGCAATGGATCAAGGGTCAAGGGCCCAAGTGAACGGTTGGGAAATCTTGGCATGGAGAAAGCACGCGGACGATGACGTCTTTTTGTGTCTTTGAAAAGCGGTCGTCTCGTTAGACAGTTGGTTAGCTTCGCTGGATGATGTGCGGCTTTTCCGAATTTAGTTGCCCTGCCGTTGGAGCTACTGCTCTCGAGGTAGTCATTGTTTACCAAGACCTTGCAAAGGCTGACCAAGGGATTCGTAAAAGGGAGAGGGCGGTAACGGCGGATAAGAGGGAAAAGGCGGCATCACGAGTTTGAATCAAGCCGGTACTTGAGGGATACTTTGATCTCAGGTGCTGGACGGGAATTATTGAATTTGGCGGATGGAATTCAAGTTTTTTGGCACTGACGCCCTGCTGACCCTAGAGCTTTGTCGATCGAAATAGGGTGATTATGGGTACTTTCAAGAAACTTGGCTGCCCTATATTTTGGTTGTCCAATGGAATTAATTCTCCCCACTCACCTCAAGTTTGTTCCTACATCGGCTCCTCGCCCTATCATTACTCTTTCACGATCAAAGCAACTTGGCTGTACGGCTGATTGCTTCCTTTAGTCTCATCGTGTATTTTCCTATGAACATTCCCTTAGAACTCTGACATCAAGGGACCTTGGAGGGGTTGCCGAGTCAACCTCATGCGTGACTGTTCTCTCAGCCATCTCTCACATTGAGCGTGTAAGTCGCGTCCTTACCAAGACCCCTTTTCACCTGGCTAATTCCGTTCCATATAGAAACTCTAGATCTCGCACTAGAGACGCGTTTCCGTGCCGCCAGTGCCTCGGGTATGCGGTTGCAGTATGCCAGCATGCCTTCTCCGCGTCTTCCGTGCTACCCGTAACCGCCCCATCAACGTTTGTGCTGGGCCGTTGCGGAGGCCGTTTAGCTCTCAGAGCCATGAGAGGGTTAGTGTCAGAACAGGCTCAGCGGGCCATGTCAAAATAGAGTGAGAAGCCTCCCCGATCTGTGTAAACCACGGAACTGACTGATCCACGATAGCCTCATCAATGTTGCTGAGCATCATCCACAATCTCCCCTCTTCATTCATCTCCCCCCATTTCCCACCAACAATGGACAATATACTTCATTGCCTAGTTTCCTCCAGGGGAAACCTGTTGCTAGCATCAACTACCGTTGGAACTCGTTTGATCCTGGATTGACGCAGATGCCTTCTACAGAGGGTCTCTGGCCCACGCCAGTTCACGACACTGCGTTTGCCTACTCCTGGCTCATCGAGAACCTCGCACCCGAAGGCATTCAGCGGCGCGATATTTACGTCTACGGATCTCACCTGGGCGCGAGCCTGGCTACCTCGCTCGCCCTAACGGAGTCGCAGCCGCACAAGCCTTTCGGGGTTCGAGGCGTTGTGTCGTACAACGGCATCTACAACTGGACCATGTTCCTCCCAGATCACCCGGTGAACCGAACCACTTGGAAATCCAAGGGCACGGGGTTCATCTACAAGCCGCAGGGGAGCGCATACATGCACTACCTCCAGGAGCATCTGCCCGTCTTCTTCCAGTCAACCAACGACCTGTTTGACCCTTTTGCCAGCCCGAGCCTGTTCTTCCACAACCCGGGCTTGAACATCCCCTCGTCCTACAACATGTCGGAAGACGACGCTGCGTGGATCGAGGCCCTGACAAACCCAGACGCCGCGCCAGCTGTCACGGAAAAGGCACCGCGCAAGTCTCGGCTGGTGTTCCCACCCCGCAAGTCGACGCTCAAAATCCCCGAGACCCTGCTGCTGTACGACTCCCCGCCTCTGCCGCAGCGCTCCAACAAGCCAGGGCGGCCCAAGGGGGCGAGGCCCTGGGGGAACTGCCTGGAGGTGCAGGCTCGGGAGCTGGCCGAGATGATGCACCGGAGCATCGAGAGGGTCGAGCTCAAGGAAAGGGGTCTCTGGGATGACGAGATTCACATGTGGGAGGATGAAGGGGAGCGGCGAGTCAAGGTTGAGGAAGCTGGGGAGGAGAGGGGGACGTTGGAGATGGATGAGAAGGGGGAGGAGGTTGTGGAGGAGTGGTTGGCGGAGAGGATACGGGCGTGATCTAGAACATGTAGGCTCTTCTAGAGCGACCTGTAAAACCTGATATTCACCATGTAAGATAAGCAATGGAAGTTTCCGTCGGTTGGCATTTGATGGCATGTAGGCTACGTTCCGTTGTTAAGCATCGGGCGGGTAGGTTTTTTTTTCGTGGGGGCGGCAATCCATAGGTGACGGCACTAAAAAAGCAGCCCGACAAGAAAAGCTTGGGAAAGCTTAACAGGTGGAGAAGGGTCTGATAGGCTGAGACTTGGTGACCCTAGGGAATGAGTCTAGAACAGGTAAAGAGCACGAAAAAGGAATCAGATGAGGACTTTTTTGCTTGGCGAAGAGGGGGAAAGTGTCGATGCTTTGTATCACTGGCGATATTTTGATACGGGCATTGGCATTGACAATGGATGGCACATCCTTCTCATGTCCCTCCTGCACGGCATCCTCGTTGCGCGTTCAAAGGTGTCCAGGTGGTGGGTCGTTGAGAGATGCACGCTGTCGTCAGCGACAAGTGTTAGCGACGGTGGTATCTCGAGCCGGCAGAGCACTAACGGGTCACAAGACGGGGGTGTACCAGGTGTTTACAGTCCCCCATCCCTTTGATTCACCATCTGCTGCAGTCCTGGTTTCGGCTGTCCATCCCATCCCTTGATTCATTTCGAGCCTTGACAATCAAGAGTGACAACAAGGACACGTTGGGCTCACAAGATTACGGATTAGCAGGTCTTCATCTATCCCTGGACACTTTGTGAATCACGATCCTTTCCTCAGGGGTCCTTGCTGCTATAATTATTCCCAGTCGTCACAGAGAGACAGAGCTGCAGGGCGATGTGGAACTCCCTGGCGTCGATGGTCTCGAACTTGGCACCACCCCTGGAAAAGGCTTAATTTATCAGTGGCCCAGAGCTTCCCGCCTCAGATTAGACCACCCGCGCTGCGTGCTTCAGTCGAGATTGCATGTCACTCACTGCCCAGGGAGGGAACCCTCTGTATTTTTTCGTGCTGTGCTCTGTTTGCACCAGTTTCATCTCCCGCCTGCTGGGGGGTAGGGACCCCGTAACACGACCCAGAAACGGCAAAAGCCCAGGCGTTAACCAGGACTCGGATTCATCTCCACCCCCCATCTCGACCTCTCTTCCCCTCCCCAACTTTCATCTTCTTCATCTTCACACAGCTTTGTTCTGCTGCCAAAGTCATCGCCTGCTACATCTGTCAGGTTCGCTTCTTTGAGCTCTATCTGGTACGTACGCAAAGTGGCACAGCATTCACCTTGAGCCCATACTCTATGAGCTCTGTTAGTCGGTGCTTGGGCAAGCTTGTCAAGCTGCTGGAGCTGACCTGACATACGCATGTAAAGATCTCGGTCGGTAGCTGACGATTACCTATCTGTAGAATCTCACCTTTGAATCCATCTCCGCCTCGAAATCCCTCATCATGCCCGGAATCCGTGAGTTTTCCTCTTGCGCGCACCTCCGATGGCGCACCTCCCAAGGCACCACCAAGGCAGCTCTACTGACAATACCCCCAACAGCTCTCCACGCTCTCGACAACCTTAAGGCCAAGCTCAAGGCCGCCTTCAAGAAGAAGGGCGAGAAGGAGCCCGCTGCCGAGAATAAGCCCGCCGAGAGCAAGCCTACCGAGACCACCACCGAGCCCACCAAGACTGAGGCCGCTGCTCCCCCAGCTCCAGCCAGTACGTTTAATGATCTGAGATGCTGCTAGATGTAGCGCTCGTCCTCGTTGCTTCTTTCTAACTCTTCTGTGTTACAGCTGAGCCCGCCGCCCCCGTTACTGAGCCCGCCAAGGAGGAGGCCAAGCCCGAGGCCGAGACAAAGCCAGAGGCTCCTGCTGCTGCTACCGACGCTGCCAAGACAGAGGAGGCTGCTCCTGGTACGTTTACCTGCGAAACGGCAATATTCACGTTGTCATGGATGATTTACTGATAATTTTTCAGCACCTGCCACTGAACCTGCTGCTCCGGCCGCTGCCCCGACCACCGAAGCCGCTCCCGCTGCCGAGCCCGCCAAGACGGAGCCCGCCCCAGTCGCTGCCCCGGCCGCTGCCCCGGCCGCTGCTCCGGCCGTTGAGACTCCCGCTCCCGCTCCGGCTGCCGTCCCCGCTCCTGCTCCTGCTCCTACCGAGGCTGCTCCGGCCGAGGCCCCCAAGGAGGAGAAGAAGGACGCTGACCCGCCAGCTCCTGCCCCTGCCCCCGCTGCCGCCTCTTAAATACCCTCTTATGATTGCTCTTTTTTAATGCTGCCAGATGGAGACATCTATCTTGCTTTTACCTCAACGACAGCGGCCATGCTGAATCGAACGGGGCGTACTCGTGCGCCCAGTCGATGGCGGCTGCCTTAGAGACGGATTTCCTAGTTGCTTAGCAGCCTCGGCCTGCTTAGATGTTTCCTTTTTGTTCTAGCAGCTGGCTGGATACCCCGGAGGGAGAAGTGTCGCGACGTGTTTTTTCAAATCTATACCCTGCTTTTTATATCTAATGCACAAACACTCTCCATGCTCTCCAAGCCCGTTGACTCCACAATGTGCGCCTAAATGACCATGTGTCTAAACCATATTGAAGCTCCTATGAGCTGGCTACTCATCCCTTGCCCACGGCGCTTTGGTCATGGTGATTTGCCCGCTTGTAGATTCTGACTTGGGTGCTCCGCCCTGATGAGGTCTTGCAAGGGAGCCAGAGCTAGGCCCCGGTGGTGGCATTCGGGAGTACGGAATACCTGGGCCTGTTGGAGCTGGCATTCTCGTAGCCTGAGCCCACGGTGCAGCTGTTCCAACTCCCGATGGCGGTCCATGTGGCATTTGTGTAGGTTGGTTCGCCATGTGGACGCTCTGGGTTGGGGTCGCCGCCTCTGGATCGATCTCCCACGAGAAGAGCGAGCCAAAGGGGAAGTGCTGGACAACAGGAAACTTAGACAGCACCTCGGCGTTGAACATCTTGATCATGCCCTTGTTGATCTTGCCCCAGCCGTCGCGGATGCCAGAAATGTCGAACAAGATGGGACTGTGCTCCCAGAACGGACCCTTCTTGACATCGTTGATGAAGCCGATGGCGGAAAAGTACATGTTGACCTGGCGCTGGTCCTCGACCACGGTGGCCTTGGTGACATCGCTGGGCTTCGGGGCGCCCTTGACTGAACCCTCGGTGGGCATGGGCTCGGTGTCGTTTATGGGCCGCGCGAGTTGCGCAGAACCAAAGATGTAGGGCATGAAGGAGTGATCGTCGAGGCCCCAGACGCCATGAGAGCCAGCAGGTTCGAGGGTATATGTCAAGATGAGCTTCCTTACCACCCTCAGATATCTGTTTGTGTTAGTGCGAACCAAGACAGACTTGGGAAGGGGCCATACGGTTCGATAACGTTGAGAACGATCTCCCGTTCGATCTCGCCCCCTGTATTTCCATCCTTGAAGTAGCCCAGTTTCCATAGACACCCAAGAAAGGCGACGAAACTGAGTTCATGTCCCGTTCCGTAGTCTAGTCGTTGTACGCTTCCAAATCCGCCAAGAAGGTAGCTGGAAACCTCCTCCAACGCTGCGCCATCCCCAACCTTTAGCGTTTCGCCGAGTAGTCCTTCTCCAAGCAGTTCGTTCAAGTGTTTCTCGAGAATCGCGTACCACTTGCGAAAGCTCACGTTTCCGAATCTTCGAGGGCCCGGGTCTGGAGGAGCATCTTCGATGAAGCGTTCGATCTTGGATAGAAGACTCTGGAGAGCTTGGATGGACGGCGATGTCGGCGGCTTGGAGGTGAGGGGGAATGTGCGGGGGCGGGGTGAGGAGGGCTGGTTGCGGGGACAGAGGGCGTGGTTGAGCTGGAGGATGAAGGTGCCGATGTCGCGGTAGGCGAGGCTGGTGAGGAAGCGGGCGACGTCGGGGCCCTCGTGGATGCGCTTCGAGGGCTTGGTGAAGGATGGCGGGGAGCTGAGATCTAGGACCTCTAGAGTGGGGGGTTTTGGAGGGGAAGCGGACGTCATGTTGAGCGGATGTGTTGTGACGGAGGCCTGACGTCAAGAAGCCTGCTGTGTGTTGGTAAAAGAAAAGGACGAGTCCTCGGGGTTTTTGTCGTCTTGATGGTGCGATGGAAGCCGAAAGGTGGATGTGTGTAAGTGCTAGGTTGGAGACCAAGAGCTAGTGATGGTGGATGCCCGAATTTAGTCAGCTATGCGACCTTGAGAGCTCAGAGTTAGGGCAGAAGCAGCTTTGTCATGGTAACTTGCGAAATAGAGTAGAATATGTAAATTCGACTAAATAAACGATGGTGTTTTTTCTAGAGATTGTCATTATCCCAAGTTCTGCTGCTATTTCTTGCTTCTTTGGGAGCTCATCAAGTTGATGTCATCTGTTGCACCCTGAGCTTGAGCTTCATACTTGCCCCACCTTTTAACGCGCTTAGACGCGACTGGTCCTCGGTCATTCCCTGCCAAGCGACTCTCCCCAGACAATTTCACGGCAAAGATGCTGTGACAACGACAAACTCCGACTCGTCGCCCATATTCGATCCGACTTTCATTGAACAGACATCCATTAGCTAGTGCAGCGAACTTACAGCGGTGTTCTGGCTTGTCGCCAACGTTGTGCGACCTGGTCGTCGCAAACTTGCACCCAGCCTCCGGAATAACAAACCACCATCATGGCTCGCCTGCGATCTCAGGGCAAGGCAGCAGCCCCCGTCTCTATGCCTGAGCCAAAAAGACGGGGAAGGTCTCGTGCTTCTACGACTACTATGACGCCAATAAGAAGCGATGCCTCTGAATCCACCACACGCCCACGTGGACGAGCACGAAAATTGAAAACCTCTGAGGAGCCCTCTTCGAGCCAACGCCGCCAGACACGGTCGCATACAGACAACCAAACCTTCGAGAAATTGAGCACGCCCAGGAGGAAGCGCCGGCGCACTATTGGCGAATCCGAGGATCAACCTGCGAAACGCCAGCATAGTGATGATGCTGAAGGGGCTGAGGAAGAAGAACAACCCTTGCAGAACCATGATCGAGTGGAGGACGATGATGATGACGAATCGGCTCCCCCAGGACAAGACTTTTTTCAGAACATCAATAAGACCATCCTCCCAGATACCGAGCAGATCCACAAGTTGCCCGAGCTTCGACCTGATGACAGCGCTGAGTACCATCCAGAGAACGACGGCCGGGCTGGAATCGTTGTTCAGTTATCACAAGACGACAATGGGGATGTGATCGAAGTTGAGACCGAGGTTGCAGATGATGTTGAGGCTGAGAATGACGACGTGATCGAGGTTGGGGCTGAAATTGAAGACTCGCAGGCTGATAAAGGTGGTGAGATTATGGATAAGGCTCCAGCGCAGGCCGAGGATCAGGAGGAACTACGTACACCTGAAGAACAGCTTACCTCTGTGGAACAACCCGAGCCTGCGGAGCAAGACAACCCTGAGTCGAGACCAGACCCTTCACAACCGGAACTTTCCCAGCCAGGTAAACGAAAAAAGCGACGGCAGAGCCGAAAAGCAACCTTTGGCGAACCCGATTATCAAGTACATAGGGCTGCATCACCGGTCCTAGGCTCAGATCCTCCGAGGTCCCAAGTTAGGAGGCCCTCTAAGTCGAAACAACCCCTACTTAGCCAGGCCCAGGAGAATGCTTTGTATGAAATTGTGGGCAATGATGAGGAGAACCACCAAGAACAGCAGCAAAGAGAGGAACAGGGACATACGTCTACAGCGGCAGCTCAAGCGGCGAGGAAAAGAGGAAGGATTCAATCTCAAGCAACGCGGTCACCTAGAGGAAGAAAGAGGGATGTTGCAGAGAACACCGCTGCTGAAGAGCAAGACGGTTCATACGATGATGGTGATTCCGAGGCCGATGAGGAGCCATCAGAGCTGCCTCCGGCAGAGGATGCACCGGGGGATGACGTTGAGTCAGAGGATGAGCCCGAGCCGGAAAATGATGCGAGCTACATTGAAGACTCTCTGCTGATCGAGTTACCTAAGGAAAACGAGACAGCCGTGACAGCCAAGATCCAGGGCAAGGTGGTGCAAAAGCTTGTCACCATCATGTCCTCGTCAGGGTGGATGGGCAAAAGGAAATGGGACAGGGACGCAAAGTTGGACGCAGCATCTGCCAAGAGAGACTTTAAAGAAGCTCTCAAGAGGGGCTCGAAGCCCCTTCCACGATCCAAGGTTATTCTTACTCACGTCTATGGCCTATGGCAACTATGCCACAAAGCCCCCCGATCGCCGCGACTTGATGAACAGAACAAGTACTTCCGCGAGCACGAGGCTCGATTCAATCGGCTAATCACCAAGACCGGTGGCCTCATCGAGCAATACGTTAAGACTATTGTGCAGCAGCCGGGACCTGATCACGATGCTCCAGCCAACCAAATCAACAATCGTCGGATCATTTCCAAGTTGCACAGGTGCATCATCCCAATGCTCGTGTGGTTGCTGAGAGACGCATTCCTTGCTGGGTGTGATATCCCGGATGTCATGATGCAGCAAGCTGTTAACCATACTGGCGAGTTTACCCTATTGACCCTGCAGTTGCTGTTACGGATCTCAGGCTGGATTCGGAGGATTTGCGCGGTTCTGCTGGACTGGTCTGAATTCAACCCCCCTAAGCCGGCCGAGAATGAGGAGGATTGGGAGAAACAGAAAGAAGCCTGGGAGAAGAAAAAGGAGGCTTGGGAGATGCTGAGCCCAGCTGTCGAGACAGCGAAAGGGGAAATCGATAAAGCCCTTAAGCGAATCGAAGAACTTCAGAAAGAGCCTGAAAAGCTCAAGAAGGCAATCGAGAACGACCGGGTGGTGCAACGAGAGCGTGAGAAGAAGCTGCAACAAGCAAAAGAGGTCCAGGCCCGGCAGATGCAGCTCTTTATTGAGTCGACGCAAAGAAAGAGTTCTTCACGACAGGTATCGCACCGACCGACGCAAGAAACAAGTTCTTCGCGACCAGCATCATCGCGTCGACCAGCGCAAACAGGGAGTCGATCGCATCCCGATGCGCCGCGACTCAGCCGAGAAGAAGAGGCCCAGTACTTTGAAAAGCATGGATGGTACTACTGGGAAGACGATCGACTGCTCAGAACCATCAGGAGCTCGCGGCGCCCGGATTATCAAGTGCTCGCTTCCGTGTGTCATGAGAGGTCTTCTGCAGAGGTTATAGAGCGAGTGAAATACTTGAAGGACATGGTGCGGCGTAAGTATGAGCGGGCTGGAACGGATCCGCCACTTTGGACTTATGAATATGAGTAATGCGATGAGAATGGTTTGTTGACAGAGGCGTTTATGCGATTTCAGGCGTTGTCTGGGATAACCGACCTTGATGGTTGTCCCTAGTTTCTTGATACCCGGGAAGGATTAGGCGAATGACCTGGCTTACGAGATTGAGAGGAAGTTGATAGGATGGTCTTGTTTAGATCTGATTATAGCGTATATACTATTGACTTGCCTTCCTGACATTTGCATTGATGGACATGGCTATCCACCTGCGAGAGAGAATCGGTTATCTTGGAGTTCATGTTGCCGCCTGATACAATGAGAGAGGTCACCTCAACCATCTCAATGTTCGACCACGTTGATGCCGGGGAGAGAAGCCGATGCATGAACGGGCGAGGGCGTGTCGTGTCTCACGTCTTCGTGGAGGTGGCCTTGTGCCAACGATGCCGTGCCACATCATCAACGCTCTACCGGCGTCACATCATGTCACATCATTGTCCACAACAGGCAGGGCAGACAAGACGAGTGTGGTCTCGCCAGCGCATGCATACCGAGTATCCGATGCACTAATCGACGTCGGTCTCTGGGAAATGTGTTTCATGGTCGCAGCCTGAGTTGTCGCATCTCTCCTCACTCTCTCTCACTCCCTGTAGACGGGAGTCTGGAATTGGTTGAAGCGCCATGCTCTGATGAGGGGGACTACGCCATTGCCCCAAGTAAGAATGGCGCAGGATCAGAGACAGCTGATCTAGTTCATTTGTGGTAACAAGTCAACAAATCAAGCTTCATTTTTATTGAACTGTGTCCGGGTCGGCGCGTGACTGACGCGCTCTGCGAGATTGGATGTGAAGATCCCATCAACCCGTTGAACCCCGCCCTTTGATTGCTTTGTGCGCGCTAGAGTTGAACTGAAACGGTCATAAACGACAAAGGACCTATATACCCAAATGGTATGGAGTAAATAAACAGTTACTCTTGGTGGATAAAGGTCCATTGGGTTTAGGGAAAAAGACGGCGGTGGCTCGCATTGCATTGCATATGGCGCGCCGTTCACATGCAGGGCCAGACAGAGACAGGTAAGAGAAACGGCCTCTTTGCCGGTGGAAGCGCGGGTGGGTTGTTATCCGAAACAATTGTTAGTGTAGATCTAGTGTCAAACTCTTCACAAATTGTAACATTTATTTCAGCAGTGACTCAAGGGTGTCTGGTCGTGTCAGAGACTGGCCGAGACGCGTTATCCACTCAACGACGTTATCTCGATGACTCTGGACCAGGAACCAGACAGCCACCCGCCGTCCACGGTCCACAGGCTAGGACCCCTGGAGACCCGACCTACCGCCCCGCCCCCTGGATGCCAGCCGTAGCGCTCGCTACCAACCGCTCTTCACAGGGGCTCATTGAGGCCTGGGCCAGGTGTCAGTGGCCGGTGCGCCAAGCTACAGTCCCACTTCCACCAGTCGGTCGTGGAAATGGGCGTCCGTAGAGCTGGGCGCCAGCCTGGGGCCCCCCCCATGGAACAGCTCAGGGTCGTAAGGTACGTACCCCGGTCTAATATCCTGAGCCCATCTAGACAGGACAGGACAGCTTTTTCTCCCCTTCCACTTCCACTCCCTTCTCCCTCCTTTGGAAGCAAGCAGATCCTGTCGATAGAGAAGCCGTTATTGCCTTGCTTGACTGCTCCGCTGCCATTGCCCCTCTATCCCGCCTCTTCTTTGCTCCCCGTGCGGGTATTCTGTCCTTTAGCAGCCCGCGGTTTGCGCTGGCAAGAAAGCGTGGTTTTTGCTCGATAGGCAAAAAGGGGACCGAACAAAGAGGTCAGTGAAATTAATCGATCCCATTCCCTCTCGTATCCTTGACGTCGGGCTCCATAGCTCGTGCTTTCAGTTTCCCTGCTATTTCCTGATTACCCTGGTTGAACGGTCGAGCTGCGTGGTTCGACCTTTTCGGCTGGCAGAGGTAGCTACGACGAGCTCATTTGCAACGTCTGGCTCCATCTCCCAAACTCCATATCTACCCTCCTTGTCCATTCATTCCTTTTGCTGACCCCCTCATCTTGCAGAATAACTCTCCTTATATACATTCCCCCTGCAAACCATGTCCGAGACCGAGAGCTTCGACATTGTCCAGCCCGAGGAGGCTGTCGCTTCTCCTACTGAGGCTCACGCCGAGCCCGAGAGCCCACACGCAGCGACTCCTTCCTCGCCTGAGACGCCGGCTAAGGAGAATGGAGACAAGAAGCCAGTTGTGAAGCGACCTGGGGCTGCCTCGGCCACAAGCGCTACTCGTCGCCCAGGCTCGACATCGACGGCTACCAAGCCTACCGCCGCCAGCACTCGCACTGCTACTGGGTTGAGCAAGCCCCCGACCCGACCTCCCACCTCTACTGTCCGCAGGACCGCGACCTCGTCGACCTCGACCTCGAGCCACAAGAGCAGGCTCAGCATGAGCGCGAGCGAAGACGACAAGAAGTCGACCACCTCGAGCGCTTCGGCTCGCAGGACGAGTTCTATCATGTCCAGCCCTGGCAAGGCATCCGAGAGGAGGCCCCTTAGCTCAGCTACTGGCTCAGCTACTGCGACACGAAGACCCGGAACCACGACGACCACGACGCCCCGGACCGCGACAAGCACCCGAACCTCGACCGCCCATCCCCCCACGGCGACACGAACTACTGCCACTCGAACAGCGAGTGCCACCCCTACCAGTGATGCCCGAAAGCGCCTGTCTACTTCGGGACCTTTGACTGCCTCTCGTACCGCGGCTCGACCTACTTCCGCTTCTTCGGAGGCTACCAAGGAGATTGAGTCACTCAAGGCTAAGCTGGCTGAGAGCGAGCACGAGACTGAAGCCCTGAAGGCTGAGGTGAAGACCTCGGAGGAGAAGCTTGCCGAACTCACTGAACAGGTCCACAAGGCGGCAGGTGACGATACAGGTTCCCATACCATTGGTGAGGACCTTGCTGCTATCAAGGCTGAGCATGAGTCGGCTGTTGCTGCCCTGACGGGACAGGTGTCTGAGGCGAACGAGAAGCTCGAGACTGCGCAAGCTGAGCTTGAGAAGCTCCAGACAGAACTTGACGCTGCAGTGGCCGCCAAGGAGACTACTGAGAGCGAGCTTGAGTCGCTGAAGAAGCAGCTTGAGACCGCTCAGGCTGAAAGCGAAGAGAAGCTTGCTTCTAGCAAGGAAGAACTCCAGAAGGCCATTGACGAGCACGCTTCCCAAATTGAGGAGCTCAAGACCTCTCTTGAGGCCCAGAAGACATCCGCCATCGAGGCCTTGGAGACTAAGCACAAGGAGGAGCACGACAAGGATCAGGCTGATGTTTCCTCCCACGAGACTGCTCTGGCGGATCTCAAGGCCAGCCACGAGGCTGCTACCGCTGAGCTGCAGAAGAAGATCGACGAACTGACTGCATCTCAGTCTGCCCTCGAGTCCGCCAGCGACGACAAGCTCAAGTCTGAGCAGGAGGCCCACACGGCCAAGATCGCTGCCCTTGAGGCCCAGGTTGCTGACACCAAGGTTGCCCTTGCGCTTGCCGAGACGACTGCTCAGACGGCGAAGGCCGAGGTCGTGTCTCTTAACGACGAGATTAGCAAGCTCCAGAGCAGCCTGGCTGAGAAGGAGACTGAGCTTGAGGCTGCCAAGCAGGATCTCACCAAGGCCCAGGAGGAGGTTGCTGCCGCTAAGGCTCAGGCCGAGGAGGCCCAGAAGGCGCTCGCTGAGAAAGAGGAGGAGATTGTCAAGGTCAAGGAGATGCAGGAAGAGCGAATGAAGAGCATTTCCCAGGATTACGAGCAGGAGATTGAGTCTCTCCGAGGAGACGCCTTCTTCAAGCGCAAGTTTGAGGAGCTTGAGGGTCAGCATAAGGAACTTGAAGACCAGCACAACGAGCTCAAGACCTCCATTTCAGAGGCTGCCGAGGGCCACGCCAAGGCCCTCGAGGCTGCTAAGGCTGAGCACGCTGCTGCTGTCGCTGCTCTGGAGGAGAAGCAGGCCGAGCACCAGAAGAACCTTGATGCCCTTCGTGCCAGCCATGCTGAGGAGCTCGAGTCCTCCAAGAACGCTGCGGCCGCTGACCGGGATACCCGTATTGCCGAGATTGAGTCCCTGAAGGAGAGCCACGCCAAGCAACTGGAGATTCTGAAGACCGAGGGCGCGTCCACCCACACCGACGAGCTCGAGGCTCTCAAGGCTGCCCACGCCAGCGTTCTGGAGACCCTCAAGAAGGAACATGCTGAGGAGAAGGAGGAGCTCGTCGCTGGCCACGCATCTGAACTGGCTACGGCCAAGGAAGGAAGCGAGACTGCGCATGCTACCGAGATCGCTAAGCTCAAGGCTGAGCTCGACGAGGCCCGAGAAGCTGGCGAGGTCGCTCATGCCACTGAGATTGCCAAGCTCAAGGCTGAGCTGGATGATGCTCGAGAGGCAGGTGATGCTACTCACGCAGCTGAGCTGGAGGCCCTTAAGGCTGAGGCCGAGGCTGACAAGCAAGCGAGTGACAAGGCGCACGCCGAGGCCTTGGCCAAGGCTCTGGAAGAGATCGAGGCCGCGAAGACGGCTGGCAACGACGCTCAGGCGGCTAAGATTGCTGCCCTCGAGGCTGAGCACCAGGCTGCCAGAGAAGCGACTGAAAAGGCCCACAGCGAGGAAATCCTGGCATTGAAGAGCCAACTGGAGGCCCAGAGTGCGGACGACAAGAAGCACGCCGAGGAGTTGGCCAGCTTGAAGGCCGAGCTCCAGAACGCCAAGGATGAGCTTGAGAAGGCGCAGGCTTCCAAGAAGCAGGCCATTGATGAGGCTCGCTTCGAACTCGAGCAAGAACACGCTGCTGAGGTTGAGAAACTCCTGTCCTTCAACGGCGAAGTCCTGGAGCGTATGAAGAACGAGGGCGCCGAGGCCAAGAAGGAGCTGGAGGAGCTCACTGCTAATCACACCAAGTCGATCGATGATATGATGACGCAGCACCGAAACAACGATACTCAGCTGGAGAACAAGATTGAGAAGTTGACGGAGACCAACCAAGGTCTGGAGGCTGAACTCCAGAAGGCTCAGGTTGAGGTTGAGGAGCTGTCCCAGCAGCTGGCCCAGGAGAAGACGGAGCGATTCACAGCGCTTGCTGAGCTTGAGGAGGCAAGGAACGTCAAGTCTGATACTTCTGAGGTGGATGCCCTGAAGAGGGAAATCGCCACGATGAAGAAGTTCCACGAGGATGCCCTTGCCGGCGTCGATGCCGAGCTCAAGTCAACCAATGGTCGCTATGAGAGTGCACAGGGAGATCTAACTGCTGCTCAGACTCTGCTCTCAGCCCTCAAGGACGACTTGGCCCTTGCGCAGAAAGACCTTGAAGCTGTCAAGGCTGAGGCTGAGGCCAAGCAGAAGACCGCCAAGGCCGACTACCAGGATATGCACGACAGCCTGACTGGCATTGCCGAGGAGGCCCAGAAGACGGCCAAGGATCTGGAGGCGAAGCTTGCTGAGGCGGTGGCCAAGGTCGAGGATGGAGAGAAGCAGGTGGAGGTTCTCAAGGCCCAGATCAAGGTCAAGGATGCTGAGATCGCTGAGGCCAAGGTGAGCTCTGCCAGGTGTGTTTATAAGACGGACTAAGACTGACACATTGCTAGGCCAACGCTGCCATCGCCAAGCCCAAGGGACTCGCAGCCAGCAGATTTGCCAACGCAGAGGAGGGCGACGACGCCGCCGCTGCGAAGGATGATGCGGCGGAAGGTGAGGAGATTGATGATCATTCCTCAGTAGCACTTGCTTCGGTGCGAAAGCCCCTTGCATGATGCACCGGCATGGTTTCTTTGCTGTCATGCAGGACTGAAGTGAACTGGAGGCTAACGTGTGAACAACAGATAAGTAAGGCTAGACTGACGGCCAAGCAAATGGATACCCTCGATAGGGAGATGAGGGATCGTAACTTGCAGTGAGTAGCTCTGAGGAGTTGAGTGAGAGCCATGTCAACTAACACAACTTTAGGCTGTTGAAGTCGATCACGGACGTCAAGTCGCCCGCTCTGGGCTCTGACCGACAGTACAACTAAAGTACTCAACAAACGCCACCATCCAATCCGACGCAAGCTCGCAGTGTGTTGTCTTTTTTACAATCTAGTTCTCTGTAATACCCGCGGCCTCATGCTATGACACGAGAGCTGCAATTTTGCTTATTGCCTTTATTACACAACCAATGTCGGGAAGAGTGTTTGGGATACGGGGCACGGATGAGGATTGAATGGGGGGGTGGAAGAGAGGAGAGGAGAATGGCATGAAGGAGCAGATGTTGTCTCGGTATGTTTTGGAGACACAGGATAGCATCCATGTATGTACGACTGTGTCTGAGGAACGACGATACCCCATGCCTTGTCATTTCACTTGATGGTGCCCTTTGTTTATGTGACTATGCTATTCATAGAAGAATAGGGACTTGCTCTATCTTGTCGAGTTGATGTCGGTCCGAGATATGACCGTTTGTCGCAGTGTAGCGTCTTGGCCTGCAGCATCCTAGAGACTGCCGGCCATGTCTGGTTCAATCAACATGAAGTATCTACAAGGTTGCCAGAGAAGGTAACCGTGTAATACTAATACTAATACTATTCTTGACTGGTCTGTGAGGCAATAGTTGATGGAGTGTCAGGGGAATCGCACCGCCATCAACACCACATCTCCACACTCTAGCCTCACCTGAGGCACGCCAACCAATAGCAAGTCATGCCGAAGAGTTCACCCCAAGAGCGGAGACAAGAGAGATCAGCACATCACTCAACCATTGCGACAAAGCCTGCTTATCTGGCGTACGTAGAAAAACGTTGGCGCCATGGTGACGTTGGGTGAATATGCAGGTGGCCGTTCTCTCTCACGCCTCTGGCGAATAATTTCACCGGAGGCTCAAACTCTGCCAATGATGCTTGCAGATGGGTGAGCACAGCCATCTCTCCACTGCATTCAGCTCAGTCACTGTGGAGAAGAGAGTCGGGGTACTTTAAGGCTTGATGTCGCTGTCTCAACTTGCGGGGAGCATTCATTGATCTCAAGAATCGATACGACTGGTGATCGAGAGAAACATGGACAAGTACTCCATTCCGTGTGAGCCTGTCGCAAAGTCGGCTTCTATCGTGGCCGGCGACCACTTCCGCTTCACCCTGATCAATGACACGGTTCTCCGATACGAATGGTCTGAAGACGGCGTCTTTGAGGACCGTCCCTCGACGTTTGCCCTCAATCGACAGTTTCCGACTCCCGAGTTCTCAGTTTCGAACACGGATGAGCAGCTCGAGATAAGGACCTCTTCGTTCCAGGTCACTTACAACAAGAAGCGCTTCGACCGATATGGACTGGTTGTCAGCTTCAGCAACAAGAATACGCTCTGGGGTGCTGATTGGCGGTATGGAGAGGTTCCTCAGAACCTGGGTGGGACGGCGAGGACCCTTGATGAGGTCAATGGGCGCTGCGAATTGGAGCCTGGTATTCTGTCTCGAGCTGGGTACTCTGTTCTCGATGATAGCAAGTCGATGCTGTTGGACGGGGCTGGGCTGGCATCGCCTCGGAGGCCTGGAGACCGCATTGATGGCTATCTTTTCTGCTACGGCCACGACTACAAGCTCGCCATGAAGTCTTTCTTTGCCATCTCGGGCAAGCAGCCACTTCTGCCGCGGTGGGCACTTGGCAACTGGTGGAGCCGATACTATCCCTATACGGACGAGCAATACCTACAGCTCATGGATAAGTTTGAGAAGGAGGAGGTTCCGCTGACTGTGGCCGTCGTCGACATGGACTGGCACGAGGTTCACGGTGATCACATCCCTCACGCCGGGTGGACGGGCTATACGTGGAACAAGAAGTTGTTCAAGAATCCAAAGGCTTTCACCAGGGCTTTGCATGACAAGAAGCTCAAGGTCACTCTGAATGATCATCCTCATGCTGGAGTTCATCACCATGAGGATTTGTATGAGGAGATGGCCAAGGATCTTGGGCACGACACTTCTGCCAAGGCGCCGATCCTGTTCAACCCTGTTGATCCCAAGTTTATGCACTCATATTTGAACACTCTTCATCGCAGTCTTGAGAATGATGGATGCGACTTTTGGTGGATTGATTGGCAGCAGGGCCCGTACTCGAGGGTTGTTGGTCTCGATCCTCTTTGGCTTCTCAACCACTACCATTTCCTGGACCACGAACAGCAGAACGGCAAAGGCAACGCCGTTATCTTTTCTCGGTTCGGCGGTCCTGGAAGCCATCGCTATCCCGTTGGTTTCTCGGGCGACAGCATCATGACATGGGAGTCTCTCGAGTTCCAGCCCGAGTTCACGGCGACAGCCTCAAACATCGGCTACGGATGGTGGAGCCACGACATCGGCGGCCACATGGGCGGATACCGCGATCATGAGCTTGCAGCTCGATGGGTGCAGTACGGAGTCTTTTCTCCCATCATGAGGCTTCACTCGCAGAACGGGCAGTTCACGTCCAAGGAGCCTTGGCTGTACCGACCCGAGTTTGCGGCTGTGATGAAGAAGTTTCTGCAGTTTCGACATCGCATGCTTCCTTATTTGTACTCAATGAATTGGGTATCAAGAGAGGATGATGAGCCTCTTGTACAGCCGCTGTATTGGAAATTTCCCGAGAGGGATGAGGCTTACAGTAAGCCGAACGAGTACTACTTTGGGTCGAGCTTGGTGGTTGCGCCGATCGTGAAGCCTCGCGATACGAGGACCAACTGCGCCTCGGTCGACGTTTGGGTACCTCCTGGTCGGCATGTTGACATTCTCACGGGCGTGGTGTATGATGGCGACCGGGACATCAAGATGTATCGAAGCATCAACGAGATTCCTGTGCTTGCGCCTGAGGGTGCCATCATTCCACTGGACAAGAAGAGTGAACCCGGAAACGGCTGCGGAAACCCTGACCACTTTGAAGTTCTCGTCTTTATTGGCAAGAATGGTTATTTTACCATGTGGGAGAGTCTTGAGGACGACGAGGTCCACAAGAAGGGTCTGCATCGCGAGTTCCATCTTCGCTGGGAACAGTCTATGCGGTTTCTAGAGATCGGAGGTCACCCCTTGGATAGAAGCTGGACCATCAGGTTTGTGTCGCTGACGGAACGGCCCAAGGGCCTGGAGGTTTACGACAACAACTCCAAAGATGTGGAGGCAAAGTGCTGGGTTGAAGAGTATCCCAACCTCCCCGGCTTGGTGGTCGAGATCCCGAAGGCCAAGGGCGAAAAGCATGATATTGAGTACGTTCATGTACTGCTGGGCGAGAGTACGCAGCTGAGCGTGATTGACCACTCGAAGCGCATCCAAGACGCGATTCTGGATTACCAGATGGATATGGCGGCCAAGGAAAAGGTCTGGGGCATTGTTCAGTCGTCTCAGCCCACTGCAGTCAAGGTTGGACAGCTGATGAGTCTTGGGCTAGACCAGGATCTGCTTGGGTCCGTGATGGAGTTGCTTCTGGCTGATAGTCGATAAAATGGATGGATAGAAGAGTGATGGATATAGGTAGAGTATGGATTAGATTGACAGAGCTGTGCTCTGGTATGAACAGCTGCCACCTGTTTGCAAGTGTGACGGAGTTCCACATCAACACTCAACACAACCACATCGTCCGACGAGGCATGGTCGTAGATCTCGGCAATCATGAAGCAAATGAGGGTATCAAAAAGAAAATAGGCAAAAGAGGAAAAAAAAAACATACAACACCGGGGATTCGCTGGTCGTCACCGACCCAACTACTAATCCAGCGCTTCGCAGCTTGACTATGGGAGAGCGGACGGGATCCCGTATTTTCTACGAGCTATGGTCGTATGTGCTAGAGAGAGGGAAGGATTCAGCTTAAGAGGAGGGTGGGTGCAAATCCGTCTTCATCTGTGAACAAGGCAAGGATAGTCGTCTAGCAGTTCATTGTATTGACTTTGGCCTTGTTAGACTCGGGCTTTCGTGTTCAGTGTGATAACGACATGAGACCAGAACTCACGATAGTTCTCAACTTTATTTCTCACGATAGTTAAATAATCATACTTTCCAAACTCACTCTCCCATATATTTGCCTACTGGGGTGGGTATTAGCATGCATTAATAATTTCAAACCACCTCAATCACATCAGCATTTCTATACCAGCAAAGCATGTCTAATCCAACATATATCAAAAAACTTTTTGTTGCACAAGGTTGAATATTCCAAGGTCGGTATAGTCAGTCCTTGCATGTTCACGGGATCAACATGGGCGTGTGGTTGGCTGGTCGTAATAAGCATGTCGAATGGTGGGGCAACACAAGACCAACTTGAACCTCTTCTCTTCCTCCCGCCACGTCTTCAACACTCGAATTCATCAACGGCACGACATCCCATGTCATCCAAGCTGAGAAACGCCAATCCCTGTGACGGATGCGCCCTTAGACGCGTCAAATGCGAGGATTCGAGGCCTTGCCGCGAGTGCCGGCTCAGAGGCATCGAGTGCACCGTCTTACGAGCCCGGAAGAAGCGTGGGCCGAAAGGAGGGCCGAGGACCGCGACGAAAGCTAGAGTCGAAGAGTTTCAGAGGAGTATTAAAGATTCCGAGGGTCATTCGGCAACCTGTTTCGAAGAAAACGCCGAGTCGAGCAGGTCACTGTCAGAGTCGCCCTCATTACAAAGCAATCCGCAGCCTCCCTATCGCCTACCCCTGGCCGACTACAAGCGCTTTCTCGGAGTTTTCAAACAGAATTCATACTCCATATGGCCTGTCGTTGATTGCGACAAGGTTCTCTCGGACATGACCCAAAACGACCAAGATCATGAATCTCATGCCTTGGCGGCTTCACTCTGCGCAGCCACAATAGCCCAGCTTCGACTCCCAGAGCACACAAACCAACGGAACACGCTGTCATCCCTGCAATTTGCGACTGACTGTCTGCAATCCAGGGAGCTGTATGACTACCGTGAAACCTTTTCCATAGCTTCCGTCTTAATACCCTTCTTTCTCCACGTTTACTACGCCAACGCCAACAAGCTGCGGACAGCTGGCCTTTTTTTGAGAGAAGCGATCACCTATGTTCAGTTACTGGAACTCGGACACCCTGAAAGATATTCGCACTTGTGCAAGAGAGAACGGGCACTCCGGCTCCGCGTTTATTGGCTTCTTTTGATTTCTGAAAGGTTTGTGACCTCGGTATCAGCCCAGACAATCAACAGTCAATTGATTTCTAATGATAGGACATACTCTGCTCAACACGGATTGCCATCTGTGCTTCGAGCTATTAATGTCATGCCTTATCTCGATAATGATATGGGCGATGAACACCTAATGCAATCCTTTATATCACTAGCACGGCTCTTTGCATATCTCGAAGGGAACCTCGCAGTGCCCTCATACAGTCAAGAGCCTCTCGAACGACAGAAACTTGTATCTTATCATGCTGACTTGTGCATGGACTCGCACGATCAGGCTGCTCACGAGGCCCAACGGGTCGACCTGTTCGTTACACGGCAATGGATACGACTCCTTTTGTGGGAGTATACAGCGCAGCATTTTATAATGTCTTGCTATCCCGATGATCAAGCTTTCTCGCTGTTTCTGCCAGTCAAGATTGGGCATGAAATGCTTTCGCTTTTTTCAATGGTGACCAGCGCTGCCATCAAAGCTCACGGATATGGCATGGTAAGTCAAGATTTCTCGCTGCAACAAACTTACTCATGTATTTTGCAGGAACTCAAAGTATTCCGACTAGCAGATGCAATGCTGGACATTTTTGCCTGTACACCGTGCTCTGTCCGCGGAAATGGCATGCTTGTTGGCTCTGGAGATGTTTTGGCCACTCTTGCACGCGTTCTGCTTGCAGTTGGCGGGAAGGAGTCCAGGTTTTTGCATAGAATGCATGAGAGGATGTCGCAGTTGGAAGTGAACGACAGACAGTGGCCATACGCTGTCATTTCGGAATCAAAAGACGAGAACGATGATGGTAGGGTTGTTGACGTATCTTGACCATGCTTAAGATGAACGACAAAAGGAACAGCGCGAGCAAATATCAAAAGAACTAGTCACAGTGTATGCAATGGGTAATCTTAGCGGGTTCGATTTGGACGGCGTAATGGGAAAATCAGGAGACAGCTCTGAGAGTTTATCAAGAGTCATAGAATAATAAATGCTTGATTATATTTCAACTAATTCAAACAGGGTACAGTCATTACGCGTAACATCTTATGCCAGCTCACACTCAATCAGGCTCTCAACACCATTGGCAACAGTCCAGATGTTGCAGATCTTGAGACCCGCGTTGCCGAGTAGGTTCTCCCAGTTCTCTTGGGTACGCTCCCTTGAGGCCAGCAGCGTCAGCATCATGACGTCGAGGGCTGTCGCCTCCCACTGGGCGCCCGTGTTAGGGATGACGTTTTCGTTGATTAGGAGCTTGCTGTAGCCGGGCTTCATAGCTCCCATGGCTCTCTTGAGGATCTTGGTGCACGTCTCGTCGGACCAGTCGTGGAGGACTGAGTGCATGTAGTATGCGCGGGCACCTAAAGTCAAAGTTAGAGGAGTTGAGGAGGCTGGGTTAGGGTTATGTACCTTTGATGGGCTGCTCGGTAAAGAAGTCGTACTTTGTCCTCTCGATCTTCTCGTCGAGCTTGGTGATCTGGTCGATGACGACGGGAAGATCCTGGAGGACAAGACGTCCAGGTGCGTCAGGGAACTTTCGACGGAACTCTCCGATGTCATGGCCGAAGGAACCGCCGATATCTACGAGAAGAGTAGCATCCTCGCTCTGGTCAAAACCGTTGAGAAGCTTCTCCTGAACAGGGAAGAAGTCGGCGTCCATCCATGAAGGTCGACCTTGTCGGTAGCCGCCCATGTGAAGGTGGAACATCTGGCCGTAAGGGGGGTTGGTGTGAAGGTGCTCGAAAAAGGTCTTTTCTGTGCTGTATCCATGTTGGAGGGGAGAGTTGCTGATGTCTGTGGGATCCTTCCATCCGTTGTTGTTGGCGTACTCGTGGAACTTGCCAAGAGCGTTGATGCATGCACCAGAACTACAGAACGTGAGTGACATGTGGTGTTGAGGTTGGAAGAGGATCTTACATGCAAGGGTATCCGGCGTTGATGAAGGGGAAGGCCATGGACTTGGTAAAATTGTTGAGCTCATATCGGTCTTGTCCAAGCTCGGTGAGGTATCCCATGGCGGAGACATGGCGTAGGAGACGGGCTACACGGTTAACATAGGTCTCTCCAACATGGATGGGGTACCTTACAGAGAAGAGCGGGTTCAATCCCCTTTGCTTCGGCAACTTCGGCGACGTTGAAGGGGCCGTTGATCTTGGCAAGGTACGGCCAGAGTCCCTTGTCGGTACCGGCAGTCAAGGCACAATGAAGTGAAGGCTAAGATGTGTTGTTAGACGACATGGACTTAGGACAAAGAAGGTATTATCACTCACCTCGGCCCAGCAGTGACGGAGCATGGTCTCTCTTGGGGTCTCAAGTGACTGCCAAAGGCTCTTGGCCTTGGCCATGAGCTTCAGTCTGGCATCTGAGTCTTCCTTGTCAAAGGTCTCACCCAAAGCGGTGATCTCCTTGATCAGATCAGGGACGGCATCAGCATTAGTAGCATTCAAGGCAATAGACACATCCTCTTCTGAAAACTTTTCAGAGTCTTCACTGGGGTCATGTGTAGTAACGGACTCGGCTCCGTCATGAACAGATGCGCTTCCAGAGCTGACACTCTGCTCCTCGTCGATGCTGATGACTTGGACACCGGCCTGACCGTCGGCTGTCTTGAACGCAATAACCTCTGGGAGGTTGCTTGTCTCGGGTTGAACGGTCTCGGGCATATTGAAAAAGACTTTGAAGAACAGATATAAAGTGAGGTGTGTAGGTTACTGCAAGAGAATGCAACTAAGAAGGTTAATTAATTGCTTTGGATGGAATAGAAGACTGCAGATAGAAATACTAAACCACTTCTGCAAGTCGCCCAGGCCACGTAAGGGTCAACCAGTCCGTTGGCTGTTGTGTCCATCTCCCTGTTCCTGCATGATGACTACCGCCATGGTTCTTGGTGCCCCCCTGAGATAGTGGCACAAAATCGCCGCATGTCGTTCGAAACCAGACACCGGATCATACTCCGCGACCGTCTAGGTAACAGTTTAGAGCGATCTTGGAGACGGACCTCGCGCCACTTGCTCGCAAAGAAGTGCATTCTCCTCCTTGCCAAGGATGAACCCCTAACGGTTTTGGTGCCGACGACAAGTTGCGCCGGGACTAGGTGATCCTCAGCCTCGCAACAAGCCTTCCTTTAGGGGCAGGTACACGTGTATATGGTCTTAGCTAGGCGTAAATGTTCCGGAAACTTGCTTGATGGCCTGGTCACTAGACGAGCGCTGGATGCGACCTGAATCAGCTTTGGGAGTCTCACGATGCTACATGGAAGCGCAAAGAGGATTAGCTTGGAACGACGACTTCCTGATTAGCAAACAGGATGCTTTTTAATGATCTGCGTGCTATGTTGGTAGCGTAAGCCCAGAGTCGAACGACCAGGGGTCCCGTCAGCATCCATACCCCTGACTCGCGGAGACCGGCACCGGAACCGCAGACTAATAGCCAACGGCATTTGGCCTTGGGGGAGGGTCGGTGCTTCGCATTAGATGTGGTAGCCTCGACTTTTTTATCAGGTGTTTGCAATTGGTGTCTGGAATGAAAGGGCGACGACCGTTCAAAAGCCGTTGGAAAACTATCCACAAAGCGCTTACTTTAGATGGAATTGGCTGGTCTAATAGACACGGGACAAATTAGTAAAACGTCGACTGTCACTAGCCTCCAGAGCCGCGGCGCTTTCCAACGCGGTTTGGAAACAGTCTGGTCCTATTTGGGACGGATAGCGTGAGGTGATCACACCGGCACTAGAGCAGTTGAGGCTCTCCCCCGGAAACAACTGGCGCAACATCATTCCTCTGTTGGTTCCAGCTCGAAGGACCCCTAGCTAGAGGACTTGGCCATTGCAACGCGAGCCGGGGTAGGGCTTCGGCACGCGCTTCCAGATGGTCTGTGAGCCGCAGGCTAACTAACGGTGCAGAACCGGGGGTGGGCGAACATCACGCTATTCGTGTCGATCAGGGCCGTTGGTCTGGCCAGGCCAGCTCATGTCTCGGCTCATGCAAGCCTCCTCTGGCAGCTAGAGAGAGGCGGGGAAGAAAAAGGATGTGCCGGCTGTCGCGGCTAAGGACCAGAAGCAAGTTGATCTTCAGTGGCTTGCATGTGGGGTGGGAATTTTGGAGTCTGGAGTTGACAGCTCTGATGCTTAAACATTCATCTTTTAACGGCAAGTTGATATATCTGCTTCTTCTACAATGTTTGTTTGAGATGCAGAATTCAGCACTAATCATGATGCTCTAGCTCGTTTCTTGCCACGATCTCATGTTCCATTGCCAATCGCTGCTGACATCCGACGTGCCGCAGGTAGCGAGAGCGGTATGTCCTCTGCCGCCCTAGTGCTCTTAGCTTAACGGCTCCCCTGAGTTCCGAGCGCTGCTTGTGCTTTGAAGCCATGCATGAGGAGGATGAGATACCTGGTTTATCCTTGTAAGATCCTCCAGTCGGCCGACTCGAGGCAGAAGGAATCTGCCGAGTCACAGTTTGTGATCCTCGACGGGCAACTACCGTTCCATTGTGCAAACTCCTGCCCGCCCGCGTCGATCTATGGCACAATGGCCACTTGTTAGTCCACCTGAATATGAAGGGGTTTTGACATGGGGAGAGGGAGCACGAGCTGAAGATCCTCGAAGCGCAAATGCTCGTGGCGTTCCAACATGCATAATTAGGCACAGGGTGCTCGCTTTGGGCGCTATCCACCGCCTATCCCCCCTCCCTCCCTCTCGATTTCTGCTGTTGGTCCTCCATTCTTTTTACTTTTGGTTTCTTCTTTGGGGCTTCTTTTTGTGTTTCTCCATTCTTCCTGCTTTGGACTTGTTTTTCTTGTTTCTGGCTGGCGAGAATGACGACCGAAGCTCCAACACATACCCAGGCCTACCTTGACTCCAACAAGGGTCCGGTCATCTTGGGCGTCATACTGACCGTGTCTGTTCTCAGCACGATATTTGTCGCTGGGAGGGTGTACACTCGCAAAAAGATCCTGGGCGCCTTGCATCTTGATGACTGGCTTACGATTGTGTCGGTGGTAAGCTTCACCTCTTTGTCACGTCTCTGAATGATACTGATTGAGAGTTGAAAATAGATATTCGTATGGACTCAGGTTGCCCTCTCTATAATAGCTGTCCGTCGGGGCAATGGCAGACACTTTGATACCCTCTCCCTGTCGCAGAAGCAAGATGCAATCCTCTTCACGATACTGGGATTCCCCTTTGGAGTCATGGCCTTTGGCATCCCCAAGCTAGCCGTCGTCGCCTTGCTGACGCGCATCATGAACCCCGGACGATTGCAGCAAGTCATCCTCTGGGGTCTCGCCGGGTGCTGCATGCTGAGCTTGGCCGTGTGCATCGTCATCCTGTTTGCGCAGTGCAGACCCGTCGAGTCCCAGTGGGACTTTTCCATCACCGAAAAGACATGCTGGAGTCCCTACATCTTGGTCGATTTCGCCATATTTGCTGGATGTGAGTCGGCGTCATTTGCTCGTCATCGTGGACTTGGCTGACTCGCGATAGCACTGTCTGCGACTACCGACCTGTACCTTGCCGTGTACCCCGCTGTTATTCTGTGGCGATTGCAGATGAACATCCGAAAGAAGATTGCTTTGTCTTTTGCTTTGGGAATTGGGTCCATGTATGTGCTGCCTTTCTCAATTGGCATCAGTTGCTCATGGTCGTCTAGTTCCACCATCGTTGCCATCTACAAGTGCACTCGACTTCCATCATTAGCAAGTCCCGACTTTTCTTGTTAGTCTTACAGTTGAGAGGGGTGAAGGTTCATAGGACTAACAAATATGTAGATGATACCTCGGACCTAGTCATCTGGACAATGTAAGCACAAAGACCTCACACAAACCTAACACCTCAAGAGATGTACTAACCCTGCCTCAGCATCGAAGCGAGTACCATCATCATCGCATGCTGCATCCCCGTCCTCCAACCCCTCGTCGATCTCCTCATGGGCCGCCGTACCTTCGACACCTCGTCGGGAGGATATAAACACTATAACTCGTCGGGATACCAAAACTACGGCTCCTCTCGAACGGGGCAGCACCGATCGGATATCGAGCTCAGTACGAGCCGACAAGGTCATACAGCGCCGAAAAGAGACATGTCCAATGTCAAGTATCTTGGCTCTGGAGCTGTAGAGCTCGACTCACAAGAGAGCATCCTCCAACATGACCGTACCAAGACACCAGACCAGACTTCTGTTCACACACCAGTATGAGTATTTCTGCGGGCAAAATAAAGGAGGATACATGGCGAGCAAATTGCTTGCACGCTGGAGTTGTTTGGAATATTGTTCAATATTGTAAAATACTTATACAGACCTTTTCATGATTATGTATTGAGGGTATCAAGGCGAAGGAGTCTCTGGATAGGCAGAAAGGTGTTTTAGAGCAAAGGCTTGATAGAGATAGGTGTGCTAAGCGATTTAGAAAAAGTGAAGAGACTGCACTTTTTAGGATCTATGCCATTGATTTCATTTCAACCCGTCTGGTTTCAAGTGCATGTTTGCAGATGTGCATCTGCTTGTGGTGATGGTGACTTGAGCAACCTCAATATGAAGGACTCGACTCCGCATGAAGCGGTTTGAAAGCTCCTCTCATGTTATTGGAAAATCTTCACGTTCCCATCAACAGACTAGTGCGGTTCCTGTTCGTTCTGTTTTCTCCCTATGTCAGAGTGACACTTACTTTCAAATATCTTTAGTTAGATCCTGGCACAGGCAATGTCAATCTCTCGGTTCGACCGGGTAGCCCTAGCTAGATCTTGTTGGCAACCGTCGTCGATTAGCACGAAGAAAGTTTGTTAATATTCTCTTTCAAGCCTCATATAGAGGATCTTGGTGGGTGACAAACATTCAATTTATCCAAGGTCTTATCACCCCGTCGCATACATCGTTACCAACGTGCTTGATCTACCTATTTTCGTCCCATCTTTCAGTTTGTGCGAACTACATGCTCAAATAATAAATCCAAGCTCAGGCACCTAATCGAGAATAATACATAGACGCTGCTTCCCGTGCTGGTGCATAAACCTTCCTCTACTTAACCTGTGCTGTTGGTTTGCGTTGTGGTACTTCGGTAACTCATCAAGCATGACACATCGATCAGTCTCACGCCACGGTGTTTGAAATTTTTGGGTCATGAGCCCGCTCGACGATTCTGCTAACAGGCTTGAACAAAATGTATCCGGCCCTCACGCGCTTGGATACCATATTGGCCTTCGTCTCTTCTGCAGACCGATGGGTACTTTCGCCAAGTCTGGGGCCCCAGGTTTGTCTCAAACTGGTCGACAACTGATTCAGGTGGCTCAACATGGCTGAAACTCGAGTAGCAACTGCCTACCTCAAGGGAGGAAGTGGCATGCCCAAATTTGAAGCCTGAAACCTTGTGTCGACCATTTGTGAGACTTTTGAAGCGGTGAGCACTTGAGGTCCAGGGATGGCTCTCCGCCATAAAGGCAGGAACGGGTGGGCCCCATCAACAAGGGGTCCTGCCAAGCTGTCAGAACCAGGCACAGACGACCTCGAGTAACACATGCTTGATCACATGACTGGTCACAACAAGACAAGTTTGAGGTCAGACATTGCCGTTTTTGTTTTCCCTTCTTTCCATCCTTTGACTTCACGGCAGATATTGATTTGGTACAACGGCATCCGACTGTTTGCTCCTCACGTCTATCCATACGATAAGAGGTCTATCACGACCTTTGAACGAACGTCCTGGTGGGACTTGAAGCTGGCTATCGGCCTTTGTCATCTTCTTTGTGCTATTCAGTCACAAACCAGCAGCCATGTTTCCATGGCGCGTAGCCTCAGCACGCTTGACGGCTAAGCCGATCTTGCGGAATCGGTTCAGGGCATTCTCCTCAAACAAGGCCTCACGCTTGGGCTCAAATATGAACATAACTGCAACATTCGCTGCCATGGCGGGTGCGGTTGCTGTGCCAGGACTGTGGTGGTGGATGGCCACCAACGACGACGCGCCCAGTCTCGCCGGTGCACCAACTGCAAATCTATTCACCGAGCCGGGCCCCTCCAAGGACGAAGTAACGCGGATTCTATCGCAGGAAGCATATTCCTTTCGAGTCAGAAACATTCCCGGAGTTGACAGATACGACGGCACGCAACTAAGTTCCAACTCGCCGTGCGAGGATAGGTTCGCCCATGGGAAATTTCCTTCGCCATGGAATGACGGCAGTCAGTGGATGGCTTTGGGCGTCTTCGATGGGCATGCTGGCTGGCAGACTGCAGACTTGCTGGAAAAGCAACTCATACCCCATGTGCAGCAAACCTTGAGCCAACTCAAACCAGCTTCGACAGGCGAGCCCATACCTGATGAGGATGTCCAGCGCGCTATCGCAGCAGCATTTGTGAACCTCGACAACTTGATTATCAAGACAGCCTTGGATACGGCAGAGAGCACGGAGCCACTGCAAGACAAGATCAAGAAACAGGCCGTTGCTTATGCCGGCTCATGCGCTCTGCTATCATTATACGATCCCTCCACCAACAACCTCTATACGGCATGCACGGGTGATTCGAGAGCTGTTCTGGGACGGAGAGGAGCAGACGGCAAGTGGGAGGCGATACCCTTGTCAGTGGATCAAACTGGCGACAACAAGGAAGAAGTTGCTCGACTTGCCAAGGAGCACCCTGGGGAGGAAAACATTGTAAAAGATGGACGGGTTCTGGGCATGATGGTTTCACGCGCGTTCGGTGATGGCCGGTGGAAGTGGCCCTTGGAGTTTCAGCAGGACGCAGTCAAGAGATTCTACGGCATTCCACCTCTGACACCCAAGCATGATTTCAAAACTCCGCCATATCTGACAGCCGAGCCGGTTGTGACGACTACAAAGATCGACCCGAACAAGTCTTCCTTTCTAATCATGGCAACTGACGGCCTGTGGTACACGCTCAAGAATCAGCAAGCCGTCGACATCGTGGGGAAGTGGGTGGATTCGAGAACAGCTGGGGACACGAAAAATGAACCGGAACCAACGTACGCACCATTCGAGTTTGGTCACTTTTGGAAGGGAGTGACTTATAGGTTTGCTGGGGAGAGATTGACAACTGAGGACAACAACGCTGCTGTGAGTTTACTGCGCAACTCGCTCGGTGGAAACCATCATGAGTTGGTCGCAGGCCGATTGGCTTTTGCCGCTCCGTTTGCTAGACGGCTACGAGATGACACGACTGTGCAGGTTGCCTTTTTCAACTGCAAGGCTTGATGAAGGAACTTGGTTTCGGGCTGGCAAGGCAGGGGTGGATTTTATTCGGTTGGAGGCGTGTGATTGGGCGCAAGGTCGAGAAAGAGCAACAAATTGTAACCTGGTGGTTTTCAGCATCGTTCATGTGACCAAAGAGAGCTGTCGTTGATGTATATTAATATAACAAGTGTGAATATGTTTCAAAGTCCTTCAATAGAATGATAATCAGGGCTCAACCAACACCAGTTGGCTGGCATCTACCCCTCACAGTGAGACTTGTTCACCCTGATACCACCACTGCAAGGTGACCAGTCGACGTGCACATTGGCACCTTGGCACCTTGGCACCTCTTCTCTCTTCTCTCTTCTCCCCTCAGTTTTCGCCTCAACTGTGACTCGTCACCTTCTCCCCGCGTTTTCTCGTCTGAAATTTTCGCCTAGTTGCTTAGCACGCAGCAGGCTCAGCTTACGGCCTGACCACCATCAGCTTCGGTATTGCCAATTACAGTTATGAGAGCCTTGGAGGGCTGTAAGATAGACGTGGGGGGTTTGCTCTGAGAGAGCAAAAGACTTGTAATTGCCTGATGCCAAGACAACAGAGTTTGCTTCTCGTACTGCACAGTACGCGCTCTTGTGACATGTTACAGGCAACATCCTAGACTTGAGTTGAATGCTGCCAACAGGTCACGACGTGTATAAATCCAACCAATTCCTTCCAAAATCTGACCCTTTCGGCTGCTTCTGGCAACCAATAACCACTCACTCTCGCTGAAACACCTCAAGGAGGAATCTAAAGAGGGACGACTCCATACACTCGTTCTACTAGTAGGTTTCTACCAAGCTCTGACACCCAATCGATGGCTAG
The DNA here is from genome assembly GCF_026873545.1 of Fusarium falciforme. Classification (NCBI taxonomy): domain Eukaryota; kingdom Fungi; phylum Ascomycota; class Sordariomycetes; order Hypocreales; family Nectriaceae; genus Fusarium; species Fusarium falciforme. Next base: position 3,716,288 of record NC_070545.1, read on the forward strand.
CACAACACATTGACTGACGAGACTTTCGGTGAAGGCTACCATGAATAGCTCTACTCCCCCAGGAAAGCCACAGCCTCCGGCGCCGCCAAACACTCCAGACTCGACCCAAGGTCGCTGATTGTTTGGGACGCAGGGCTCCATTGGAATGATGGACCCAAACAGCCTTGTGGTTTCCCCATGGTGGCAATCTCAGGGATTTTAGGAGGAGTGGTATATAAGCCACTTAGGACTTTGTACTGTTATTGCAACTTCAAAACCTAATAATGAGTTTTTAATACAGTTTTTAACCCGACAGCACTACAAGCGATGTCCGTTTCATTTCACACGTTGGCAAACATAGTCAGATATACATTAAACCTTGACATCAATAAAACCGCGCCTATGACATGATACGGACCAACGAGGCCGAAACTTGGGCTGGAGACAAGCCAACATCTCGAAGCTAAGGCTGAAGGAGTTCGGGGCGGAGATTTCTCGGCGATGAAATAGGCTGTTCCCCTCACGACTCGCAACTGTTGCAAGAATGACGCTGGCAGCGGGTAGTAATACCTGTTACGGTCAAAGTTAACGATTGATTTATTGAAGGGATTTCACGTATTTAAGGCCTAGCTCGTCGCTTCCTTGCTGCTTATGGTGGAGAAGGACGGTACCGGGATAGACATTCACATTAGAAGATAGATTCTCGCCCTCGATCCTTGGTGTTTGAATCTCTTATCACTGAAGATTATCGTTGCATCGCCCATATTAAACATGTCGGCCAATCCCGAGACGCATTTTGTGAAGCCAACTACTCATTGCCCCAACAATGTGTTCCCTGTGCTGGTCTATCGAGGGGTGCTCCCTGAGCCACACGACGAAGCCAGCACTACAAAGTTGCTCGAGAGCCATGGCTGGACGAAAAAGGCGAGATTGCTTGCAGCAGCAGGGTGGTGGGCAAGACTGACAGTACCAGGGCACATGGGGAACTATTACAGCGAAGCACTTCCATCCCAACACCCACGAGTGCTACGGCATGTGTTTTGATTCACAGAAGATACACACTATGGGCCACTGACACAGAATAGGGGTCTTCCAAGGCGAATCTGAGTTGATCTTTGGCGCAGGCGTTGGGGACGACGCGAGCACCGGTGTCAAATGTCACGTCAAGGCGGGAGACGTGGTGGTGGTTCCAGCAGGGGTGGCGCACGCTTCAGTGGACAAGGAAGACAGGACCAAGGACAAGAGCGAAAAGTATCGCTATATTGGCGTGTACCCAGATGGGTCGCCGAAATGGCGCAACGAGTATGGAAAGGCGCCGTTGGAGGGGAGGGAGCTTCTTGATGAGATTGGTGGGGTGCCTTTTCCTAGCCAGGACCCTGTTACTGGGCCTGAAGGGGCTCTGTTAAAGATTTGGACCGCGGTGAGAGAGGCTGGTTCTGTGGCTTGAGGTTAGAGACATTAGAGGAAATGAATGATAATGTGTATGTGTGTTGATCGCTGCCATTTCCCGCCATCTCGCATCCCCTTCTCCGAAACATGTGCTGAAAGAGGGGAAATTCCCCGTTATCTGCGGGCACCAATGGCCAAGATACACATTGGGTAGTGCATATCTTGGTGTCGGATATTTGGAGTCGTATGGGGGCAGGTGATTCTCCGCGTTCAACAGCTCGGCCTGGATGGTATCAAGAGGCTGAGCAGATGATATTGGAATGGAATGAAGCCGCGATAGATATGAGATTGTGACAGACAAAGCCGAGGTCAATTCGAGGCTGTGAACGAATGGGACGCGCAATGTAATTGAGGGCATTGATTAATTTGTGTTTATCGCCCGGAGATTTACATAGTTTTCCGCGTCCCACTTGGTGATAGTTTCCCGGCGGAGGCACGGAGTTTTGAACATAGTTTTCCGTCGTGAGATTAGCGATTGGCCCGACCTCGCATTGGCGTTCCTCCCCTGTTCGAAACACGATCAAGCCCAACGATGGAAAACGCGGGGAAATGACAGTAGATGCTCGGTCCAGGCTTTGTCTCGTGGCGGAAGAGAGATGAGCGGCTTCGTCCCGCCTTGGTCATCTGACACTTTTCTCGGCCTTGGGAATCTTGAGCAACTGCGGAGTATGTCGGCTATCGTATCCCCTCTCCCCACAGTCCGTGATCCGCCCTGCCTCGATATCTGTGGAGTTTTCGTTTGGTGTGGATGGATGAGGACGAGGTACTTGGCCGACAAGTCTGTCATTGTGAGCGTACCGGTGGATGAGGCTAACACCAAAGCCACCAGCAACGACCTATCAAAAGATACTAAAAAGAAACTCGAGGAATGGATACCTGCGTCTCCATGTACCCATTTTTTGCCATCCCGCGTGTCATGTCGCTCTCCCGATTTCGCAAATGCGTTGCACTCAGTTGGCTGATTTCTGTGAAGCATTTATTGGGAGCCCGCCTCTGTGTTGCAGCTCCCAACTAGACACTCTGCAACTCACCAGCAACACTTCACTAGTAATTGTCTTCACTAGGAATTGACTTACTCAGGACAAAACAAAACATCACATTACGAAACACTACATCGATCATCATGTTTGGCTTCTTTGGAGTCAAGTCTGCCCCTCAAAAAGACTCGTCCTCTCACGACGAGCCAAGGGCCTTGCCTGCATCATGGTACCGCTCCGCCGCCATGTACGAGCTTGAACGCCGAGCCATCTTTTCCCGGAAATGGATCCTCCTCACACACAAGCTGCGATTCAAGAAGGCCGGTGACTACGTCTCCTTCACAGAAGCCGGCTTCTCCTTCTTCCTGGTCATGGATCGCGACGGCCAGATCAATGCCTTTCACAATGTCTGCCGCCACCGCGCTTTTCCTATCGTCACCCAAGGCTGCGGGAATGCTGCCATTCTGTCCTGCAAGTACCACGGCTGGTCCTACGGCTTCAAGGGCAACTTGGCAAAGGCTCCGCGCTTCGAGACGGTGCCTGACTTTGACAAGACCAAGCACAACCTCCTCCCTGTGAACCTGCGCATCGACGCCAAGGGCTTCATCTGGATAAACCTAGAGGCCGGAAAGCCGAGCATCGCCTGGGAGGAGGACTTTGATGGCGTCGACACACAGGAACGTCTGGCTCCGTATGATCTGATGAACGACTACCACTACGATCACACGTGGACTATGGAGGGCGACTATAACTGGAAGACTCTGGCGGACAACTACAATGAGTGCTACCACTGCCCTACGGGTCATCCTGGAGTCAATGCCGTCTCGAACTTGGCTGCGTACCGTGTCGAGACCAAGGGTGGACATATCCAGCATTTCAATCAGAACAAGGACGAGACCGACACGACGATGCAAGTTGCGAGCAGCTTCCTCTTCCCCAATGCCTGCTTCACCGTGACGTGAGTTGCCCCTATTTACCTCGGTCGAATGTTGTACTGACTGATTCAACAGACCCGACTTCTTCTACATGATGCGCTGCATCCCCATGTCTGCGGGAAAGACGCTCATGGAGTACGACGTCTTCCGCCACAACAACACCGACGACGAGAATTTCAAGAGGATCAACGAGTTCTTTAAGCAAGTTCTCCAGGAAGACAAGGATCTCTGCAACGGCACGCAAAAGAACCTCGAGGGTGGAATCTTTATCAACGGCCAGCTGCACCCCGAGAAGGAAAAGGTATGCTCTCCTATGGCATCAGCAAACTTGTACAGGCTAACACATTTCAGGGGCCCATCTTCTTCCAGGAGACTATTCGCCAGGTGGTCATGGAGCACCGTGCTCGAGAAGAGGAGGCAGGTCACGATATCTGGCCTGCGTCTCCGCAGCCGACGGCTGCGATGAAGACGAGCAAGTTTGAGGAGGAGGAAGCTTTCTGTGCCAAGTTGGATATGGGGGCTTGTGACGGTGCGTCGGAGCAGTTGTCTTGGTAGAGTGGCAAGTTGTAAAAGCAGATTATGTAGCGCATACCAAAATTGATCAGCTTGGAATACTACCACGTACCATTCTTTGTGACAGATCTTTGGCTTTTAGTTGTCATGCCTTTGCTTACATCTATGTATCTATAAAATCTCCAACTTTCACCAATTTTTAAGGCCGAGTTATTGTTGTTGATATCAATAATTTCTCCAAAAGGAGGCGGCGGAAGGACAGGTTATTCTTGAAGGTAGCCCGATAGTGAAGTTCAAGGCACTTCCAGCAATAAGTTACCAAAGAGATATCGAGACAAGTAGGCACGATGAGTTAACTATTTTGATGATCAGAAATGTCATCAATGCCACAGGAGCACTCTTCAAGGTCGTTTTCAACAACGTTTGCTCATGGAGAGCTGTATAAACATCTACAAGTTGTTCTCTCATCCCACCACAAAAGTCATCGGAATGCGGCCGAAGTGCGTACAAAATACATCCAATAGAATAATAAACCCCAAAATTCCCACCCACATTAAACCACATACTTTGCCGCGATGTAATTCTTCAAGAGGCCCGTCGGCCTCGGGGCTCGAATGGTAGAAGAGCCGAGACAATCATAAGTACAATGAACAACCCAGCACAGATGTACAGAGGAGTCAAGGTTGTGGTATCGGCAACCTGGGCGATGACTGCCGAGAGCAGTCCCATGACACGGTTCAGTGCCACGGCGATACCGTTACCGGTTGTACGGTGAGCAGAGGGGAGAACCTCGGCGGTGTACGCATAAAGTGTCCCGTAGTAGACATTGATGCAGACGGCTATCAAAGTTAGCTTCTTGTAGAAAAGGTCAGGGGCAGAAAGGGGAGCTTACAGATGGAGCAGCTCAGAGCAAGGTTTTGGGCAGAAGTCTTGACGGCGGTATAGCCAAAGAAGAAGGCAGCCGTGACGATTGCACCAACTCCCATCGTGTGCTTGCGTCCAAGGAACTTGAGCTCGGCGAGGAAGGCAGCAATCAACGGTCCTATGGAGGCACAGAGACTTGTGATGGTGTAGTCCCTCCAAGTCGTGTTGAGAGACGGGTTTTCGCTTGGAACGCGGCTGCTGATAAGGGATCTGAAAACACCGGCTGTCAGTTTTCAAGTCACGGATGATCCAGCACTGGGTGTGACTTACGGAAGAAAGACGAAGAATAAGGGATAGGCAAGACCGATGAGCGTCCAGGAGAACCAGATCAGACTGGTGGAAATGGAAATCTTTCGAGTGGCGAAAAGTCCCCTGAGATGGCTTCCAAGTTCCCGGACAAACTCTCCAACACCTCGGTGTGCCATCTCTGTCTCGACCTGGCCAAGTGACTGGAGCTGGGCGAGGGTCAGCGAGCAAGGCCTGTTGTGCTTCGCCGCGAGAGCCTGGAGCTCCTCCACGAGCTGCTCATCCTTTCCATGGGCGAGCAAGTGCTTGGGCGTCTCTGTGAGTTCAATCACCATGACACGGATGATGGACATGATAAAGATGATGCCTCCGGACGTGAACATGATGAGTCTCCAGGCCTTGTTGTTTTGCCAAGTACACGAGGCAGGGTCCGCGGGGTCGCAGCTCCATTCGCTTCGGGCTGTGTAGTTATCCCGTTAGCAACCATCACGACTCTGCGGAGGAAGAAGACAACTTACAGAAGTATCCCCAGGCGATAAATCCTGCAGCAGCCTGTCCGAATCCCCACCATGTAGCCATGGCCGTAACAAGCCATTGCTTCTTTGAGGGCAAGAACTCGAGGAACACGGTAGGATCAAGCACCAAGTTACCACCGGCGCCGAAACCAAGCAGGGCGATGAAGGTACCGAAGAAGGCCCAGTGAGTCGCGGCTCCCGAGATGATGGTCGAGATGGACGTGATGAAGAGGGTGGTGTTGAAGGCAATCTTGCGGCCGACCATGTCTGCACCAAAGCCCCAGAAGAGAGCGCCGACCAGAAGACCAGCGTACAGAGCCATTGTGAGACCGGTCGGGTAGCCATTGTAGCCGATCTCGGCGTAGGCCTGGGCGGCGACGATGCCCTGGAGGACGGCGACCAGGGAGTCGACGGCGTAGCCGAAGCCGCTGAGACAGAAGAGCTTCAGGTGGAAGCTTGTCCAGCCGATCTCGTCAATTGCCTATCAGGAGTCAGCTGCATTCTTGAAGGAGGGAGTGCCAATTTCGTACGTCATTGACGAGATGCATCTTGGCCATGAGGACAGGGTTAACATCCTCAGCACCCAAAACGTCCTGATGCGCATCGTACGTGGTGTTGGATGCAACACGGTAGGAGCCGGTGTCATTCTCTCCCTTTTCCATGTCGACCTTTTGCTGGTCGTCAATAGACTTGGACGACATGATGACTCTTTTTTGTATGAATGAAGATTGTAAAAGGAAAGAAAGATGAAAGAGTTTCTTGAAGTGTCGATCGATTTCTTCCACCGAGTCAGGATGCGGAGACACCGCGCCGTTTTTAATGCCAAACACGGAGAAATGCTCGAGCCCTTTTTTTTTTTACTCACCTCGACCAGGACTTGGATAGCGAGCCCTTGGAGGAGATGGCCAGACTCTCCTCTATTCCCTATGCTAAACAAGGACGAGGTAGAGCTTGGCCGAGACACACACACACACACCCAGGCTTGACATGTTGGTGCTCGTTTCCCCACGAGCGCGGAGAACTGAGGGCGGACACCATGCACAAATCGGCAACGACACGATTGGAGACTTGTTTGTGTTCCCACTCCTGTACAACGCCCCCGCGATACCTAGTCGAGAAAGCCCTCGTCCCTGATAGAGAGAAACTGGGTCATCCGACTGGGGCCACGACTCGTAGTGTCGGCGGTACATCCGAGATAGGTACCGACAAGGGTTTGGAAGAGTGATAAGCTGCACTTGGGACTCAGCTGATTGGGCGTCGACCATGGGTCTCGGTCTCGCCACGGACCCCTAGTGCTCACATTAGCCTTATCCCAAGACGCGGGGTAAAGGGAGAGGTTAGGCTTGAGATAGGCGATATGGGCAAAGATGCGGGGGTGGGGACGGAAATCACGGACAAGTTTCTCGGTCCAGCGCGTCCGGGTCTGGTATCAGGAAGATGTCCGGGTCCCCCGGGTTATCGCCACGGGGAGTCGGGTAAGGGAACGTGGAGGGAGGTCAGGATCATCAGGGACAGAACTCTGTGTAGGCACAGGAGTCAATTGAGTTGTTGGCGATGGCTTGAGTTGCTAGAAGAGTACGGACTCATGTCTAACTACGAGCTCGATCTAGGATACGCATTGAGACTCTTGCAACAGCACAGGAGACATTCCCTGTATCCAATGATGCTCGAGGCTCGGTGATCGATAACACTGAGCCATCTTCGTATCTTCAGCGCCCAACTCGCAATTATTTGGGAACATGTAAAGTTCCGTGTTATGATTGAGCTGGACCCGAGCTTGGGTGAGAGAGCTGAGAGTATAGTTTGTTTGGCAATCTCCTCATCTTGCGATAGCACTGATAAGCCTTGCAGGCTCTATCTTGCCGTGCTGAAGTATTCCTATCAGTCCCAGGCTGAGCCCCGAACTCTCCTTGCAAGGTGTTTCCCTGAACACAAGCGTGGAAAACATCCGTGGTTGACATCCGCAACTCCGTGTCCTCGAGATTCAGCCAACACTTCATGCTGAAAAGGGCAACACACGCAACGGGCGCGGAGAACGCATGTGCAATTTCATCATTTCAACATCCAGCCAATGCTACACCTATGCAAATAATAAACCAGTATGTATTGTGTCAATCCCGAAAAGTCATACGGTTTTTCCTCTCGGCGTGTAGAGATGATGTGTTTGCGTGGTCTGGCCGGCTTCCCTACGATGGCCCGGCGCACTGCGATTCGTGCTTGCATGGATGGGTTTAAAAGAGAATTCATCATAACTTACCTATAAAGCAAGCCTCTTATTAGTAAATCCTCATCCCTATCTTTTAATATGGCCTTATAATAGTAGTCATATAGTATTAAAATAAGATTCAATAAAGACAGAGTCTCTTTTAAATGTATTTCTTCCTCTGTTGAGATTTGGTGAAGTGAAGTTTCTAGCTAGCAGCGCACGGGCCACAACGACGCAAATATCATTGTGGCTGCCCCCTCGTCCCCGTATCTAGGAATCCTGGTGTTAGATCGACTTTTATGCGATAGCACTCAGCATGGACAGCCTGGATCGTATTATTCAGGAGGCGCAAGGCCTTCTTCAGCGGCTCATTGCGTCTAAAACAGCGTTGCAGCTAGAGCAGCAAACACAACAAACACTCCAACCAACGAACCCCGGCACATCGCTACCAGCTCCAGTCGCAGTTGCCTCGTTATCCTCCACTCCGCAGAACCATGTCAGAGTCGCACTTCGCGATCTAACTTCTATCGCTCAAGAAGCCGTTATTTTTTCAACCTCGTTTCTATCTTCATTAGATCTGGACAACGGGACAGCCGAAACGACCTCTTTCACATCCGGTGCGGCCGCGGAATTGACTCAGCGGACGCCGCTTCCCCCGTCTCCTCCGGATCACACACTCTCCGCCGATCATGACCAGGCAACTCTCGCACCGAGAACTCCGCGACCAGAGTCGCATATTCTGCGTCCCAATACCCCGTCATCGATAGAGTCTTTTGTTGAGGCTCGTGATGCGGCCGAACCGGGACCAAAAGGCGGCAAAAGGCAAGGCGGGGTTGGTCCAGGCCAACCCACGAAGAAGCCGAGGATATCGGGCAGTGCACCCTCGAAAGGAATCTCGCACTCGACTGAACTTGAAAAGTTGATCCTAAAACTCAAGAGTCATGATCAGTTATGCCGGATCCCTGCGTTTCCAACAACCAACCCTCCGACGGCCGCGATGCTCCAGCGAGTTGCTGCCATTCAGAGCGGGCCAGCGATACGCCAGTTTTGCTCTCTTATCGCTGCGAGGAGGGATCGTACCACCGATATGGGCCTGTTCCAAACGCAAAGTCAAGGTGTTGAACGAGCGATGGAGCTGTGGAGGAGCCTGAGGCTGATCACGGACAAGTCGGTCCTGAACAGCTTCATGTCGCGGCTCGTGCAGTACCAAATGGCTCTGGCCGTTGACAACACCAAGCAAGGTCGAATCCGTGCTGACCCGGCTGAGATCAACAAATTGATGGACAAGTTCGGATTCAGCGCCTCGGACCGCACAAAGTTCCAGCACCAGGTCACGCAAGGCCGATTCTGGCGTCTAGTCTGCGGGTGTTTCCCAGGACTCTTGTGCCTGATCCCTTTCAAGTCAGCAAAGCCCTATTGCTTGTCAGGGCGTGACTATCTCAGCATGAGAGGGGGCGAGCTGGAAAGATTTGCGAAGCTCGTCGACACTCCCTTCGTGGAACGCATCTGTCAGGCCTGTGAGGCATTGATCGACATGGTCTTGGGAGTCAAGGATGACATGATGTTCAAATGGGAAAAGGAACATCCTGCACTTCTGTCCTGGGAAAAGAGCCTCTCTGACGACATCTTGTTATCCCTACTACAACCGCACGAATACTGCGAGGAGAACCAGTATGATGGCGATGAGTTCCCAGACTGGGCCAAGCCAACTGGTTGGCTGGATGAATGGCCCTGGAAGGTCAATCCCCTCGCAATCGTTTCAACAGAACGTCAATGCGACCTCTGCTCCGAAAACAAGTGCCAGTGTCTCTACACAAGATTGGTCAAGCGTAGGCCACGCATCAAGTCATGGGGTAGTCTAGGGTTTGGTCTCCAGGCAGTGGCTTCTCGTGAAGGAGAGGTCGCCTACAGAAAAGGCGAAGTGATGGGTCAGATCTGCGGCAAAATCGTACCTAGCGGAACGTATCCTCACAACTCTAGCTGGGTTATGGACATGCACCGACCCGACATTGATGGGGAGACCGTCATTTGTCAGATTTCCGTGGCCGGCCCCAGCAACTGTTTCTTGCACCTCAACCACCACTGCCGGGCATCGGCGCGCGTGCGCCCTTTGAGAGTTTCGGGCCATTGGATATGCGGAATTGAGGCAGTCAGGGACATCAGGCATGGAGAGCAGATATCGGTGAACTTTGGCAAGAGATTTCTTCGGAATCAGGGCTTGCGATGCGAGTGCGAAGCATGCCGTGAGACTCTGTGACCCACCATAAGTACAGGACACTCTGATACCTTGTCACATATTACTATCAACTCAATGAGAACATAAGCATTAATATGTAAATAATTGAAAGAAATTACGATAGCCTTGGGTAATTATATTTAAAATTTCGATATTTACATTCATATTTCGTTGCGAGAATTGATTGCCCTAGGGTAGAGAGACAGTGATGCCTCACTCTGTTTTTCCTTCACACAGGTGCTGGTTGTTGCTACGCCGCCTAGCGCACGACTTTCAGCTACTTGCATTTCATCAGCATCAGGTCAAGAGGTCTCATTAACCCTAGCACAATCACACTGTCAAGAATGTCCAACTTTTTACATCACGTTATAAGAGGTATTACTTTTGTAAATGCGTTCTGACTCCTTTGGAGCCATCAAAATCTTGTCTGCACCTTACAGATCAATTCATCGACAGAAGCAATACCCATTTAAGATACTGCGTATGTGTCTCTCGGTACACCTAAACGGTTTCCCTGCATCCTTCCATGCAAAGATGACGTCGTCACCATCCGGCAACAATCTGCCGTGCGGGAATAAGAACACCAAAATGTAGCGGCCGCTCCCTGAACTTGACGGCATAAACTGCCGGAGTTGTCGCCAAGATGCCGTATTTTCGCATCCTCCGGCAACGCCGACTTTCAATGGCACTTCATCCTCCATGGTTGCGGCATCTTTCTCCCGTACGCGATATCTGGTCGTTGCCGAACGCCGTACGTTTGTGAGAATGGCCATGGAAGCTTCGGAAGGATGGCATCTGGACGCGTTGATAGGACTTGGCGATGGATCGGAATGTGTCGCATCAACTTGGATGAGAATTATAAAAGAAGTCTGAGATGTCGCTCAGAGAATGAACTCACTACTCATCACTCGCATTCACATTCAAGCAACATTCGCTTTCAGTGTCTAATCATCTCTCTTCCGCTCTTAACTCCAAAACTCACATCACCAACCTTATTTTTAAGCTTCTGTTTCAACTCATTCAATACATAATCATCTATAATGGCTGTCATCACTGAAGCTCCCAAGGCCTTTGACTTTATTGTCGTCGGCGGTTAGTTTCCTCTCTGAGCATCCTCATAAACACTACTAACAACTTCAAAGGTGGCACTGCCGGCTGCGTCGTTGCTGGCCGCCTGGCCGAGAACCCCAATGTGTCCGTCCTTGTTGTCGAGGCCGGCATTGACAACCCTTCTGCCGTTGACGCCATCACCACTCCAGCCACTGCCTTCACTCTCCGAGGTTCCAAGTATGACTGGTCTTTCAAGACTGGCATGATTGATCGTCCCGAGTACACTCGCATTGAGAAGCCCAATACCCGAGGAAAGGTCCTGGGTGGCAGCTCGTGCCTCAACTACTACACTTGGATTCCTGGTTCCGCTGCTACCTTTGATGATTGGGCTGAGTTTGGTGGTGAGGAGTGGACTTGGAAGACTTGCAAGGAGTACCTTTACAAGGTTCGTGCTGCTCACAAGATATACTTATACGATAGTATCTGACTGTTTCCAGCCTGCCACCTATCACGATGACCGTGGTGAGCATCGCCCTGAGCTCAAGTACATTGGCGAGAATGGTCCTCTTCCCATCTCACACTCAGATCTCCTCCCGGAGACCGAAGGCTGGCGCAACGCTCTAACCAAGGCATGGGTAAGCAAGGGCGAGCCTCTCACAGATGATGTTCACAACGGCGAGATGCATGGTCTCTGGAAGTGCATCAACACCATCTACAACGGCAAGCGATCCTCCAGCTGGCGGTTCCTGGAAGGAAAACCCAACGTCACCGTTCTTGGGCAGACCAATGCGAAGCAGCTCATCTTTGAGAATGGAAAGGCCGTTGGTGTTGAGGTCATTGGTCCTGACGGTCAGACCCTTTCTCTCCGTGCTCAGTACGAGGTGATTGTGTCGCTTGGTGTCTACGAGACTCCCAAGTTGCTCCTCCTGTCTGGCATCGGTCCTGAGCAGGAACTCAACAAGTTTGGTATCAACTCCGTTGTCAAGTCTGGGCACGTTGGCCAGAACCTTCTTGACCACCCCATTTTGCCTCACGTCTTCAAGATCAAGGACGGCTACGGACTCGACAAGCACCTCATACGACCCGGCCTGGAGAAGGATGCTGCCGCCTCTGCTTATCGCTGGAAGAACAAGGGCCCCATGACCAGCGGTCTTCTCGAGCTCGTCGGTCTGCCTCGTATCGACAGCTACCTCGAGAAGGTGCCAGAGTACGTCGAGTACAAGAAGGCCAATGGCAACGTCGACCCCTTTGGTCCTGGTGGCCAGCCTCACTTTGAGATTGACTTTGTTCCCATGTTCTGCGACGCTTTCCAGTGGCACATTCCTACACCTCCCACCGGCGACTACATGACTGTCATTGTTGATCTTCTGCGACCTCTTTCTCGCAACGGAACCGTCACTTTGAAGTCAACCGATCCTCTCGAGCAAGCGGACATCAACATCAACTTCTTCTCCAACGACCTTGACTTGGCAGCTATGCGCCAGGGTGTCCGCTTCGTTGACGATATTCTGCTAAATGGCGAGGGTATGAAGGATATCATCGAGGAGGACTATCCTTGGGCTATGCCCCGAGGCTCTGATGAAGCCATGGACATTATGATCAAGGAGAGGTCCCAGACAGGCTTCCGTGAGTCAATTCCTAGATCTCCCCTATTTGCACAAGGCTAACAGTGCGATTCTTTCTAGACCCTTGCGGTACCGCACGACTAGGCAAGTCTATCGAGCAGGGTGTCGTCGACTCTAAGCTCAAGGTCTTTGGAGTCAACAACCTCCGAGTTATCGACGCATCCATCATTCCCGTCATCCCCGACTGCCGCATCCAGAACTCAGTCTACATGATTGCCGAGAAGGTCAGTGGACATGCCGATGCGACTTATAGGCAGATAACTAATAGATTTCATAGGGAGCCGACATTATCAAGGCTGCTTACCCCGGGCTGTATGCTTGAGCCACGGAGACATTGATCTAGAGTAGACACAGGGAATGTTCACTCTTCTCCTTTCTTCATAGAGATTTTAAACTATAGACATGGCGCGATACATAGACTACATAATATTGACCCCATTTAATGCACTGAGAAACAGGCCGGTCAAGCATTCTCCACCGCTGTGATGGTTCTATCCTGACCTATTGTGGGTACAAAACTTGCCTTATAATTGTATCCGTATTTAAACTTCAGTGTCGGTACTCAACGCTGCGTCGAGAGTGTGAGGCCCCCATTGGACAATTCATCTGCTCAGTCCTTCCGCTTCAGCGTAGTCCTGAATGCCAAAGGACTGACCTCCGTTGCCTTGCCATTATCATCCACGTCAAAAATATAGAGGCCCATATCCAAAGCTCCATAGGTAGCTCCTCCAACCGTGGTCCAATCAGCCGAGAGAATGCCAGAGATTGTGCCTTTGCTCAGCTTCGGGGCGTCCATCGCTGTCAAGGCGCGCATTGCGACTCGACCCGACTTCTCACCAACCACGGTTGGGACGAGGCGATTTGGCATGGCATCTGGATCGTTGGGTGCTCCACTGGCCTCTGCTTCCGCGAGGAGATAGTCTGTGCTGTTGGAGATGAACCTCGAGATAGTTAGACCAGGGGGCGCGCCCTCTGTCTTGTTTCGGGTGATGGTGATGGAGGAGTTCAGTCCCTCTGTTGTGGAAACATAGGTGCCGCCATAGTTTTTCTCAGCTTCTGTATCTGCCTGCTTCAAGAGTGCAGGCATGATGGCATTTACCACCGCATCACCTATCTTGCCGGCAACCAGAGCTCGTAATGCTCTGTCGGATGATGCTGCCAGAACCGAGAAACCAATCTTAAACTCGGGAACCAAAACAAGGAAAGAGCTAAACAAACCCGCATCACCGGATTTGGTGTAAAGATCAATGACCAACCCCGTCTCGGGGTGAACATAGCGAGGGATCTCCCAAGGGCCGCCAACAGAGTAGTCCAATCGTGCAGTGTGCGTATGGGGCTTCATCCACTTGCGAGTGACGTCGCCTGGGAGAAGGGTGTAGTTGAGGATGCTTGAGCCAAACTTTGTAAGATCGTTCAGGGTGGACAGCAATGTGCCCGAGCTCTTGGCGGGATCAGGGGTCAGCAAGTACATTAACTCGAGCTCCGTGTCGTTGTTGACGGGGATGACGGCGTTGTCCCATTTGTCTTTGGGAGGGGCTTCGGTGTAAGTCCTCGACATTCCAAGCGGATCAAAGATGTCGCTGCTGAATTGCTCGTCGAGTGACTTGCCGGTGAGGTTTTGCAGAACGGCTCCCAGGATGATGAAGCCCGTGTTGGCATAGGCTGGATTAGCCCATGGGAGAAAGGTTGGTGGGCGATTCTCCTGGCTCTCGACATAGTTGTCATAATCATCAGCGCAGCTCGTAATGTTCGGGTCCGAAAAGTTGCTGCATGGCATGGTCGACAACTGAGGGTCCTTTTGCATGTTCAGGGGTGGAAGTCCAAGTGCTGCCGCCGTATCACCGACCAACTTTTCGCCAGTTGTGAATAACGGCCACCCATCCCGAGGAACACCGCTGATTTGGTTGGCCAATGCCAAAGGTGTGATCTTGTCCCACTGGATGTGCTCTGCCGGGTTGTCTTTTGGCTCCTGGGCTGTGTCGGCAAGCTGCGGGAAGAAGTAGGTCAAGGGACGCTCCCAGTCAGTAGGATCCAGGTTCATGAGGGCGGAATAGACGGTGAAGAGCTTGGTTATGCTAGCGATGCCGTAGATAGTGTCGCCGTCGACCTTCTTGGTACCGTACTTGGCGCCCTTGGTTGTGGGGGAATTATGGTGTAACTGGAACTTGCTGGCCGCCCCATCATCGCGAGTTGAGAAGAGACCGACAGAAAAGGTAGTGTTCTTCAATGTGCCGAGAACAGGGTCCTCTTCTGGGCTAATCTTCAGGTACCCTTGCAAGGTTTCTGTAAGATTTTCCCATCCAGCGACGACATGGCTGACTTTGCTGGTCAGGTCTGCGGGGGGAGGGTATCGGGGGCCAAGGAAGTCAGCCAAAACGGGGGAACCCGACAAGGAGAGAAGAGCGAGAAGGGATTGCCGGGAAAACATGATTGTCAGGGCGTTTGGAAGAGCACTTGGCGTAACGAGTTTACCAGCATTTCGTCTTTGGTTGGAAACTCGCACACTTTATACCCATCTCGCCAGAGACAGAGACAGCACAACTCTCAAAACCATAACTACCAATTCGTCATCAGTCTACACAATATATGTCATTACCGTTGAACTCAAAGACTATATACAAACGAAACAAGCAATTTTCCTCGCTATGAACTAATAGCGGCGCAAAGGTCCTCGATTGAGACATCGCCAGCGACTCACAAAAGATGATCACAAGGCTGTGTTGTTCGACCTGCAGCGGCTCGTTCATGTTGCATTGAAGGCGCATCGAAGACGGGCGGGCGCTAAACCCAAAGTAGTGCTAACGCGCCGCTGTGGTTCAAGCTCATGATGTCAAGCTTTTTGTGTCAGCAGACGTCCACGAATGAGCAGCTGGTTGGAGATGATCCTTGTAGCAGCGTCAAGAATACTCTATTAGTGACTGGGTCAAATAAAGAGTTTAGGCTGAGAGATAGAACTCTTATAGGGAAAATTAAACCATCTGAATAGTAAAAACAGAGAATTCTATGCTATGGAAGCTTTAATTAAGAGACAAAAAAGTCTTTACGATAAATAAGGTTGCTTAAGCTTTAACAGCATTAGCAGACTATTCTTTTGATTGGGATTTTCGCAACCGACCCTTGAAATCTGGAAGCCCTTCAGCCACCGACAATATCCACCTCCACTTTCATACAGCAGCAACTGGCCAATCGATACAACCTCTCATCTTCGGCTGAAGACAATCTGACAGGGGCTCTGCACGGTGTTTCCAGGATTGACGTACAGGAAAGCTTCCCTCTAACCCAATCTGTCGTTTCCTGGCGCTGTAGGGCTGCGAAGCTGTTCGATGCTCGCTGCGCCATCCAGCTACGGAAATGACCATATCGACTATCTGCGGGATGGGCCTTTGCAGGGCGGGATGATGGATCAAGGCGTTCTCATGTAACAGGTTATATAAATGCCTCCTTCTCTTCGAGTTTGAGGTGGTTCATGCTTTGAGACAAGACAGTTCGATCACTTTACTCTTGCCCTCTCCCTTGGCTTGCTTCTCTTCTTTACAACACCACACAACCATGGCGAATCCTACGCCAGACAACCTTTACGGCTACAATGCCAACAAGATTCTTCCAATCATTGCTGCGGCAGTGATTGCGGTATCCTGCATTGGCCATGCCCTCCAGAATAGGTAACACTCTAACAACAGCTTGATCAAGCCATAGACTAACATGACCTCCAGTCGATACAAGTTTTGGCGGGTGACATTCTTCATGTTCTATGCCGGCTTGTTCTATACCATTGGTTGGGTCTTTCGAATCATTTCGGTCCGCAAGACAGACAGCCTTGCCTTCTATATGATCCAGAGCATCTTCGTCTACCTTGCGCCACCCATCTACTCGGCCGCCGAGTACAATACACTCGGGCGACTGATGCATTACCTACCAATGCACGCCATCATCAACCCGAACCGCGTCGTTTACATTTTTGTCTTTTTGGGCGCGCTCGTCGAGACGCTCACTGCCATTGGCGCCTCTTGGATGGCCGCCGGTAATGGCAAGCAGGACAAGGACCGGTACGTCCAGGGCTCGACCTTTATGGCCATCGCCGTGGTCCTGCAGGGCGTTATTGAGATTGCCTTTATCGCCCTGGTCGGAATCATCCATCACCGCTGCGTCAAGGCCAAGATGTTGCCCAAAAACGTGCGAACTCTGTTCATCATGCTCTACGGCACATCACTGCTTATCATTGTGCGCTGCGTGTTCCGCGCCGTCGAGACCTTCCAGCTAAGGGACATCCTCTCAAGCGAAAGGGGCAACAACGAGGCGCTCCTCAAGCACGAGTGGCCTTTCTACGTGCTCGAGACCATCCCGGTTGCTCTATACACCTACTGGCTCAACATTGTGCATCCCGGTCGATACCTCCCCAGCGACCCGCGCCAGTATCTCGACTTTGACGGCAAGACGGAGCGCATGGGACCAGGCTGGATCCACAACCGGCCCTGGTTCGCGTACGTGGCTGATCCATTCGACTTCATCGGAATGTTTACGATGAAGAAGCGAGACCCGTTCTACCTCAGGGCGAGCGAATGGCCCGAGGTGGACAACTGCTTCGCTCAGGGTCAGGGGTCGAACGTCGTCGGGAAAGCCAAGTACTCGGCAATCGCCAAGAACGAGTCGCATGAGTCTCGCTCCTGATTCAGCACACAAGCATCGATGGCGGCAAAACAAAAGGAATGGTGGATGATGATTGGGGATGAAAGTGGCTCGCCGAATCTGGAGAATGAATTCTGGTTCACGGGCTGGGCAACTGCACGTGATAGGCACGTGTGCGAGTTTGATGCTTCATATACTAGCTTGTCAGAGTTGATGTTGAAAGAAGCCTAAACAATCGTTTTGTTTGCAAGATAGACTTTTCTTTTCTGCTATTTAGCGACGCTGTAGTAGAAGCTTCAAGATACCATCGACATTTTATCTTCACAATATTCTACTCTCAACAATAAATCACACGGAGATCTTCATGGAGCCGGAATCACGGAATAAATAAATAGATTTAAACTCAACCTGACTACACTCTTCAAGGCCTAAAGCAGGAACCAAATTTCATCTCAGACAAGCCAGTCCAGTCAGCGGCGTTCGGTTTGCAAGTTGCACCGCGCGGGCAATCGGTGACTTCATCGCCCGACTCAGTCAGCGAATCGGCATTCGGGCCCCACATCAGGTCCCATCGGGATCAAGCGTTGGACAGGGCTTCCGACAATGACGTAGTTGGGGTCCAAACCTTTTTCTGCTCCTTCCATGACCTTGGCCAAGCCCCGTGAGATCGTAGGTCGGACGTCATTCATTCACAACAGTGACATTCCACTCTGAAGCAGGCCAAGACCTTTTTCGTCTCGAGTGAGAAAAGGCCATTGAAAACTGACCACCAAAAGGAAACCGCCCCCGTCCCTCCCGTTCGGTGGCATTTGCCTGTGCAAGGCAAACGTCAGTACGTACCATTGAAGTCGCCCGGACTTGACGGGATTCACGGCCCCATCCAAATAGTGCAACGTCAGACCTTTCGCGGTCTCGATCCGGGCTTGACAAGCTTCTTGCTTTTCTACCTATCAAAGCTAGCCCCCTTTAATAAGATATAGTTTGCCACTGCAATGGACCTTCACTCTCCCGCCCACTCTTCCCAAACAATGCAATGGCCCTTAGCTTCCTCGCGCCAAATGCTCTACTAGCAAACCACCTTTAACCCGCCGACTCCCACTTCTCCCATCATCTCCAATAGCTCCTCCTTCCCTCTCCCAAACGTAAACGCTGCCGTCGCCGATACCATGCCCGAGGTGCGACGAGGCAGTCTTCAGATCGTATCTGGCTCGGCCGTCTCATCCACTGAAGCCTCCGGGCTGCCTGCCGCTGCGAATCCCTCTCGTCCCTCCCAGTCTCACCAATCTTCCAACGAACGTGTGCGCTTCGATGTCCCTCCAGAACCTACCCAGCGAAGGGATACCACCGGCTCGGATTTCTCGGAGGCGCCTCGACGAAGCCTCTCGTATGCCCAGCGACCCGTAGCCGACGCCTATTACGATTCCCGAGCTGCCACCCAGACCGAATACAGACGACGAGCAAAGACTCTTCAAGAGTACTACGATGATAACCCGCATCTACTACCACAGTTGCCGTTCACGTGGCACCACGGCTGGAAGCGCTGGAGACTCTTCATATTCGCCTTTCTAGTCTTTGTCGATGCCTCGGCCATTCCCATCGCGCTCTACTATGGCATGTACTACGCCGGCAACGTCGAGGGATGGATCATCTTTGCCGTCGTAACGACCATCTGGGGTGGTCCTACGTATCTCGAGTTCGCGATCCGCACGCTCCGATTGATGAAGGTGGATAGGTTCTATCGGCCTCTTGGGACAAATTCTCGATGGTGCTTTGACATGTTGACGTGGGCGTCTGTTCTCACAATCACTGTTGTCACGGCTCTTTTTATCGTTGGAAGTGCTCCTCACAATGTGTGGTTGAGAGTTCTGTGCATGCCTGCCCCGGCAATTCTGTATTGTCTTGGAGGAGTGCTATTTCTCATTTCGTTGTACAATTACATGGGCTGGCCAGCACCGTTCCGGGTCAGCTCAACAGCCAAGGGAGAACAGGTACTTTCACATCTCAATCTCAATTGTCCACGTCATGCTAACTTTCGCAGGTACTACCGGGCGTATACTACTTCATCGAGGACGTCGTCGCGGTTAATGCTGGCGGCGGTCGACCTTTCCGTGAAGCTTTGGCCGCCCGTTACAAGGCCAGTCCTCGCTTCCGGCGGATGATATACATCCAATCATGGTTCTGGTCTATCCCAGCCTTGGTACTCGCTGTACCTCTTACTGTTATCTCGGTCATTCCCCAGGTTCCAGCAACAGCTGCTTACGGCGTCGCCTGGGCAGTCCCCTTCCTGTGGGCTACACTTTGGGGCATTATCACAATCAAATGGTGCAAGAGAGATATGGCCAGGGAAAGGAGAGAGTGGGAGGCAGGAATTGACTCGGAAAAGGAACTTAAAAAGGAGGGTTCCACGCAGGTATAGATGGGGTGGTTCAATTACGCGCAGACGATGCCAGTCGTGGGGTCAAAGACTGGTCACGAAGCATATACGGAACATGACTCTTGGCGTTGAGGCCGATGATTACCATTATTTACGATTAGAATGAAATGTACATATCTTGGCATTGGCCATCTTGTCAAATGCTGTTGACTTCTGTCAAGGTTGGTGCTTCTGCACAGCCTCCGGGAGACCCAAGAACCGAGGCTCAAATGGTTATATCAAGGTCATTATCGAGTGAATGCTTCAACAAAGCTATCAGAATGCCCAATCAGCATTGTCCTGAATGTTATCCCACGGCTAGGGTGACGCGTATGCACCCACTACCCTCGGTCCCTTACCACCTCTTCAGACAAACAGACGCCCGGGCTTCCCGTCGTGGAATCATGGTTGCTACTGGCCCATCGGCGAGATAAGCTCAAGGATCTAACACCCATGTAGCCGGCAGTTGGGTCGACCGCATGATTATCATCTTTGACATTCCCGGCCGTTCCGAAACATCATGGGCCCACGGCTGCAGCAAATCAACACCTGACAGGTCTTTGGTCAAGGGTCCAGAGAAACCGCCAGATTGGTCTGGACCCATCTATTTCAGCTTAGGGATTGTTCGGGAGTCGGGCAACGGCTCTAGACATGTCGGGCTTCGCGTCTACCGATCACCGACATTCGCGCTTGGACGGAATTTGGAAACTAGCGATGCCCATAGAGCCCCGATGAGAATTAGATTGGGATTGTTTGGACTCACTCCTTACACCTACTTGAAGGTGACATGGCCTTGGCCAGGTACGATGTATATGAAAATCCAGAACGGTTGTGATCTGGCTACTGTCCGAACTTTGACACTTGCATACCTCCTCAAATAAGGTTTGTATACATACATACACATAGTCAATTTCCTATTTTTATACAGCTCCTTTTTATAGCTTCATTCACTACTTATAAACTTGATTGCTCTGCTTGTGTATCTAGTATATCAGAGGGCTTTCAAAAGTCATAACGAATATCTACTTGCCCAGAGACGTATGAGAAAGAAGGCTCCCCAGATTGAGTACACTATTTTCTTTGAAGAGAATTCGATCTCCAATTCTAATACTCAAGTATATGATATGAAGTGCCTTGTAGTGAGTTGGGAATATCGATTTATTTGCAAGCCACGTCACTCAGTTCGTCTTCTTGACTGGCTCTTCAGTTTATCTGACATTTGATTTTCGTCCAAGGAGCACCAGACTTACTTTCAGCCTACTTCTAATGGCTTTTTTCTTCTCTGATCTTTTTCAGAATCCAGAAGCCAACGCAGTACTTCAAAGTTCACTCATGCCCTCCCACAGGACGAAACATTATTGGGACCGAGGCATCTGAAGGCCCTCCCCAGGGCGTAAGATCAACTACAAGTCTTCTGGCCTCTTTAAACCCAAGCTTCTCGTAGAGCCCAAGACCCTCGTCAGAAGACTCAAGAACAGCCGAGATGCCTAAACGATCAGCCTCGTTCAGCCCCCACTGCACCAACATGGAGGCAGCGCCGCGTCTTTGATGTGCTGGATCAGTATGCAGTAGTTTTAGATCTATTAACTCGTGTCAGCTTTTCTCATTTAATTCCAAAGTTTCTGGATAAGAAATAGATGGTGAGGCATACAGGCATGTGGTTTGTCGTTCATGAGTTCCAAGCGCATCCGATCCATACCACCTAGGTAGGCCTCGCAAGCCTCTGTGTTACACCTAGGACCTCGATAAGAAGAGAAATCAGAAGCCTTTGGAGGAGTCTCCCAGATGTACCACATTGCAAAAGCAATCATGCTCTCTCCCTCAAGGTCGGTATCGACAACTTTGGCCCATCGGCAGGCAGGATTCTTGTGCAGCCGTTCGATCAAGTCGGTCACCCTGTTGGTGGCCCCAGAGGGACTGGGATAGGGGAAGAGCACACGGCCCAAAGGGTGTGGTCCGTATGCAATATCTTCGATGGCAACGGCCCGGGGAGCATCGGCCTCGTTGGCCGGGAGGACTTTGAGAGGCATTGTTTCGAGGTCACTGACTTGTGGTGGCAAAATGATAGTGTACAAATGATTAAAAATGTCGCTGTTTTATATGCACAACAAATCGAACGAGGGAGTTCTCTCTTATTCACTGCCATTCGGCGAGCCCATTTAGGCATGTAGATGGTTGTGCTCCGCTCTCGGCCGGGATGAGATCCGTGGGGGATTCAGCGGGGGACGGTCAGCAGAGTGACAGTGGGGGAGAGACAACATGTTTGCATTGTACTGACTGCAACGAAGAATTAACTGACCAACACTCATGTATATTTCTTTCTAATTTTATTAATATTCATTCACCTCTTCAATTCTCATTTTTCCCTCTTTGTTGCTGTCGCAAACAGTATTCATTGCCGACCTAGCGCTACAAAACTGATGGAAGGTTCCAGTTTTAGCGCCGAGGCTGATAGGTGAGTGGCTTGCCCGGATTTTTTCTTTGCGCGACTCAGACGGAAGGAACCCGGTCGGCCGCAATTCTTTCCTTGAGCGACCTCAGATTTTTCAACAACCCTCGCCTTCAGCCTCGCCCTTCGGTCTCCCACCATCCCGCCCATCTCCTTCCCTCAACACACCAAGCAGCAGCTATGGATCACGGACGCGACCCTTGCCCCTGGGTCATTCTCAATGACTTTGGCGGTGCTTTCTGCATGGGCGTAAGTTTTTAACTCTTTCGTTCCGGAGCTCTTTCAGCCGATAAACCGGGCGATAATCGCGACATGACGCTCAGCTGACATGATTCCCCTCAGGCTATCGGCGGCACCATCTGGCACGGCATCAAGGGCTTCCGAAACTCCCCCTACGGCGAGCGACGTATCGGTGCCATCACCGCCATCAAGATGCGCGCCCCCGTTCTCGGCGGCAACTTCGGTGTCTGGGGCGGTCTCTTCTCGACGTTTGACTGCGCTGTGAAGGGCATCCGCCAGAAGGAGGACCCTTACAACGCCATCATCGCTGGTTTCTTCACCGGTGGCTCCCTGGCTATCCGAGGTGGTTACAAGGCCGCCCGTAACGGTGCCATCGGCTGCGCTGTCCTGCTCGCCGTCATCGAGGGTGTCGGTATCGGTTTCTCAAAGATGCTTGCCGGCAGCACCAAGCTCGAGGCTCCTCAGCCTCCTCCCAACATGGAGGCGTCTCTGTAAAGAGTGAAACGAGACGAATCATTACGATGACGAACCGCGATCGAAACTTTCGACCGACCAAAACCAACCACCCCCACCTCTCAACTCCACCACCACGAATTTAGCAGGCCGGCTCTTGTCAAAAGAGCTGACCTCTTGTATTTTCCACCCATCAACCACCACCACGGACAAAAAATCGGCTGTCGTTTAATCTTTCAATCCGCATCGGGCCGGCGTTCCAATTGTATAATAGAGAAGAAATCGGGAGGGGTATGGGAAGGGCGTGTTCTGACTTAGCGACGGAGTTGCCATACTTGTTGCAAGAACTGCGGATTGTCCTACGAAGGATATCTGATGAGAGAAGAAAAAAAAAGGGCAATATGTGCAAGATCCCAAAGGGACGGATGGATTGGGAGTGCACAAAGGGCCAGCAGGCTACGAAACGAGAAGGAGAACTCCCTGCTGCTAAGATTTATGCTGCGTTGTTTTTTTCTTGACGAATTGGGTACAGATCGAATACATAACGATGTTCCCCGTTCCGCTCTATCTTGCTCGATGTTCTACTTGCTCATCTATAGCTCATCTGACCCAGTAGCGAAGACTCCCACCTGAGGTTTACCCTCGTTGTCAATCCAGGCCCGGAACATGCCCCCGCAGTTAAAGTCCATCAGGACTTCAGACCGTGTGTCTATAACTCCACCATTTGAATCGTGGACGACTACCGATTCGATGCCAATGATGCCGCCTTCTCCCTCTCCTGTGCGACCCCAACGATCACCCGCGCTCTTTTCCAGTTCTCCGCCACGCCCAGCAACGTGGGCGATCGCCTTGACTCCCGACTCTGGTTTCCATCTTGCCATGGCGGCGACAGTTCGAACAGCGTTGACGCGGAGGAAAGAGTCGCCGTTGCCAGTTCCAGATCCTCCAAAGGACCTTGTCGTATAGGTTCCTCCGCTGCTCGTGCTGAGGGTATCGAGAGGAGAGTACATCATTGGGCTGGGCAAGCAGTCCGCCAAAGCTCCCCTCAGAGTATCACTCAGCACGAGTGACGGCCCTGGCTGAGCGATGGAGTTCTTCAAGCGGTCCCATGCCGTCGGCCCTGTTGGATCGCCGTCCTCACCCCACTCCTCAGCCCAGAAGCCTGCGCCAACAACGGGCGTATCGCCAATACGTCCAGTGAGCTTGTTCGTTAAACCACCCGTGCTGGTTGCGGCACATATGACTCCGTCCTCATCAAGAGCCACCGCTCC
Organism: Fusarium falciforme; assembly: GCF_026873545.1. Taxonomy (NCBI): domain Eukaryota; kingdom Fungi; phylum Ascomycota; class Sordariomycetes; order Hypocreales; family Nectriaceae; genus Fusarium; species Fusarium falciforme. Next base: position 3,740,395 of record NC_070545.1, read on the forward strand.
GCAGGTGCCCTGTGGGAGATACTCAGTTGCACTCCATGTGGCTTGTCCCTGGCCGCTCTTTTCCCGCTCTAGGGCCCGGATGTGCTCGTCCCAGCGCTGTTGCGTGTAAAAGTAGCTGGGGTCGACCAACTCCAATCCATACTGTTCTGCCAGCTTCTCGGCTGCTCTACCATAGAGCTGGGTGTGCCCTTGAGCCGAAGGGACGTCGAGATCATCTGACGACGCCCCCTGAGCCCGTTTGCCCCGTCCTTCGAGATCGTCTTCACCATGCTCGAGCATCGCTTTAGCCAAGAGAATGGGATTCTTCACGTGGCGGACGCCCATGACGCCCACGCCTCGCTTCTTGAAGCCCCGGGATACCATCACTGACGCTTCCAGTTCGTTGATTCCATCACGGGTGAACACGGCGCCGTGTCCGCTGTTGAAGAGGGGGTTATCTTCGATCAGCCGGACCGCATGCGTCGCTATCTCCAGCGCAGAAGGACGCCCTTTGAGTTCCTTCTCTGAGGCCACGACGGCTTGATTTCTCATGTACCGATCTGCTTCTGTAACCTAGAGCCTTCTAGTCAGTCAAACGTCGTGGATTTTGCGTTATTGGGTATCAACTCACAATATCGATGAGTGCGGCGCGATAAGCCTGGAGCTTGTCTTGGGGGTAGTTCCGGCGCTGGATGTTGCCTGCCCCGCCATGGATGATAAGCCGAGGCTTTACTTTGAGAGTACTTTGGTGTTGAGTTTTGTATTCCATTGTTCTTCGGTGTCTTATTTGTGTTCTAGAGCAAAACCGTTGAAATGAAGAAGTTGACAGTTGATCATCCCCTCAAAGAGGGTTGGGGTGACCTTGGATACCTCTAGCCCCACTCCTGACCAGATCAGTTGACAGCCCGGTCTAGAGCCAAGAACGACCTATCGCAGACTTGAGTGCTCTCAGATACAGAAAGTAATAGCCAGTCACATGTTCCAACACTCGGGATAGTGTGTATCCCTGGGTATAATGTGCGCGTTGCTATAGAATACATGGTCTTGTCCTCCTGGTTTGACGCCGATACTTGGTACACTCAATAACACCATCCAGGTGCCCAATTTCGCCATCTATATGGACCCAATACTCCAGGCTCAGGCGATTAAACTATCAAGCCAGCTCATAAGAATTCGCTCGAACATCACTGTCCCGTCAATGCGATTGCGGATTTGACTGCCTTGTCAACATCCTTGGGCCGCAAGCCTGGTGTCCTTCCTAAGCAAACTGCCATGCTAGTCATTTCTAAATAGTGTTAGCATGCTGGCTTTTCCAAGGGATTTATGAGGTAAAACATACCAGCAACAAGTCGATTGACATCAATCGTCACCTTGGTCTTCATCCAGCTAGAGTCCGTCCACGCTCGCGGGAAGTATGACGGGTCCATGAAGGATCCCAATTCGAGGTTAAATTGCTGATCAGGCGGCGGCATACTCGGCATTAGCGATTCCAAGTCATGGCCCATTGTTGGGGCCATAAGAGACGTCGTTGTCATGGACGAGGTTCCAGGCGTAAGAGTTGTTGGTATACTGCTTGACCACATGTGAGGCGCGCCACCCATGCCTTGTTGAGGCATGGTGAAAAGCTCTGGGCCAGAAGTTGGTATTTGTGGGCCACCAAAGAAGCTATTGTTGGCAGTGTTGTTCATGTTGGGTTTGGGTCTAAGATTCGGGGAACCGTCAAATTCCCCAATGTCGATTTCGGCATCGACAAAGTCTGCGTTTTCGGGGATGATGATACCTCGTTGGCGAAGATAGGTCTCGACTTCATCGGGGTCAAAGAAGTCCCCCTCGAAACCCTTGTGCATCATCCGCATCCGAACATCAATCCGGTCATCTCTCATGCTCTCGGTCTCTGAGTTGAATGGTCCCATCGAGAAGCCAGTCAGTTCTGGCGGCCTCAAAGGCTCCGGTAAGCCTTGGTTTCCAATAGGCATCTCGCTGGCAGGGACGTTCATGCCTGGCTGGGACCCGTTTCCTCCTGGGCCCGAGAAGAATGTACCCGCGCCACCAAGATTTGTGAACGGATACTTCCAGTTGTTCAAGGTCTCTTTTCTTGACTTGCTAAGCACCATTGTCAGACGACGGATGATGGCTTCCCTGGGCTCAAACAACAGACAAAATCCAAACACCGCTGCGTAACGATGGGGAGGAGGGTTGTTCATCGACACCAGCCTGAGGCCAGCCTCGACGGTTGCTCTCTGTAGGCGGCGACCAAAAGTCCGCTCGTGGGATGCATATGAAGATGGCGAAGGGATTCCGGGGTACGGTGGTGAGGTAAACGGGTTGTGGCTGAAGGGGATTGAGGCCTGGGTATCGTAAATTGGGAAACTTGCGTTCTCTGCTGTCGGCATGGTGATGATTTCGTACGGCAAAGAAACAGGCGGTGTCGGTTGCTGCTGCAGAGGGTCCAAACTTGGTGGAGTGGTGAGTTGGGTTTCCAGAGGACCAGGACCAGCGGCTGATGGGTTTGAAGGAACAAACTCGTCACTCGGTGCACTAGAAGAGCCCGAACCAGAGCCGTGCCTCTCCTGTGGGCGGTCCTCGACCTGTGCCTCCCTTTGAACAGGAGTGGGAGCAGGAGCAGGAGTGCTTGCCTCCTTGGGGGCATCGTCGGCATTTCTGCGCGTGAAAGACAGGAACTTGCGAGTTGTGTCATTGAGGCGTCGCGCAACCTCTGGAGCATTCTCGAGCATCCCTTGAGCTAGGACAAAGTCAAAGAAGTTCATGAATTCCTTGCCCATATCCTCATTGGTCTGCTCAAGGTCCCTAACCTTTTGTTCAAGGGAGGTGATGGCAGTGTCTTTGCGGTTGCGATAGGCTCGCTGGGCCAGGCGAATTTGGGTACGCCGGCGCTGGCTTCCATGTTAGTTTGTGGTTTTAAAGGAAGCAGCAACCCGTTTCCCAGTTGCATAAGATCTCAGAACAGACTTGCCTCTTGTGCTGTCTCATCTTTGGTATCCAACCTAGGCCGGCCTCTAGAGCGCTTCTTGCTCCGATCTCCATCATTATCATCAGAGGTCTTGGAGCGCTTCCGGCTTGGGGCCTCTTCGGGCTCAGACTGGGCTGGCTCGACCATGGTGGATGAGGCCCTGATGAAATTAGGTTAATATCCGGGGATACGTTGAGTATTAGTGTCAGCCTGTCAGGAGGTGGGTTACTGAAGTCCAGATGTCCAAGACAGCTGTTGAATGGCTGATGGCTCAGGACGACAGAACGGAGTTCACAGCGGGTGGTTCAACAATAGCACGCGTGTATTTGTCAGTGATGACAGTTGGCACAAGCAGTGGTAAGGTATGCGCTCCAGACGAGTTCACGGTGTAGCGCGAAGCAGAACAGAGTGATTGAGGTAGAGACGCTCTGGCTCCGGCGGCGCCGGGGTCGGTCGTCCGGGATCCTGCCGGCAGTACACCCGCCTGCTGGGTGGAGATGAACGGGAGATGCGGAGCCGAAGAATGATGAAATGGATGTGAGTGAGCGTGTCTCGAGATGGAGTTGGGGTTGGGGTTGAAGGAGGGCTGTGCCATCGACTCGGGTCCAAAGTGGCCACAGACGCCTTTCATTGGCTGGCGAGGCCGGATGATCAATCAAGATTGGCGCTATGGTTGGCCGAGATGTAAGGGCTTCACATTCTGGGGATATCCGTTGAGTTGTTAGAGTTACTAAAATTTCAAATGGCTGGTTCTTTTTTACTCAATCAATATCAAGGCTCTCTATTTATATGATCAAGTCGTTTAATTTCGTCTCGTTGAGGTAGGTTGAGCTCGTCATGAACACACAGCATTGTAGTCGGCCAGGGGACCTGAGACGGAGGCTTAGCGATGGCTCAGCCCTAAACGGTTAGCGGATCCAGGAGACTGGCGCGGGGAGCCCCCCACCGGAGAGGCAGTGTTGGTCGTTGGTCCCACGAGAGGAGGCCTTCCAGGGGATATTGATGATTTGAATGGAGGTCTTGGCTGTGATGATGGCACGAGATTGAGAGATTGATGTACGAATCACGTAGAGACCCAACTTCTTTCGGTCTAAGCCACCGACCTGTGCATACCTACCTAGCGAGCAAGACATTTGCTCGAGAAAAGACCCATTCTTGCTCTGCCTCTCTAGGGTAACAATTGGTAAGACAGCCAAAAAATGGCCTGGCATGTCTGTGCTTGCCGATGATCCATCGCTTTGCGACGACCGGGGTCTTCAATTCTATCCTTCCACCACAGCTAACCTCACTCTTCCCTCCATGTCCAACTTCACCTCGACTCTCGCCAGGCGCGTGTCATAAACTCGATCAAATCTTTCGAGTGCTGTCTGGTACCTTTACTTGTCATCCGTAATCGAGCTCGACGATTCCGTCCCGTCATGGCTTCCATCTCATCTTGATCGCGCCAGACTTCCTCCGAATCGCCTCTAACCCCCCACCGTCGATACTGGCCTGTCTCTTTGCAACACAACCATGGGCGACTGGGCCCGCGGGTGGACTAGAGTCGGGCAAGTAGGCCCGTCTCAACATTATGGCCGTCCATGGGCGATCGAGCGCGAACACGAGGAGCTGAGAATCATTGATGGCTGGGACAACGACGACAACTGGCCGGGCATGTGAGCAGTCCATTGGTGTTCTCCTAGAGGGTCGAGCCTAGGTTGCTGACCGTATTGCGGTAGAAATAAGCCTCTGTTTAGTGGTCCCGATGCGAAGCGATTCGATACAAAACTTTCCAAACTCGACGACCTAGGATTCGGCGCCTTCGGTCGCGTCGAAAAGGTCACCTATGGATCAGTCTACCTGGCGCGGAAGCGAATTACTCGCCGACGAGGTCGCACCATTGACGATTTGCGCCAGGAGTGCCTGACCATGGAAAAGCTCGGCGACCACCGACATATCGTTAAACTGGTTGCCACCTATGCGCCCCGAAGCCACGAATTGTGCTTGCTCATCTGGCCTGTTGCTGTCTGCAACCTAAGCATACTTTTGGAAGACCTGGAGTCTTTGCGACTCGGCGATGGAGATCGCGAGGATATCATGAAGCGACTAGATGATCTGGACATCAAGGACCTGAGCGCCATTGAGCCGACACCCGAAGATCAGGTGCTCGATTCCGCAACAAAATGCCCGCTTGAGTATCTGCGCAGCGTGGTCGGATGCATTGCTCGCGCCATGGCCTACTGCCATCGGAATGATGTTAGGCACCTCGATATCAAACCATCCAACATCCTCCTCAAAGCGGACCGAGTCTACCTCGCCGACTTTGGCATCTCAAAGGACGTCAGCGGACAGGATCAAACCATGACAGAGGGTTTGCCGGGAACTGAAAGATGGCGTGCGCCTGAGCTTTACGCCGGACATGGCTCTAGCATGCAGTTTTCGGATATCTATTCCCTTGGTCTCGTTTTTCTCAACATAGCGACTGTTCTCTACAACGTCCGGTTGGAGGACTTCGATAACGCACTAAGATATCCCGATAAACTGTCACGAGAGGAACAACTATATGACCGGGAAAGGAAGTTGAAGGCACACTTGGAGAAGCTCACTTCTCATGCCTTGGTCACGCCCCCATTCATGTTCACTTATGAGGGCCAAGAAACAGTCAGACCAAGACCAATTGTCAACTTGATCTCTCGAATGATCACCTCAAACCCCAAGAGTCGACTACATGCCGACAAAATCGACGACAAGCTGTCAATGCTGGGTGGGATTCATCAAATCTACCATGGCGAATGCTGCAAACGACCAATATCATGGGTCGAGAATAAATGGGATGCCAAGTTTGCGGGGCTGGCGAGTCTTCGAAAGGAGAATGATCGCTTGAAGAAGAGGGTAGATGAACTCGAGGGACGAGACAAGACATACGAACTTCGGCTCAAGCATGAACGTGAAGCGCATGAACAGGCCATCACCGCTCTCCAAAATAAGCTCAAGAGCATGGAGGAGAAATGCCACACGCTGGAGGCCGAAAAGGTTGATAAGAGGAAGGGTGCCGGCCACAGTCCACGTCCGACGATGCCAAGACCGGCTCGAAGCAGCACTTTGTCTCTCTCATCGAGCATCGAGCTAGAAAAGTCGCCCAAAATACGATCAACGCCAACAACACCAGCACCGAGACCTCCTCTCCAGCCCATGTCTCGCTCGGTGCAGCGTTTCACGGCGCATCGCAAAGCACCACAGGCTCCGCAGAATGGCTCTTCTCCCCGCCCCCTCAACGACTTGACACCCAGAGCCTCGAATGAGTTTCCGACCTCAAGGTCACCGAGTATCACTAACCTGTCGGGTTACACTTTGCGATCTCGCGGATCCGGCTCGAAGCTTCCTCTCCCTGTGACGCCAAACCGCAGCGAAACACCCAACTTCAATCGCGATCAAAGCTTGACGGACAGTAGTATGGCGTCCTCTGTATTCTCTCGAAACAGTATCGAGACAACTCCAACACCCGTACAGGGCAGCCCGGCGCTGAACCGCAACCCCATTCCTCTGGATTCTAACAAGGTGCCTCAATGGGGTCAACTCCCAGGATTGCCCCCACAGCCAGATCAGAGGCCAACGACCCCTGAACCGAGCAGCCCGGCCCTCACCATGCCACTCTCTCCCATGTCGTCACCCAGAACGCTCCGGTCAGATCTCGCCAGTGACTATGGGGATTATACTCGCCGACCCTCTTTACACTCGCAGCAGTCCCAGAAGAGTTGGGCTGAAGTAGCAACTGAGGGCGAGACGCTTCGGAAGTTGATCGGAAGACCGCGCGCCCACTCAAATAGGTCAAATCGATCGAATAGGCAATTGGAGGTGGAACAAGCTTGATGGAAAAGCCTGATGAGATACTTGCACTGGATATATGGGCAAGCATTACGATGTTTATGAATATGGAAAAAGTTTGCATCTTCAGGGTATGGTTTGGCATTTTGGATCCATATATCATTGTCATTTACACGGCGTCTTGAGCCAAAAGCATGAATATACTGGGTAATCGTACCCCATCAAAAACTGCCTTGCCTTTTATCTAACATCCTATCAACTCCATCCCATCATGCCGAATATCCTGGGTATATGTTATACAAAACTAGTTACAGCCCCTCGTTACCTCCGAGACGCCTTTATGGCTGCGAACGCGTCGAGGGGAAACTTGCTCGTGAAATTTTCATCCGGCTTCTTTCCACCCTTTCTAGGCTTGCCCCCAAATTGGCCTTGAAACATCTGCTGTTTCTCAAGCTCCTGGACCCTTTCCACCCACAAGGGAGCCATGAACGGGTCCTGGAAGGGCTTTGTCTCTGTTTCCTCATTCCGTGCGGCCTCCTTCTGCCGAGCCTCCTCTAGAATCTTGTCAAGAGTTTCTCTCGCAGCAGTTGCAGCTTCAGTATCATCAGGTGATGGACGTGGAATTCGTTCCTCCGCCTTCGCCAAGGCTTTTTCTTGCTGAACAAGCTCGTTGACTGCCTTGCCACGGGCAACCCAGTCTGACCAACGTCTGTCAAGCTGTGATTCGATCCATGACTTTGACAACTGCTCACTCCAGCGGTAAGACCCTAACGTGCCGTCGCTAATGACCTTGTCCTGGAACCCTTCGGCAGCCAGCTGCTTGTTCATCAGGGATTCCCACCGATCCTCTTCATCAGCGGAACCAAGGTTTTCCTCCTCGATGTCTAAAAGTGCCAACAAGTCCTTTCTAAATAGATTGGACCTCCTGCCGACGGCTCTTGACAGAACCCTAGGTTGTGGTTTCTTAATCCGTAGAAATACTTGGCCTCCGCTCGTGTTGGCGACTGTGGGGACTTTGCGCTCGCCTACAAAGGCGGTTTTGGGGAGGGGTCGGACTGTAGGTTTGTATTCTGGTGGCGCATCAGGAGGGGAGACTTTTGTCAAAAGCGGAGGGTTTTGTCTTCTTGTCGAGGGAGGAGGGGCTCTAGAGCGAGATAGAGCTGATGCTTCGTTTCGTTGTCGTAGGAATTGGGTGATCTGGGCGTGTTCAGGGTTGTCGGTCGTTTGGCCTCTCGTCAATAATGTGAGGAACTAAACGATGTGTTAGTAGCTCCTAGAGTAGTAACTTGGACTATGGCTTACTTTATATCCCGAAGCCATAGAATTATACACGAGCCTCAAGCTGGCAAGTGGCTTATTCTTCACGAATCGCTTCCTCACAATGTGGGCTATTGGATGCGTCGGGCCGGGATGTTGGAGGTCTTTGGGCAACGGAATTTTCTTTCCCGTCTTTATTAGAGCACGATATAATGCCAATGCGGCGACTCTGTGCCGCGAGTTGCGCGCTGGGACGAACGGTTGGCGAAACATGACGGCGATGGTATTGGAGGAGGGGCTAAAGGCGGTTGTGATGCTCTTGGAGCATAATTGCCCTCGTGGGCCGCAGGGGTTGGGTTCGCGCCCGTAATACAGCTGAGTCTGGCTAGGTACAGGTTATCTCAGCTCAGCTGCCGTGGGCGCGAGTTTGCGAAGGATTCAATTGCACTTTCTCGTCGTTGGTACCATGAGCATAAGGCCGATATGCGGCTTGAGATTTTGCGATGTTTCGGTGATGACTAAGCCTTCAACACCCCAGATTCTACCCAACTACCACCCGCCAACCCAACCAAGGCTTCCAACTTTTCTTCTAGCTTGTTTGCATGAAGAGATCAGCTGAATATGTCTTGAAAGAAGTGGCCTGTGTCTTTTCGCGAAATCTAAGTTGCCTAACAGTTGTGCAGGACTTCCTGTAGTGAACGCAAATATGCCTTCACAACAATAAGGCTATGTCTATGTCGAGTGGATTCGCAGTTGATACTCCAACGTTGCAGGTGATAACTTGTGATCGACGAGTCCACGTGCCCTCAACTCTGCTTACCTGGTCAAGGGGTGACACCCATTACATATCAATGGAAGAAAATAGTTAGAACCACGCTAATGGGTAGGGCTGCATTGGGAGCTGATGAGGGCTCAGCTGGGTGCTACCCTACAAAGACAGATTTTCTCACCAGGTGACTCTCTTTGCAGGCAGCGCGAAGATCAATTCGTGATTTATCCCTGATATTTTAGACGTTCCGGAGTTCCCTGAGAGCAAAGATAAAAGTCAGGAGGAGAATGTTGACTCTTTCACGAGAAACTGACTCCCTTTCCGTGCCCACTTGGTCTTGTAACAAGACCGAGACATCCGCACGACTCGACAAAGATCGGACAAGCGAGAATGCCGAGGACAGATCTTGATTCCGGCATTTGTTCCAGATACAGGCCTTGATTCAGCCGCGCGCTTGCACCGGAATGACTGGAAGGTTAGTCATTGGCGGGGTGGTTGGCTGATGAAGCCAGACCTCGGTCGTCGGGTTCGGGGTGTTGAAGATTCCGCGACCGTCAAGCTGAAGAGCGGCATTAATCAGAAATCAGAAATGTTTGATCTGCAACCAGGGCCGGCGGCAAGTCGAATGCTTGCTGTTAGACAATGGTTTTCACTAATTCCCGGACTTGCAGACGCCGAAGCCGAGGACATACACTTATAGTGCCGATCCGGTTCTTGATCGTTTACACTCGCGATGTAGTCCATATGCTTGTCTTCCCCCTGTCTACTTAGACTCAGTTTCTCACCTCTCCAAGCACATACGACCATACCCACTGGAGAACTCGGGATCCCGTCCGCTCTCCCATAGATAAGCCAGTGAGGGGCGGATTAGTAGTTGGGTCGGTGACGACCAGCGAATCCCCGCTGTTGTATGTTTTTGCTGCGTGAAGTTATTTTTGCTGGTTGATATTACTTCAGCGTTCTGTTTCTCCGAGTTGGCTCCGTGGTCGTTGATGATGGAACAAGGATTTGGAAGTTCGTGTTGGTGCAATTGGTGATGGCTTCAGGCTTTGCCCCAACAAAACAGCGACAACGCCAGAAACCAGGGTATAGAACATCAGGCCTAGTCTTGTCAGTTAGCAATTGGGCAGTTTTCCATGTCAGACAGGCGGTCTGCAGCGTGTGAGTTGGCATGATACACATATGCACGATGTATGTATGCGCTTTCACACCCATGTCAATAGTGCCATGACCCCATGTCAACCCCATCCTCAAGCTTCACATCCATGATGCTTCGGGCTCGACCGCTATGTCCCGGAGAACTGGTCCGGTCGCCTGTTGTCCTGGTGCCGAAGAACTGTTCTTCCCTGTATGTCCTGATGGGAGTTTCTTTTGAGTTAGGACTTGTCGATGGTTCGCATGGGCGTGGGTAATCTGGCAATTGGCCTCTGCTCGAGAGACGGGAGCGACAGAGCGGCTCGTTGCGCCTGGCGTATTCGGGAGGGAGGCTCTTCACCGTCAGTATCGTTCGAGAAAATGATCTCACCTCCAACAAGTACACAGAGCCTAGTCCCCCGCTAATCGCCCAGAAGGCTTCCAAACTTGGACGGCATGGGCCATTAGGAAGCCAGCTTGAAACCCCGCGCACCAGTAGACTTGCAACACCGTCGAAAATCTTGCAGTTGACGGACCGTACACTCATGCTTGCTAACGCTACCTATCCGCTTACTCAAGACGCGAGCGGCAAACGGGCTTGAATGGAAGAGGCCAACCCAACTCTGACCGCAAAATCCACGCGATCCATCCGATGGAATGGAATGTGGAGCGCTGCCACTGATGAATGCGTGCTGCTGGCGCTAACTTCCAATGATTCTAGCCTCCGTCCTTCCCGGGTCTGCGGGAGGCTGATGTTTGCTAGTTTCTCTCAAGCAGGACACGCGATGATCCCAAGGGGCACTCGATGACTGGCAAGTGCTCACGAGCCTTGAATCATGTTCTCATTAAACTGGCTCGCCACCAGCTCGTACTCGGGTTGGCACTCCAAGAAGCTCGGATCAGCCTTGTACGGGAGGTGCCGCAGCTTGCATTGATCCATGGAACAGACGACACCTCATCGTCCCGGCGGCATGGCCAACGGCCAGACCTCCTGGATGTTAGCTAACGCCCAGGGCCAAGGCAGCCAACCTCCAGCGGTCTCAGGTGAGCTCTCCGCCAGCTGCCAGCGCCAGAGTCAATGGCAGTGGATTTTCTTCTCCTCGAGATGACGGAAGTGGAAGTGGGTGGTCGGCAATGTCCACGGGTCCCACAACCCCACCTCACTAAGCTACTAGGTACGTACCCGACTGGAAGGGACGGGAGAAGGAAAAAGAAGAAAAAATCATCCCATGATTATCATGGACCAGGTTTGCTTTGACACTTGGTCCCAGTAGGAATAAAAGGACAAGACCCAAGGGCGACAGGGTGTTTCCCGCCTCCTCTCATCGTTTGTTGCCCTCAACAAGACGAGCTTAGATGAAGCTTCGTCTTCGTACCTAGCTCCCTTGACCAACAAAAGCCCCCCAGCCTTCCCGTCCGGACACCAGGAGACTGGGTTGCTGAATAGGAGGGCGTGCCTGGTGACACGGACGTCGACTAACACGCGACAAAGACGTAATTAAGGAACAGGCTCAAACTTTTTTTTCTTCCTTATGAGCAAAGAAGCAAACAAAACAAACATCAATAGAACCGGGATCCAAGAACGGTAACCACCTGGGGAACCAACCAAATAATCGAAAGACATCCTGGAAGTCGTCAAGAGAAACAGACCACCAGGCAATCAGGAACAGCCGCGAGCTTGGGTACAGCTGGAGCTGGAGGTCGCCATCTAATATCCAATCCCTAGCCGCAGCGCAGATCGCAACAATTTCAAAGGGCGGCCTCATTCCCTTCCAGCTTACGGATACCACCCTTTCCGAGCCTCTTACTACACCATTTCGTCGTCCTCCTTCTCCTCATCTCATCTCTCTTAATTTCTTTCTCTCATCTCCCCCAACCTCTCGATACCAGCCCAGCAAAACGAAAACCATCACGCTCTCTCCCGCTGAGATCCGTCTTTCGGCGGCTGCACACGTACCAATCCGTAAGTCGCCCGCGTCTTTGCCCCCTGTCATCGCGTGTCTGCGGCCTACCTCTCCCCGGCGCCGCTCTCTCGACACCCCCTGGCCCAGCTCTTGATTAGCGGATGGAGTCGTGCAGCATCGTTGAGCTGTGCCTGACGGTTGACCGCTCTATCCCCGGCCACGAAGCGAAACTATCAGACCCATCAGCGCCGTCACAGCGGCCATATCGGTCGTGGCGCGCCATCGCCTACCCCAGCTTGCTCGCCCTGCCGCCCCTGGATCTGCCCATGGTCGCGTCTACCACGGTACATCCACGCATCTTCCACCGCTCCCACCCCTGGCGGTCTTGACCGTATTCTTTTTACCCTTACCCATGCGACCATGCCTCCTTGCGGCCTTGACCAGCCCTGCGCGGCCTGCAGAGATTCATAATCATTCATCATTCACTGAGGCCGCTTCCATCGAAGGCTGACTTTCAAACACCAGGCCCCACGCGATCAGATCAGCTCCCATCATATTCATCACTCTTCGAGCCGCTTCTCACGTAACCTCTTCGTCCTTGTCGCAGTGGTCTCGTCTCATCTCACCGAGTTACTCATTGTGTTACTCGTCCCTCGATATTGTTTGAGATCTCTCCCTCTCGCCTTCTACACCATCCCTTCACCGACCGGCCTGTGTCTTGTCCAAGTGCTAGCGTCCACGGGGGTCCGACTTCTCCCATCCTGTCTCCATCTCACATATCCTGGTCATATCAGACCATTTCCTGCCCTGGCTTGATATCCCACCAGATTGGTTCCTGTGTTCCTTGATTCGGCTCCGTCTGTGCTCGGCTCTCGAACTTGGCCAAACAAATATAGTCCCGGAGCCTGCCTCACTTCGTCTGGTCTTTCAACACCCTCACCCACACTCAGCTATCGTTTGTTCAAGTCGACTCGAGAAGGGGCTTCGTCTCCCGAAGCTATCCCAGTATATAACCTGGATCGAGCCGTTGCATGAACTCGAGCAGAACTGGCTAGGCCACCATGTTTCTGCATTCCGGCGCCAGCCTACACGGCCACGAGTACTCGGCACACCGATCATCTACACAAGCTCCTCCCGGACGATTGCCCTTCCTCCGATCCGCTCTTCGAAGGCCTTCGGACGCCGACGTCACAGGACCACCGGTGCCAGCAGCCTCGCCTGCACCCCCAGCCCGGCCTGTGTCATATCATGAGAAGGCCCCCTCGATCACATCAGTAACTCCAGTTCGTCGAACGTCCCGGTCCCGACCCAAGTCCGAATACATGCCCCGAAGAGAGCTCTCCGTTCGCTTTCGCGAGCCTGAGACCGATGACGATCTACCTCCTTCGGAAGTACAGAGCGAAGATGAAGGCTGCTCAGATGTGGGCGAGCTAAGCGACTCCTCTACTGCAAGTCGGAGAAGGAGAAGAAAGCGTTCTCTCAGGAGATCAACACAGTTTCTGCTCGCCCATCCAGCTCCTCGACCAGGGGCCAAGCAACGCCGACTGGTCCAGGTTCGCCCACGATTGCTTCTCCAGCTGCAGGAGCTGAGCGAGAAGCGCGCCCTTCCTGCTTTTGATGTCCTCCCTTCAAGCCTGATTTCAGGACCCCTTATTGTTCCTCGATTAGCAAAGCGATGTCCCTGTTTGTTCCGTGCCAAGCCCGTGCTTGGTCTTAATGACCTCCTTATCGTACGTAGCGAGGATTACGACACACCCACAACTCCAGGTTCTCTTGATTCTGAGGATTCGCTTGACCAGAGGGACGTTGTGGCAGTTATCAGTCCCCTGCCACACATGGGCGACGACTCGGCTGAAATAACCATGGAAGACGGGTCGACTTGGGAGTCAAGCCGCATGGCTAATGGTTCTTATGAATTTATCGGAGTGGATGAGCGAGGCCGGATTAGCACAGCGCGATGGGTTAAGAAGTCGTCTACGCCAGTAACTACACCACCTCCTGCAAACGGCGATCAAACACCTCCACCGAGCCCAGTTCCATCAGATGTTAAATGGACTTTCAGTATGATACACCCTGATACGCGAAGACACCCGATCATGGGTTCTCTCATGTCGAACACGCTGGACGTTTTCGATACTTACAACACCATGTCGACCTCAAGTGGTCGATACCCTCCTACGCGGTGTACTCCCTTGGACCCCAAGTTGGCCAGCGACTGGATCGTATCTAACCCACCCGAGATCCAATCACGTCTGACTAAGGTGGTCCCAGAGGACATCAAACTATTAATGGTTGCCACGGCTTCATGGGTCAACCTGCGACACACCGGATGGCCAGCTTCGGCAATCTGCAGAGCGCCGTCAACCTTGCAAAAGCGCACACCGAGTAACGCAGGCCCGCCGAGGGCCCAAACCTTTCCTGCTCGACCCAACCTCGCTGCTGTCAACCCCATACACCAGGTGCAGCACGCAAACACAAGCCCTCCCGGAAGCTCTATGGACAGCTCATCCTCGGAAATTCCCGGGCGCCGAAGGTCCATGTCCTCCAACGCTGGTTTCGTGAAGAGATTTGTGGTACCGCGAGCCAGCGAGGACGGACGACCACCACTTGATAGCCTCGATTTTGACATTGATAAGCCGCCTTCACGGCGCATGAGTGTCAGTATGCGTCAATTTGCGAACAAGATCTTCCGCCGGAGGAGCAACTCCCAGGCACAAGTTGAAGATTCTCTTAAATATAAATTAGAATACTAGGGTACCGGTCAAGGTCATGTAACATTAATATAACCAAGCCCTCATTTTGGGTAAATTCCAATCAACTAGCTGCAAGTCTCAGTCGTCTCTGTTTTAAGTCACTCCCCTATGCCTTCTATGCCCTGCCGGAATCTCCACAGAACAGGCAATTCGATCCGAGACGGATGGCCGAGTGGGGCAACAAGTCTCTCCGGAGTCACTCGGGCCTCCCCCGCCGTTTGCCCAGTGAGGGGCCGGGGCCCAGACGCCGGCCGAGTGAAGAGCTGGAATGCACGATACCTAGGTGGAAGCCAGCCACAAATCCGCTCTCCTCGAGGATGCGTCTGTGGTGCCGCAAAGTTGCCGCCAATCCGCCTGCATGTCGTACGGGCGTTTCTTTGTCTTCCTGCACTAAGGTGCCTGACCATCTCACGCGCCTCGCCCCAGGCAGTGACGGAGACGCGCAGTCTGTCAGAGCGGCACAATAGTTATCGGCATAGTACTCTGGGGATGCACGTGCAAGGCAGGAGGAGCTTGCGTATGTTGTAGAGATACTTCAAAGCTCAGGTAACGCCGTGGACTTGTTGCTGTCTCCAATCAAGTTCCCGTAAGATCTCCGTTTGTAAGCCTTGCTTCTTTGCGATGCCAAGGCACGACGTGATAAATGAGGCGGTTGAAAAGCCACCCAGGAACTGAAAGTGGTCATTCTTGAGACATGAGATGTAAGCCAGCTATTTGGGAAACCAACGTGACGTCTCATTGGACTACGGTGGAGTTCATGTCGATGACAACACGGCCCCAATGCCTTGGGTATCCCGACTTTCCACCTGTTCATGGCAGTAGTGATTGGGTGCGATCCGTGGCAGTGGAAGGGTCGAGAAAGGGCGAGAAACAGAGTATGTAGCCTTCGTCAACCGCATTGCGAGATGTGATTGCTACTCGTTGTTGGTATCACAGACAGGCACATCTTGGTGATAGCCTGAGTGCTGGCGTTGCTGAGGATCTCGCTTGCCGTGATTGAGCGAGAGAACGGGGCTTTGTGATCAGAGGCACAGGCCAGTCAAACACGCCACAGATCCAAGTATACAATACGGGAGGTACAGCGTTCTGGGCGTGACGGACGAGGTATCCAAGACACACAGCTTCACTGCTGGCCCCAGCCATGAACAAAGCCTCCCGGAGCTCAGGGCGTTAGGTGGGGTCATCCGCCGCTAACTCACTAAAAACTCCGGAACCAGAAGGCCTGGAGTGAGCAAGGGCCCACTGGTCGAGGGCACCGCTGCCCCAGAAAAAAATGGACCCTCCGCTGGAGTGTGTGCCCGCCTAGGCTGCTGCTGCTGGCATCATCCATCATCACTGCAGGCCGACCAGGGCCATCTACGACGCTCCTCGTTCCTCCAACTCCTCCCCTCCCATTCTTCAACTCTTCACTTTCCGTTCCGCATTTCCATCAAGCATCGTTGCCCTCCCCAGCGCTGCTGTATGCTACCTACTTCGTCTTCTATTCTAGCCGAGCAAGTATCGATGCGCATTCGACATTTATTTCGCCCGCCGACAGAATAAACTTACCGCCCGAGCTGAGCCTAGCTGAGCTGAGCTGTGCTGCGCTCTGAGCTGTGTTGCCGCACTCGGCCATTCCCGCTGGCCCTGCTGCAAAGCTTCGGCAACCCACTCGTGAGGAGCCGGACACGGGCCCGCGACGGTATAGAAGCCGACTGCATCGCCGACCGCCGATTACGACCCTCGATCCGTCCAACACTGCGCCGACATGGACGAGAACATCGGGCCCCGGCCTTCGGGAGCCCATGCTTCCATGCCGCCCACCACAGGAGCCAATCTGCTTGCAAACTTCATGCCCTATGAGCCCATCTCACGAGCCACATCTCCCGGCATCCCTTACCCGAAGACCGACGAAGATGATAGGAAACGCTACCGACCTCGAACATTTGCCTACTTCCAGCAGCTGCCATTCGAGGTAGAGGAGGAAGCTCAGCGCGATGCCGCCTTGCAGGGAATTCTTAAGCAGCTCTACATCGCCGTTCGCGCAGAGGACTTCTCTCCTGGCGCCCTCCACTGGACCAAAGAGCTTCAGGGCTGGCTCAATCTCAAGTTTGAGATGACGAGGGAGCAAAGGGCGAAGCTGGCGAAGCTCTACTACTCGCTTGCTCTCGCCCCAGGCTTGGACGCGACAGCTTCGGACCGCTTCCTACGTATGGTCTTGACACTAACTAGGTACGTACGATGGCCATGTAATGCATGCGATGGATACTGATTCATTGATAGGAAGAACCACTACTTGAAGCCTGGCGAAGACCTTGTCCTCGACTGGAGGCCCCTCTGGAATGAGATCAAGGCCTGGGTTTTGCCCTCTGAGGTCCCCGCGCACCAGAGCAACCGCAAACGATCAGCCAAGCAGCTGCTTAAGCTGTGCACTCATGCGCACACATACTTTGACCCCGCCGAGCGCCGGGCTATGCTGGAGGAATTTCTGCCGTACTTCAGTGTGAACGAGCTACCGAACGCATTCATTGTCGTGGGCGTCCTGAATGCGCTCCTCCCTAGCCATCCCGCTCCTGTCAGCGAGCACCAATCACAACCAAGCGACTTCTTCCCCACGCTCTTCCACCTGTGGTCCATCATCAACCGTTCTAAGGCATTTGATGTCTTCTTCATCGACCTCTTTTCCCGTCTCGCTCGGGATCACATGCACTGCTCCCATGTGCCTTTCGGTAGCCATGGCATTTTCACAAAGGACCAGTCCGACCTCATCTTCACAGCCATTCTCCGGCTCACACAAATACCTGTGGGTCAGGCTAACTCGCCATACACCCCCTTGGACTATCTGTCCGGCGCAGGCGTGTATGTGGAGAAGGACAAGAAGAAGTATCCTGTGGCCTACATGATTTCTCGCTTGATTGTGAGCTCCTTGTCCCCCGCCAGCCTGCAGGGCGACGATTCGATCATGACTAGCCTGGAAGGCTTCATGGAGTCCATCGACACCTTTTTCCATCCTTCGAACCAAGGCTCTTGGACCACGATGTTGGGCCAGCTTACATTATACCTGACTGAAGCCTTCGTCTCGCGATGGAATCGTGAGCAAAGTGGCGAATTGGATCTCCCTGAAGATCGCAAGATCAACGCTGAGCTGAAGAAACGCTTCGTCTCGTCTCTGAAGGAGGTGACCTTCATGGGTCTCTTTTCCAAGAGCAGCCGCGTGTCATACTACTACTACAGCGCCCTCCAGGGCCTTGCCTACCTCGAGCCTGACTTGGTGTTGCCGGGCGCCCTGCAGAGGTTCTATCCCAGTCTTCAGGGCCTAGTTGAGGTCCACAGAACTACATCCAGCTTGAACGGCTTGCAGATGATTGCGAACATCATGTCCAAGCTCAAGGGATATCGTTGCCACATTACCGCGCTCTTGGCTCTTGCCTTGCCAGGAATCGACGCCAACGACCTAAATAAAACACAATACACACTCAATTTCATTCAGAGCGTTGCTTTCAGCATTCCCATGGTGCCCTTGGTCAAAGAGGGCAGCCACATCCACGACACCACCTTAGCCATGCAATGGGTTCAAGGTGAGATGGAGCGTATGGAACGCGAAGGGCAGAATGTCAAATTTGACTACAAGAACGAGCTCACCGACGAAGACGAGGCGAATATTCTCAGATCCTCAACTACAGGATTTGGCGAGTTCATTTTGACGTTGTTGGGCAAGGTCTTTACCTTGCTAGAGAACCTACCAGACGCTAATCTGGTTCGTGGTGGGGGCACTCCTGAGGACAACGTCATCAACGCCTTGCCGGCTGCTTTGTCGCCATTGTTTGCATCACTGTCTCCTGAGCTTTTCGACATGGCTCTTGAAAAGGTTGCAACATTTGTGTCAAGCCATGTTGTCCACCAGGCCAGAGATGCGATGGCTTGGATCCTCAACGCGCTGTGTAAGGTTAACCCTGAGAAGACGCTCAAGGTTTTCATCCCTATGCTGGTGGTCAACATCCGCAACGAGATTGACTTCAACAATGCTGCATCTGACCGAAGCAGCGGTACAGAGTATCTACCCAGGGACCGAGCCCTTGTATGGTATGTTAGCATGTTGGCAATGGCTGTCGTCCATGTTGGTAGTGAAGTCCTGAAGTACAAGGACGATCTCCTTGGAATTGCGGACTACATGCAGGAGAAATGCCGTGGTCTGCCCACCATCCTGGTCTCGAACTACATTCATCACCTTCTCCTGAACTTGACTCACACATACCCCATTGACCACGCTTTGTATGAGCCCGAAGTCATCAAGCGCGGCATCGATGTTGATGACTGGGGCAAAACAACCGCCCCGAACGATCTAACCATCCGATGGCACCAGCCTTCACCCGCCGAGATCGACTTTGCTGTTGAGCTGTTTGCGTCGCAGACCAAGACCGCCAAGGACCAGCTAGAACTACTGATGAGTGATAACCCACCAGTGAGCAGGACAGGAAAAAACAAAGAATGGTCCGATGAAGTTTCTCGACTAATGCAGCAGATCAGACTGGTCACGTCCGGTATGGCTACCATGTTCGACCCCGAGCGTGCTGCCGGCATCATGACTGGCAACACTGAGGAAGACCATGATGTCGCTCGCGAGGATGACGACGAGATGATGATCGACGAAGACCCCCTTGCTGAGGTGGCTGAGGATGAAGAACTTCGACCCCAGTTCCGCTACAAGGCAGGCTATGTCCTCAAGTCGAGTGACCCAGCCTACCGCAAGATCCACGACCTGCGTGAGGAGCTGGGCCACCTTCTCACCAAGACGCACTCATTCCTGAATGAGAACCAAGAGGATGATGTTAACTCCTTCACTGCTCTTTATGCTGCTTATCGAACCTGGATCACGGATGTCGGTATTGAACGTTCCGCCCACCCCCTGGAGAGGCATGTACGACTCTACAAGTCGGACATTGCTGCTTTCAAGATCAAGGGACTCAGAAAGGTCTACCCGCGACCTCTGCTCATCAAGCGCGCAGAGGCATACCAGCTGTTGCGCCGAAAGCACAATGCTTCGTCAAGACAGAAGAGTGAATTGGATAAGCGCCTGTTGCTCGACCTTGCCGAGTCGAGTCTGTCGCTCTATGCAGATGTACGACGAGTCGCGCAGAGCGCGCAGGATTCGTCATTGAAGTCTCTCATCGGCAGCAAGCCTTTGGTCATCCCTGTCATTCTTGAGGGATTGCGGAAAGCAATTGAGACCAACGATCATGATCGTATCAAAGGCGGAATGTACACCCTCCTATTCACATCCCTGCTCAGGACCCTTCTCAAGGACTGGCGATTTGCTCCCGAAGCTATGCGTCTGTACATTGAGACTGCAGGCATCGATAAGCCCTCCATTCAGAATCTTGGGTCATCCGCATTGTACACCCTCATCGACTTTGGCAAGCCTTTTGAGCGCATGATCATTGTAGACGACGTTCTGCTCGACACTATCAAACCTGCAGGAGACGTGTCGGCAGCCATCGAGACGCGCCACCAATTCATTTTGCAGCGCCGAAAGAGGGTGGAGGACTCCAAGGCGAATTTGGGACTGGAGTTGACGGAACGCGCCAAGGGGGCTCACTGGAAGATCGCTACACGGTGCGCCATCTTTGCCACAAATCTGTGCCTCCGATTCCACACCCTGGCACCGGCCGAGTTTGTTGACCTTGTGGCCAACGGAACGAACGATCCTCACCCCGGTCTGCGAGGTTACTACTTGAACGCTTTCACTTCGGTCTTTACCGCCGTTGATATGCGCGCGGTCTATGGGCACGAGTATCGCAACTACCTCCTCGAAAAGGAGGTCGGTGACCGGAACCGGGTTCAAGTCCAAGTCAAGAAGGGCGACGAGGAATTTACTCACAATTTCCTCGAGTCTTTCAAGCAGCCTCAAGACGCGGCGTACATGGTTGATGCTGACCATCCTGGCTGGCTCGTCTGGGGGAAGAAGTTTACCGCCTACCGAGCGAAGCCTCTCCCATTCGATAGCTACGACGGAGTAGAGGGTGCGCTGCGGGACCAGATGGGCCAGATCTTGAACCGAGAGTGGCTATCTCAGTGCTTTGACTACCTGAAACAGGAACCTCGCGACGCTACGACTGATAGATTCCGCATGAGCAACGTGTACCTCCTTATGCATGTCTTTGACCTGATGCACTACGGCAAGACGGTGGTCACGCTGGAGGACGTCAAAGAGCTGGTCAAGGATGTCTTTGGTGATGGCAACGACAAGCATCAACATCGCGCAACATCGGAAATTTTGGGTGCATTGCTTGCAGGTTCCAGCGATGATCCACCAGAGATTCGCAACCGCGTGTGGGAGTACGCCGCCCCAATGATGCTCAAGATTTTTGCGGACGACCTGACACCGGATAACCTGCAATACTGGCTTACCTGCCTTCACCTAATCTTGGACTCTAAGGATCCCCGGCGATCACATGAGATTGTAGATGCACTGCGATCATTCCGACTCGATATGACGTCCAATGCTGCTTTCAAGGAGTCCTCCAAGGTTCAACTGCTCGAGTTTATTGTCGCAGACGGCGGCTGGCACTTCCGACACGAACAGCCAATCCTTGACGACTTCCTTGCACACATCGACCACCCGTACAAGGCAGTCCGCGAGGCAATCGGGCGAGTACTGTCGGTTATTTACAAGACTCGATACCACGAGTCGTTTGAGAACGTTAGCAAACTCCTGGATGAGAACAAGGCTGCCTCATCGATTGGTATCCGGCCTTACCAACCCACCGAGGAGTTCACAGCCACGATCAAGGATGTGTTTTCCCGCTTGGAGAAATGGCGACATGAGAGAACGCCTGGCCAGCAAACGCCATGCTCGTACACTTCGGGTTCCAAGACGGTGCTGATGTGGCTCGACTGCACCCTATCGTCGCACGAGTGCATCCAGATGGTGCCGTTCTTCCCCAGCCCCTTCATGGAAGAGCTGCTGCACATGATGGACGTGAAGGAAGACCCGGAACTTATGAGACTGGCGTACCATGTCTACCGTCACTTGCCAAACATCCCCTTCCGAGATGGAGAGGACTCGGAGTTCATTGATGCCCTGATCCGAATCGGCAAGACGTCGACGAGTTGGCACCAACGGCTGCGTGCCCTAGTCAACATGCAGGTCATCTACTTCAGACGTATCTTCCTGACGAGAAGCGCCCAAAGAGAAGCGCTGTTCACCGCTGTCTCCGACATGCTGGGCGACCCGCAGCTTGAAGTGCGGTCATGCGCATCCACCACACTTGCAGGCATGATCCGCTGCTCACCTCGCCGCATCCGTGATCCCATGATCGCACACCTCAAGGCTCGTTTTGAGGATGAGCTGCAACGCAACCCAATGCCAAAACGGGGCCGCCATCTCCCCGGCACCGACACCCCGGTTGACGTGCACAAGCAAATCACAAGGAGGCACGCTGCGGTCCTTGGACTGGGTGCCTTGATCGAGGCATTCCCCTATGCTACCCCGCCTCCTGAGTGGATGCCAGAGGTGCTTGCGCTGCTCGCTCGAAGAGCCGCCGCTGATCCTGGAGTGGTGGGTAAAGCTACTAAGACCATCCTCAGCGAGTTCAAGAAGACCAGACAGGACAGCTGGACGGTGGATCAGAAGGTATGTTGAATGCTCGCTGCTCTGCGGAGTGGCTCTTGCTGCATATAAGATTTGCTAACCGATACGTGCAGTACTTTACCTCTGAGCAACTGGAGGACCTGGAGGGAGTGTTGTGGAAGAGTTACTTTGCCTAATGCGCATAAGCCCCAGGGAGGATTCGAGTTCAACCTCGTAGCATAGTTGACGCATGTCCGTTGGACGCGGACTTGTGCCCCAGGCCGGTCGATGCAGGTCGGTGAGAGATGTGTGGTGCTACATCCTGGCGGAGACCGGATACTCCTTTTGGCACCGCCTCTGTAATCTTATTACGGACGGCCCTTTTGATAGACCTTGTATACCAAAAAGTAAGCGCCATGATACAAGAGTCCCCAGCGCCTAATCCCGCCCCGATGTTGGACGGATTCTGAAGTGTACTTGACAGACCCAGTGCACCGGTTCGGGATCTACCTGGTTTGGGTGGAGGGGATGAGTTGTCAGACGTGACGCTATTTCTCACGCTATATGCTAACACTGGAGTCCTTGACTTGGCCTGGCGGTGAGGCGGTTTTGTGGCAATTCACCTGATGTCAAGAGAGGGCTTGTCGAAGGCAGTGTAAGGGGTTAAACCGGGTCTCGTGGCAAACTTTGACTGGTGAGGTCGATCATCAGAAGCATCCATGTAAGTTTTGCTGGATAGCGTGGTTCGAAACCGTATCAATGGAGTTTCGTGTTGTAGAGATGAGATGAATGTGATGCGGTGTACAAACGAGGACGCCAGGGCTAGATTATTCTGCCTCGTGAAAGAATCACAGTCGATGGAGGGGAACGTCGTTTCCAGGGTAGGTTGTCTCGACTGTAGTCGGTCGTCTAGACGCTCGGTGATTTCCTAAAGCGTACTCGAGAAGCCTTGGAGCATCTCAAAGTGTATCAATGGGGTCTGTGGGCTAGTGCCGCAGGGAATGAACCCGGGGAATAAAGAAAAAGGAGGGGAGAAGTGGAGGATATTACGGCACAGCGGTTGACGGCAGTGTTCAATGAAACAGGGCCTTTAAGAGGGGACCAGCGATAGTGTCAGTAGCTACCAGATCCAGGGCCCAAGAAAGTGGATAGAGTGGATAGGGCAAGCAAGGGACGGGACCCGACGAGAGGGGCACTATCTTTAATGAAGCCTGGATTATGGCTCGCCCTGGCGAGATTTCGGGAGCCTTGCGCGAGGCATTCGCGCATCGGAGGCCCAGCACAGAGGCCGGCACGTGCGCAGCGAGTATAGTAAGCGGTGATTGGGTGAGATTGGCTAGGCGCCCTGATTTGTGACGTGAGAGCCCAAAAGCGGTTAGCGAAATGCTTGGCAGATTATCAGCGCAGTTGCGCAACCAAACGCATGGCCGGACAGCCTGGTCGAAGTCAGCCTTCATCAGCCTTAGATGCAGCACAGCCCCATGCCCAACAAGGGAACATTCTGCAGTTTGTCTTTGCCAACAATCAATCGCGAACAGGTATTTTCTGGGTTGAAGCGCTGTTTCATCTGTCGCAAAGAGAACAAGGAAAAAGAGCTTGTACGCTTTTGTCCGCGCGCTCATTCCTGCGAACACCATCTCAAGTTCTCCAAAAGCGTTAGGCTAGGCGCAAACAGCAGCACCACCACCCCATCACTTCGCAACCGTGACTATCCCCGCCCGTCAGTGCATCAGCCGGCGCAAGACCCTGTGAGTTCTTTGATTCACCTCCGACTCATACGCCGCTTAACGTCCGCTAGACAAAGGCATCCACGCACACAGCCTCTTGCGCTTGACCTGTGCTGCCTCCTCTCAACAGCACATCACGCTTTGTTTCTCAAGGCCTAATACGGGCTGCTTCATCGCAGCCGCACATAAATGGGCGCACTCTGCTCCAGGTCGGGGCCGGAGGATGGAGGACAGGACGACTACGACAGTCACCAGAGAAAACACAACATCAACACAACTTCAATGACGCAATCAACACGACAAACATCGCCTCCAACCTGGCGCCATCCGCCAGGCGCGCTGACTCTAGCTGAGGCCCTCGCTGCCAAGAGCCATATTGAGGCTCTCAATGGTGAGATCGCGGGCAGGAGGCCGATTTTTGAGGCAGAGGATGCGGGGACGACCGGTTCAACAGCTGCCGAATCTGATGATCCCCGCACAAGAGATTACTTCAAGTTGCGACAAAGCATCGTGACATGCGAAAGGACACTGGATTTTGACCATCCGTGTCGGAGAGGGGCGACACCAGATGAGCGGCGCGCCGATGCTATTATTCAGGAGTTGAAGCGCAGGGACGAGGCGAATGTCTACGAAAAGGCCCCTTCACGGACGGGCTACGGTGGACAGCTACACCCTCGGTTCCCCGGAGATCACTTCTTGTCAAACAAGAGCCTCATCGACCAGACCGACCTCTTCGCTGTGGCACGGCGCATGCCCAAGGGCGGCCACCTACACATCCACTTCAACGCCTGCTTGGCTCCTCATGTTCTGTTGAACATCGCAAAGGATATGGATCGCATGTTCATCACAAGCGACTTGCCCCTGGTATCCGACGATGATTGCTCAAACTTTGATCGCTGCGAGATCCAGTTCTCCCTCCTGAGCCCCGAGAAAGAGACCCCTGGAAACTTGTTTAGCGCTACATACAAAGCTCGACAGACCATGAAGCTTAGCAGATTCCTCGAGATGTTCCCCCAAATATACACAAAAGGAGCAACTGCCGACGAGTGGTTACTGGAGAAGCTCATGTTCCATGAGGAAGAGGCGCATAACTCCCTACAGACGGCATGCGGGTAAGCCTTTCTTGTTTTGTACACTCACTTACCGGAATGATATTGATAGATTATAGGGCTTGGGAAAAGTTCAATGGACGAACAAGGATGATGAAGGGTCTCTTCAACTACGAGACAGCATACCGACGATACACACGGCTCTGCCTCGAGGACTTTATGAAGGACAACATCACCTATGCTGAAATCCGGCCGAATTTTATGACGAGCAATCAGCTTTGGAACGACGACGGTACCAAGCTTATTGACAATAAGGGTATTATGGAGCTCATCATCAGCGAGGTGAATAGCTTCCAGGCCGACATGAAGGCACAAGGCAGGTTCTTTGGCGGGCTCAAGGTTATTTACTGCACCCCTCGATCATTTCCACCTGAGAAGATCGAGGCTGCTCTCACTGAATGTCTCGAGTTCAAGAAGGTCTGGCCAGAGTGGATCGCAGGTAAGTAACCACATGGACATGCCGTCCTTTGCGTGAGTCCAGATTGCTCACTATGTAATAGGTTTCGATCTTGTTGGCGAAGAGTCCAAGGGACGGCCCATCAAGGACTTTATCCCCGAGCTTCTCAAGTTCCAGGAGAACTGTGAAGCTGCTAAATTGGAAATCCCTTTCCTGTTTCACTGCGGTGAGACCTTGGATATGGGAACTGATACAGACGGCAATTTGATCGATGCCCTACTTCTCAAGTCGAAGCGCATCGGGCATGGTTTCGCGCTCGCAAAGCACCCATACGTCATGCAGCTCATGAAGGAGCGTGGCATCTGTCTCGAACTGTGCCCCATCTCCAACGAGATTTTGGGTCTTACGCCCCGTGTCAGCGGACATACTATGTATCAGCTCTTGGCCAACAATGTCAACTGCACAGTCAGCTCTGACAATGGAACGCTGTTCCGGTAAGCTACCTATGGAAGTCTCACATTAACACTCAACTGACAATTGTATCTAGATCTTCTCTATCGCACGACTTCTATCAGGTCATGGTCGGCAAGGCGGACATGGGGCTCTTCGGATGGAAGCAGCTTGTGCTGTGGAGTCTCAAGCACGCCTGCCTCGATCAGTCGGAATACGCCCGTGTGTACGCTCACTGGGAGACAGAGTGGAAGGAATTTGTGAAATGGGTGATCCAAACGTATGGTGAGGACATCAAGGCTGAGTAAAAGAGTGTTGAGCGGACTCAGCCGGGATGATGAACGAAGATCGCCGTGTGACGATTGGCCAGTCTCTCAACTCCTTGCGCCCGTCCCTGGCTTTCAACTGTGGAAGAATCAGGAGACAACAGGCAACTGTTGAGGGATATGTCGATATGGACCCGCTTTATCTCCAACGGCATGAAGAGCGTTGGATGGAAGCGTACACACGACAGGCAAATGCAGCCGATAGACCCAAGACTTGATCGCTCAAGAGGTCAGTATCAAATGAGAGGCGAGAAAGAGCGAGACGAGGAAAGATACAAGGCGCAAACGACACGTACGGAAACTGAATGATGCTTTGATGATCGGATACCCTAGAAGTTCCTAGTTTCTCTACTATCTAGTTGATGCCCGCGCGCAACAGATATCGAGGCTTGGTTGATGCGCTGAACACAAAGGGAGGCTGGACACGGGGGCGAGCGACAAGGTTTGTTTGTTTGTATATATTCTTTGCTGCTTTTGCGTTCCATTGTTGCTGTTTTACCAATGCCCTCGTACCACTTATACCGAGGCATACTTCAATTTTCAACTGTTTTCTCGAGAAAATACCCTCACATATGTGAATTCACTGATGTCATTCGTCCGTGGGAGAGGCTGAGCTGAGCGTTGATGACGGTTTCGTGGAGGCGCGGAAGCTGTTGCCGTGGCGCAGCTCGCAGCTGTGATCGAATAACGGCAGGATCCACCTGAGGACCCTTTCTTTCTCAACTCTTGAGCTGAGATGCGACCCCTTCCTTATTTCCAACATTAATCCTTCAACATTTTACTCTTCTTCTTTCATGACTGATCTATAGTACTGTGCCTTATTCGTGCTCTTTTATTCTTAGACTTTGGACTTGGCTTCTTGCTTGTCCTGATCCCACCAACCGTTACACCTTACTGCTGCTCCTATTTCGACCCCTTGCTTGGCGTTGCATCGACAGCAGCATCAGCATCTTGGACATCTAGAATTGTCAAATGGCCGAGCCCGGTGATCCAGGATGGAAATGGTTCCCCAATGTCAAAAGAAGTTGGTCGCTGGACGTCGTGACGCTTCTCGCCGTAATTGGCGAGTCGTCCATGACTGAGCACTCTCAGACCATCACGGCATCTCTCCTATGCCTCCTCCCCCGACTCATCCCCGCGCCTCAGGCCCTTCTCAAGCCTTCTCGCCCAGGTCGAATGCCTGAAACATTGGCAAAAATGACGGGCGTCTACAGCGGGACGACACTCGACTCTGTGGGGTTCTTTGCAACCATCATCACACCTTTGGATGCGCTTCCTGCTTTTAGCTTCCGGGTACTTGAGATCAAGCATAGCGACCAAAGCCACTTTGGCGATGTTGGGATGCGATTTCCCTCCCGTAAGGATAGTTGGTATCGCCGAGGTCTTGATTTTATAAAACAAAGGCGTTCGAGCTCATTCATAAAAGACAATGAGTCTAATGGCGGCCAAGAACTGCGACCCAACCGCATTCCTCGATCTCCCGCACTAGAAGATGGTGGGCTCCCTCTCCCGGCATCAGCAACCCCAACTCCGGCACGAAAAACTACAATTCGACTTCCAGAGGACACTGCCCAAGACGAGAACTCTGCGCCCCCAAAGCCGCTTGCGCGCCGAGCCACAGCCAAGTCAGTGTTTCAGGATATGCTTGCGAACCCAACTTTTGCCAACACCAAGAAACGCCCTGCTGTCCCTGCCGAACTTTTCTCCCCGATACACGTCCTTTCCGTCTTCTCCTGCTTTCTCAGCATAGCTATAGTGGGCTGCGCTATTCGTTGGAGGGATGGTAATGCTATTCTGGCTGTGTCTCTCATATCCTTCGCCTCGAGTGTGGTTGGATATGCTTCCTTCTGGCACCCCATCCTCATGAACCGCAAGCACACCAACGAAGTGCCTAGAGGCGATGTCATGATCCGCACACGCGAGGGTGCTTTTATCCTCATCAAGTGCACAGAAGAGGTCGCCCGTGAGCTCTACTCAGGCACTGAAGAGTGCCATTACCACGTTGGTGATCGCAGCTATCGACTTCTCATGGCACTTGGGACTACCCTGCTCATGTTGAGCGTCGTTCTTCTTGGAAATTGCACATGGAACTCGCAGATCTTCATTGGTGGATCGTACATTGTTCTCAATGGTCTCTATTGGGGCCTGGGCATGCTGCCTCCTTCATACTTCTGGGACCTCTCGCGGTATACATGGGAGGATGTTACTCGTGACGATGCTAAGAACGCCCACCTGATCACGGATTCCTCAGACCAGCGAGAAGGCTATCCAAGCTACACACGCACTCTGTGGTACGCTATTCGCGAGACCAGGCGTACAGGTTGGGTTTCTCGGAGCGGAGCTGCTCCCGGGACGGATCAGTGGAAGAAATGGCTGGCAGAAGCCTTGGAGAATGCCGGGAAAGGAAAGAGAGATTGGGAATCTGTTGCGAGGAAGGATGTTATCATGAAGGAAAACCTCGGCGACGAGGAATTTCTCGACGAAGCAGCTCAACATGCACCAGCGACAGAGGTTCAGACCGCCAAGAGACGACACCACCAAGACTGGGACAAGGATGCGACGTTTTAGATCAACTGAGTCGCTTGTTCTGGACAATGGCACAGGAAAGCGCCCATGCTAATACGTTGATTGATGAGGATACGATTATGGATAATGGATCTTGTGCGGGCAACTTTGTTTGGGAGCGATGGGATGATACCAGGAAATCTCCAGTTTGTATTTCTATAGACTGTGCAAAGCATGGCGTTCTTCTTCCAACGGATATAATACTAAAAGACGACGAAACCAAGGGATCTGATGCCCCCGGATACAATAGAAAAACCATACTGTTTGCAACTTTTAAAATGTCATGCTTCTATGCCTTTCTGGCGCGCGACCGTCTCGTGTCCTAAACGCCGGCTCTCCGTAAAGAAAATGCGCCATGGCCCCCCTTTTTGATACTCTCCAAGGTCCAGTAACCAGGTATAGGGGCCGATTTAATCGTCAAAGTAGATGCCCTTCTTCTCCGAGATGTCAATCGCACCGCCGCGGTAGCTGCCCCTCTTCTTCTTGTTCTTCTCTTTGGTGAAGCCCTTGCCCTTGGTCACGATCAGGTCCTCGTGCGCGCGCTGCGAGTAGGCGATGGGGACGTATTCGTTGGACGCAAACTTGGGGTCGACCTTGATGTTCTTGGGGATACGCGAGAAGGGCTCGTTCTGCTTCTTGCGACCGTTTGTCAGGACGGGGTCAGGGGGCAGGGGAGGGTTCGTCGAGTCTGTCTCGGCCTCCGGAGACTCCTTGCCGTCTAGGGTGACGGACGAGTCGGACGAGTCCTTAACCTCCTTGCCCTTTTTGCCCTTCTTGTTGTCTGAATCAGAGTCAGAATCTGAAGAGTCGGATGAGGACGACGAGCCATCAGAGTCGGGTAGTGGCACCTGAGCCGCAGTCTCAGCATCAGCCTCATCGTCAGAGTCGGAGTCGGAATCAGAATCAGAGTCCGAGCCCGAGTCAGAATCCGAGCTGGAGCTGGAGCTAGAGCTGGAACTAGAGGAGTCAGAGTCGGATTCGGCGTTCTCATCGTCGGAATCACTGTCCGAGTCGCTGGAGCTGGAGCTAGAGCTCGAGTCGGATTCAGAGCTAGAAGACTGGTCCCGCTTCTGCTTCTTCGCTCGCGGCTCGTCGTCGGAATCAGAGTCAGAGGAGCTCGAATCGGATTCGGAGTCGGAGGAAGACTCGGAGGAGCTATCGTCGACGGGGGCCTTGCGCTTGAGGTTCTTAGTCGCCTTGGGCTTGGGGGCTTCGTCTTCGCTCTCGCTCTCGCTGCTGCTGCTTGAGCTCTCAGAGGACGAGTCGGCGTCCTTCATATCCACATCCTCCCCATCGTCGCTGGAATCGCTGTCCTCCGAGCTGCTCGACTTCTTCGCAGAAGCCTTCTTCTTGTTGGACTTGCTGGGCTTGGCGCTGGCCTCGCCCTTGGAAGCCTCCCAGGTCTGGAAAACGCTGACGAGCGAAGCGCTGGTCTCGGCGCCAGTCGCCTGCCAGCCCTTCTTCTCTCTCTGCTTCTTGAAAGCATCGTGGGCACCCTTGAAAGCGTGATCGGAGAGGAAAGACTCTACCAAGTCCATCAGCTGGCCGGGGGGAGGCGCAGAGGCGGTATCATCGCTCTTGGCCGCGGTGGCCTTGTTGCTCTTCTTGCCCATGGTGTCTGCGGAGGGCTTGACGGGGTTCAAGGGGTTGTTGGAGAATAGCCACGAGGGAGGGTTCTGTTTCGAGCCAGACATGTGCTGATGCCACGAAGCAAAGGCTAAAAAGTCGGAATGGCGGAGGAATTGGAAGGTTGAAGTTGGCCAAAAATTATTTCTTTGAGGCTGGAAGAAGCAGGGGATCGACAATGGCTGCTGGAAAATTTCTGTGGACTTGGTGGGGCCCGTGCTGTTATCAGTGCTTATCGAGGAGCTCCACTGTTTAACCAGGGATGATGGTAAGTACACTTGACATGGTCCCTGAGGAGAGAAGTATGACTTGTTAGCATCGGGGAAAAAGGTACTTGAAATGATATGTAGAACAGGCGATGCAAGCTGTACCATCGTATTGGAGAAACCTTTTGATGGCGCTAGCTCAGGGCAGGGTACCTTACTCCAGCCGCCGTCCCTCAGCGACCGAAGCACGTCCCAGCAGCTGCATCATCGCCTCTTTGGGTTTCTCAAACAAAACAATCCCCAGCTTTGACTCTGTCTACTTTCGTTCCCATCACGATACATGCCCCAGCGATCCTCCACTCGAAATCCCTTGTTTACACCCGAATCGGAAAAATCATTCGAAAACCTCGATTGCTGGTCTCTTCTTTTACCAGACCGTCCTTGCAGCGATCTTCTGATCCAGCTCTGATGGTGTTCTCTTTGTTGCGACTGGGCGACAACCACTTTGCATCGCAATCATGAACGCCACGAAGCGCAAGTTCAACACCCTTTTGCAAGGAATCGGTTCTTCACACTCGAAAACAGGCGATGATGCCGTGCCACATACTGAGGCTGGTTCCTCGCCTTCGCGCCTTGCAACCTCAAGCTCTCCGGGCTTGACAGCACGTGTATCTGGTGTCGATGCCGAGTTACTCCAGAAACGTCGACGGCTTGGCCTGCCAGATTCGACGGCACCTGTCCTAGCTAAGAAGGGTAGCCTAACGGCTACCATTTCTTCCATTGTTTCCCGACGACCGCAAGCTCGGGATCCCTTGAAAAGCCTCAAAGAATCACCAGCAAAGTATTCTCCGAGTGATCGGACCGAACTCTTGAGAAGACTGGCCACTTTTCAAGAAATAACAGATTGGACGCCCAAGCCGGACAAGGTGAATGAGGTGGAATGGGCTAAGAGAGGATGGGTATGCAATGGCAAAGAGACAGTGCGCTGTCTGCTTTGTCACCGAGAGCTGGTTGTTAAGCTCAACCGCAAAGTGGTTGACGGCAAAGAGGTTGCCGTGCTGGTGTCGTCCGAGATTGGTATGTTTCGTTGCATGGCGATGCCCTACCCACCATCTGACGTTTCGATAGAGGAGGCTTTGGTCGATAAATACGCTGACCTTATCGTTACCTCACACCAAGAGGATTGTCTATGGCGCAAGCGAGGCTGTGACGGTAGGTTACTACGCTTGGAGAGAGTCAACTTCAAAGTACTGACATCCTGTTCCCAGATTCTCTTCTTCGCCTGTCTCTCGCCAACACGAGCAGCAGTCTCAAGTCTCTACGAGAACGATACGATGAGCTCCTGTCGAGAAAATCCTTCCTTCCCTATGAGTTCAATCTTCGTCTTCCAGACGAGTTAAAGCTTGACGAAATTCTTGCCCAACTGCCCACTGATTTCTTCACCAACCCGGCGCCTGCCAACCCCGAAGTTGGATCTCGCCCTAACCGAGTTGCGCTGGCGCTTGCTCTGATGGGATGGCAGGGACTCGATAATCCTCGCATTGGTGCTGTCCCTAATTCCGCATCTTGCCATACCTGCCTCAGACGGCTAGGGCTTTGGATGTTCAAGAGCAAGGAGGTTGCGGACGACGGCGAGGTTCTTGTTCCTGCTCCCATGGACTTCCTGGACCCCGTTAGGGAACATCGTTTCTTCTGCCCCTGGTCCAACCCGGAGACCCAACGTCAGAGCCATGCCCATACTCGACCTGAGCAGGACTTGCCGGGGTGGAGAGTGTTGATGCAGACACTGGCCAATGACGCCCATCTTCGTAGCGTCTATGAAGGCCGCTCACCAGCACGACACCGAGCTCAACGATCGATCGGAGCCCCCTCAACCCCGCGGAGACCTGGGACTGCTGCCTCTATCACCACACCACAAACACTGCCGGCCATACGCACCGCCACCCCAGACTCTGCTGGTGTAATGGGCTCGGATCATGTTGAAGAGGACGAAAAGGAGCGGGACGCAAAAGACAAGGAACGATGGGCAAGATTGAGGAGAGTGAAGAGTTTGTTCGACAACAAGGGCAGCAGAAAGCTGCGGCACTCTATAAGCCGTTCTCTCAGCCGACCAGGAACAGCGCACTCGACAAAGTCGGGAGGAGGCCAGAAAGAATGATGTACATTGTATGGATTGTTTGGAGTATGAGCCTGATGATACCATAATTGCGGAAATAGGTAGTATGAGTGGCGCGAGATGCTTTTGGGAACATGATCAACTTTTGACTCAATATTGAATGTTCGAGCAAGGTTCCTTCGACTGGATTTTGTGGTGACGTCTGTGTGTTGCGCCGACCAACGTCCATATGCGAGTGGGATAGGTGAATGGTCGTCTGCCGTGACTAGGCTTTCCATACGATATCATCGAAGGAAACAATTTCCCCGGTGTAGGTCTTTGTCTCGTCCTGCTTCTCAACTCTTCCTTTAATGTCGTATCCAGCGAGTTCGAGGATTGCGAGGCGCACACCCCCAATTCCGGCTCCATTGCCCGTCCGGCGCTGTGTCTCCATTCCGGCTGCCGTAGCATATATACTCGTTATACGGTCCGATCCCTCTCTCCACTTGCCAGGGGCAAGTCTATCCTGCCTTTCTAGCTCCTTTTCGATTTCTTGGGAGAGAGCGAGGCATTCAACCGGCCATTCTTCGCCACATTTGTCCGCCTTGGTGATCACGACTAGAGTCCTCGTGTTTGTTCGAGCAAGTGTCTTGAGCATCCATGTGTCCATCTCATAATTGTCCTTTTCGGCGGGTATCAAAATGATGGCGCCTCGTAGCGTCTTCCTGTGGGTAAGATACTGGACGATTGTCTCGCCCCAACTCGCCTTACTCCTGTATCCATAGCCTGGTGTATCCATGAGGATAAGGCTATGCTTGGGGGGAGCATCACCCTTGCGGATGAGCTCGGGAGCGATCTTTGGCCGGGGTCCGACTCCATAGGCATTCATTGTAGTTGTCTTTCCCGCCCGGTGGCTCACTTTGGCGAGATGAAAGTCGCCGACGAGCGAGTTTAGAAAGTGCGACTTGCCAGCGTTGGAAGCCCCGACAATGACAATCTCGGGGATGTGATCGTTTTCGGCGTGATGGGTATTGGATGCTGCCGAGTAAAGCAGCTCAGTCGACTGCTGAAAGAATTTTGCAGCTGCAGCTTGAGCTGGCCTTTCCTTTTCAATGGCTTGAGCTGACTGAACATTGCCATTCTTGTAACAAATGGACGTTTTCCAAAATAGGACCCGGTTATGGCCGCCCATGCCCCGCGAGCCCTCCTTGGGTGGTCTGCCATGTCTGGCATTTTCATGATCGAGTGCTATAGATGCGAGAATCCTTTGACCACTTGTCCTTTCGCCACTTGTCCTTTGGCCGCTTTTCCTTTGACCAATTCTCCTTTGGCCACTTGGCTTGAGATTTTCAGCTGGGGAAAAGGCGAGGCTTTCGCGGGAGCTGGGGCCTCGGGCTCTGTGTTGTTTTTTTGATGTGCGAGTACCGGACTTATGTTGGTACCGTTGACCGGAAATCGAGGAGAATGGGCGTGCAGTTACTTGTTGGGGTCGTAGGGGAGAAGAGATAGGTTTGCTAGGTCCGAAGGCGCGTAATAGCCGCCGCCGCATCATTTTGAAGACTTGCCCTCGTGGTGAAGAGTAGATTGTTTGGTGATTGTCAGATATCTGACCCAGACTAGTCGTCCAATGACGAAACAACAAAAATGTGAAATATTGAGGCAAGGGGACGAAAAATTACGATCAGGCATTCGCGAGGGTGAGTTTGAGTAGAGAGGATGAATTTGAGCTGGTTTGAGTGAAGCATCACGACCAAACGATTTCCAAGAGACGCATCACGTGATAGAAGAAGCTGCACAACTCCAGGAGATCCACTAGCATTACTGTAAAGATGGGCTGAGAGCGGCTCAAAACAAAAGTCTACGTTCTTAGAGGCCTATAACTTTGACTCTACTGCGTGGAATGTGTTTTGAAGGTGGCGGCATCTTCTCATAGCCAAGCTGGCCTAGGCTTTTTTTACCTGAATATCGTCAACAGGCTCTGTCTCACTCTTGCCGATTCTCGGCACCCACGAATATGACTACCACCAACCTCACAGAGCTTGACGCCCATGAGCAGCCCTCGGATGAAATGCGGGCGGAGTGGAAGAGCTTCATGCGTCAAGACCAGAAAAGCCTCCTCGATGACCCTCGCATTGATGATCCTCGCGCTCCGCTGGAAAAGTCTGGCTTCCGTACAGTCACGACACTTTCAAGAGCGCAGATTGCAAGCAGCTTCGCTCACCTGAATCCTGACCTTGCCTCTGAAGCCGAAGGCGACGTCTCCGTTATTCATCATCCCCTGATACCGGGTTCGTTGAGAATCCATTTCTGCCTCGCATTGATAATCGGGTAAACTAACAAGTGATCTAGGCCTTCTTATCCTTCCATCGCTACTCCCGCCGATGGTGCAGAGGGATCTGTTGGACCGTCTAGTACATCGCGATCTAAGTAACCCGAAGCATCAGACCAACCTCCATCTCCATTATGACCTCCCATACCCAGAAGGTCAGCAAGATGACGAAACGTCGTTCTTCGCCCTTCACCCAGATAGTCCCGCCTCATTCATCCCCAAAGACCCCAACGTCCACAAACCACTCTCCATCAAACAGGTTTTGCAACGAAAACTGCACTGGGTCACGCTGGGTGGCCAATACGATTGGACAAACCGCGTGTACCCTGACCAATTGCCTCCTCAGTTTCCCGACGACATCTCCCGCTTCCTGGAGGGTCTCTTTCCCGAGACGGTCGCCCAGGCGGCCATTCTCAACTTTTACACCCCGGGAGACACCATGATGATGCATCGGGACGTCAGCGAGGAGACCGACAAGGGCCTCATTAGCCTTAGTCTGGGCTGTGATGGCCTCTTCATGATCGCACCGAATGCCGCCCAGCCGCCGAAGAGCGAAGTAGCTGGTCACAAGGAGTACTTGCTGTTGAGGTTGAGATCCGGAGACGCCATCTACATGACTCAGGAATCCAGATCTGCCTGGCATGGAGTGCCAAAAGTGCTCAAGGGCACATGCCCTGGCTACCTAGAGGATTGGCCGGCTCGCGAGGATGGCAAGTTTGATGAGTGGAAGGGATGGATGAAAAGCAAGAGGATCAACCTCAATGTTCGGCAAATGAAAGATTAAACCACCAAGTCTGAAATGGTTAGAGTTGTTGTGAGCTTGGATCTAAGGAAAGCAGGGATAAATCATGACGCTTGGTGTCTTGCTGTTTCTGTTGCGATCTTGTGCATTTCTTCATTCAAGGGAAGCGCTTATTAGTAAGGGGCTGCCTCTCTTACGCTGTCATAAATTAATACAGAGTGACTGGCTAGGTGGTTGCTCGTCTGCTTTGAGGATTGTATATCATCTCGCCATATCTCCATAGCCCCAAACGCCTGATCAAGCAAAGCCGAACCCCTGTGCATTTTCCAACGCCATTCCGAGCCGTTCCCTCAATACGTCTTTATCTCTATATTCGGGAAGAAGGAGAGTCCCGTAACATGTATAAGCCGTGGGCAAGTGCCCGCCATCCCCCTCTTCCTCTCCGTTTTTCTGAATCACGAACTGAAGATTTTTGATGCCTCCAACTGGAACTCGGTCTGAGGATGTCACGAACTCCAGCAGCTTGCGTTTCATCCTATCGTCGTACCTTCTCACGACAGACCAGAAGTCTTTAACAGTATGATGCGACGCGTCCCAGCCGACGTAGCGTGCATACCGTTTGAGTTCCGAGATGTCAATTTCTTGGATGCCTTCCACCAGTGACTGCAGAGTGGAGGGGCTGAGTAGAGAAAGTGATTTCTTGTCTAGGCATGCGTTGAAGCCACGTTCGAAGGCAATGTATTGCCGCCGAATGGAGATGTCCGTGAGATAGCGAATGTAATGAGTGACATAATCATCTCGGTTCTCGTTCGTCACCAGGGGGGCGTCGTCTGGGTTCGAAGTCTGGGGCGGAGCGACATCATCTGAGCTTGCAGCTGCCCTGGGCCAAACCACGCTCCTGTCTGCAGACATTTCCCTGGTGATGTTGGTACCCAAGGCAGAAACTGAAAACTCGTAGGTGCGGGCAAAGATATCCTCAACCAGACCATCCTTTTCGTCCCATTCTAGGAGTGTTGTCAACCCGCTCGCCAGATCCGGCCACCCATCAGCAATATGGTGAAGCTCTGCGACCGGCTTGCCCAGTAGTTTCCGGTACAGGGCCATGGGAAAGGTGATAGGCAGGGTCAGCCCATTGAACAGGGCCAGTGACATCAAGAGTCCGACGAGCTCATACTTCCAATCTTCGGTGAGTGACCCAGGGGCAAACCAGGCCATGCGTGTCCGATCGTCGACTGTGAAGGCGCCATATGCAGGGTCCAAGCACTCTGCGATGGCCAATCGAAAAAACTCTTGCTGAACACCTCCCGAATCGAAGCCCTCTTCCCCGCCTTCCTCTCCCAAATGCACCTTCAATGGGCGGAGAAGCTCCCTCTCTTCCCGCCTCCATAGTTGGTCGAACGCATCTCGAGCAACATTTTTGCGACTTATTTCGAGTATCAGGTATTTGGATGAGCCTGTTTTCAAGAGGTCTTGCAACACCCTCTTGTGGTGTGGGTTGGTGACGAGACTTCCAGGGTCAATGATGGCGCTCATCCGAGTTTTGAGAGAGCTCGACTCCTCAAACACGCGACTCATCCGAGCGAAATTGATAGAGCGGAAGAATGAGACTAGGGTATCGGGGCTGAATATGTAAGGATAGTCCAAGATATGTCGTCTCCAGCGCGTCGAAGAAAAAGATAACCAGTCAACCGGCATTTCAACCGAGTCCAATCGGTCTGATAGGTAATCAACACGGAATTGGATATCGCCTAGAAGGAGGAGGTTTCTGTTAGTGTCTATGTTTGAGGTTAGCATGAGATTTGTTACCGCTTTGCAAACACTACGGCTAGAGGTTGTCAACTTACGCATGGTCTCGATGAATGACAAGGCTCCTCCGAAGGGTCCATCCATGGCGAAGTCGGGTTTTCCATTCCACTCGTTCAAGATGATGGTACGGGCCCAATCGAGAAGCACTGTCGGAACGCGTGTTTCGTGCAAGAGGCGTTCAGAATGCGCGAACTCTAGCACCGAGGCCGAGCCCGTGCTGAGAAAGTCGAGCTGGCTTACAAGAGGCTGTAGGATATCGGGGTCGGGAGTTTTGATGTTTGAGGCAGCTGGAGAGCATGTCATGTCTGCAAAACAACGCCTGGCTGTAATTGCGCAAAATAATCGTCGGGCAAGTCTGACGGCTAGGTCGTTCGAGAAAACATCATCATACCCTAAACAACGAGATGAGGGCTGCCGTGCTACCGCGGTACCGCCAGCAAGTGTCAGGCCGTTGGAGCGTATTCGCGACATCTCGTACAAGGTGCGTGAGTCAGGCACAACCGGCGCCGCAGCGACCAAAGCATGCATGCAGATGGACATCAAGTACCCTGCATCAACACTTGAGAGCCCTTCGGCACCTCGTTGAACCTTCCTGCCCCTGACCCCAGCCAAGCGATGTACTTGAATGTCTTGTGAAGGGACAAACAAGCGCCCCGCTGCCAACCAAAGGCTGTGAAGAACAAGACTTGATGCAACGTGGTTCATGCGATAGAGACAATACCATAGAGTCTGGGAGTCGTAGAGTTTATTGTCGCAGGTGAAAGACTGCACCACAGCCTTCGGGTCCATGAGAACATTGAAAAGAGTTTGCTCATTGAAACCCTTCCATTGCTTCTTGGAGATAGTCGTGGGAGAGGACGATCGACGACACAAGGGATGTGAGGCGTTTTCCGGCTTGGGATATGTGTTGCCCGTTTCCTGGGGCGTGGCAAGGTAGCTCTCTAAGGTCCCATCTTCTTCGTAAACGTCACATATGAAGTTGATAAGATCAACATTAAGTCGGGATAACGCCTGGGGCAAGGTTTCATTCAACCACACAGATAGAGGCTCTGCGTCTTCCTCAACGGAGTCTTTCACCTGTAGCACCTGGGCACCATGTTTAGGATGACGGCTTGGCGTACCGAGATGCTCAGTGTTGTGCTCTTCTCGTGGTGCACATGGCGAAGATGGAGGAGAACCTGTCGGTATTGAAGGATGTGAGGGTTTTGTCACGTTTTCGAAAAAGGCGGGTCTTGCTGGCGCTTCTGGTATTGCCCGAGCTGACGTTGTGATAGTGGCCTTCGGTTGCGCTGGCTTGTCATGGAGGATACTGCTCATCCGAGGAGATAAGATGGTTGATTTGGTGTTGTCCCTTCTTTCGATGGGGTTTACTGGTTCGTAAGGCGTCTTCTTGGCTTTTGGGGATGCTCCACCCCTTGACTTCGAGATCGAGCCGTGCCCGGATCTAGCACCCTTGGCACAGAATGAAGCATCATTAAGTCCAATTTCAGGCTTTGGAGGGGCCATATCATGTGCTTCATTTGGCTTCGTGTTGGACCCAGATGGAGTGGATGCCTGACGTTCAGGGTGTGGTGCTGTCCGTTCCTGGGGAGTATTGACGTTGATTGCTGGTTTCGTCCGATGCGGCCCTGCGATGTCGTTGACTTGCTGCGACATGACCGTCATGCCTCGAGGTGTGAGCCATTCAAGCATCTTGAAGGTTACGGTTCCAAAAAGATTGGCGGCAAACGATCGATGATCTTTGCTAACGGGAGCCTCAACGACGCGGATATGAGGTGCATCGTCACTTTGCGTCGAGTTTGAAGCTTGGTTCGTATGGAATTTGGTGTCGGCATGAGTCGGATATGCCGGGTTGTTGGTGGAATTGAGCACTGTTCCTTGGAAGGAAGATGAACGCGAACGTTGACGAGTGGAAGGGTTATCCTTGCGCAGGATTGGGGATGCTTTGAGGGAAGATCTCTTGGAGTCGGGATGCGGAGGTGAAGGTGGTCGTGGAGAGAAGATCAAGTTACCAAGGGCTGCAGATGGCTCCTTGGATTTGCGGAGGAAGGGACATAATCCGTTTTCGGGATTGTCTTGACTAGCCAAGTATACAGCCAACGTTCTCGCGCTTGTCGCGTTGTACCTGCGGATGGGCGCTTTGCCGGCCAAACGGCGTCGACATGTGAAGCAGGTGGGTGTTGCGCAGTTGACGTTGTCGCAACCGTACCGCAGTTGAACCACGTATCTATTCGCAACAAGTTAGCGCTCTGCTGATTTTAGCTGCAATGTCTAGCACAAACCTCTCAACTAAAAGCTGAAAGTCGTGGCGGCGACTTGCGCGATGAATGGCATAAACCCGCGCCGGGTTCTCGATGTTTTGGACGTATGCTTCAAGTTCGGGCGGAGCGTCAGCAGGTAAGCGGGCGAAGGGCGCCTCTTGCCACAAGCCAGCGACCAGGTCGACGTCGGTCGCCGGCTCAATGGAAGAGACCCGTGGTCGAGAAATCTCGGGCGTCATGACATCTGAAGTCGAGGTCGCGCCACGACGGGCGATTGGGAAGCAAAGGCGTTGCTTGTGACAGGGTTGCGTGCGGTAAGGGGGTCGTGGTTCAGCTTC
The DNA here is from genome assembly GCF_026873545.1 of Fusarium falciforme. Taxonomy (NCBI): domain Eukaryota; kingdom Fungi; phylum Ascomycota; class Sordariomycetes; order Hypocreales; family Nectriaceae; genus Fusarium; species Fusarium falciforme. Next base: position 3,780,492 of record NC_070545.1, read on the forward strand.
TCATTCCATCGGTCGAGATGTCGATATCGGTGTCGCTCGGCCGTTTGAGTCTCAGGAAGAAATGGGTATCAAGTCGATTATTATATAGCTTTATGGTCGTTATAATTGTTAGAGTGTGTATATGGTTGGGATTAGAAGGCAGAGCAATGATTGAAGTTGTGATGATGAGAGGAGCTGCTCGTCAGCCTCGCGCAGCACAAGCGCTTTGGCGATTCTGCGCCACTTCCTGTGCATGCCTGCCCGATGACGGGACCCGCCAGTGGCCAGCGAAGTACAAGTACCAGACCAACCCAAACTGCCACACAGCAGCTTACCAATTCAGATGAAAAGCTTCGGGCCGACCCAAATCCCCGAAGTGCTGTGGTGAGTCAGCAGGGGGCCCTGGAACCCTCCAGGAGGGGCTTGGAGGGGCAAAAAGGCAGAAAAAAAGTCAGTTATTATCATCGTGATATCTGGATCTTGTGTGACGTTATCAGGAAGCCCCGCCAATTCCCACCAAACTTCGCTGCGAATTTCCCACTCGCAACCATCTCTCTCCCCAGGCCAAGATTCTGGATACAGGTTTGCAGACATCTCTCACTGTACGCAAATTCAACATCAGTGTCACCGTCTTTCGCATTTCGCCATGAGCGAGCAGGCTTCTGGGGCGACGGCCACCTCGGCCTCGCATCCATACACCTGCAATACTTGCCAGGTTGCGTATCGCAACATCGACCTGCAGAAGGGTCATATGAAGAGTGACTGGCAGTAAGTGATGTTGGAGGTTTTGCTGGAGTCTGCTGACCACTTTCAGTCGATACAACCTCAAGCGCCGAGTCGCCTCGTTGCCCCCCATCTCCGCTGATGTGTTTACCGAGAAGGTTCTGCAGGCCAGGGCTGCATCAACGGCCGAAGCCGACAAGGCGTACTTCGAGCGGGCTTGTGAGGTTTGTCAAAAGACATACTACAGCGAGAATGCGTTCCAGAACCATCTGTCCAGCCAGAAGCACAAGGCGAAGGAGGCGACAACTACCACCAACCCCGCCCCAGGTCGAGCCGACGACGAGACCACCTCTGTTGTAAGCTCTACATTTTCCCTCGGGGAACCTGTAGCCATTGGGCGAGAGGAAGTCGACTCAGATGCGGAAGAAGAGTTCAACCATGTTGTCGAAGGCCTGCAAAAGGCACGCATTGCTGAGCAGAGACCCTCACCCGTGAAGCGACCGTCCAACCCTCGACCATCGGCCCAAGACCCTGAACATGAACCTGATGCAGCGCGCGCTTCCGACTCCAAGACTCCCGTTCCAGCCGCTCAAGAACCTACTTCTACTTTGGAGTCGTGTCTTTTCTGCAACTATTCCTCTCCCACTGTCTCACTCAACACACACCACATGGAGAGGTTCCATGGCATGTTCATCCCCGAAAAGAAGTACCTAGTCGACCTAGATGGCTTGCTCAAGCAGCTGCAAGACAAAGTTCACCAACACCATCAGTGCCTATACTGTGACAAAGTCAAGTCCACAGTTTTCGGTATCCAGACGCACATGCGCGACAAGGGCCACTGCAAGATCCCGTACAGCAGCGAAGATGAGCAGCTCGATATTGGCGACTATTACGACTTCAGAAGCACCTACTCAGATGAGGAAGAATTGAGTGATGATGAGTCTGTCGTCGATGACAAGACCGGAGGTGCGAAGCTCGGAGCCCGGCGTGTGGCCAAGGTGACTGCCGAAGACGGAGAGGACGTCGAGGAAGGAGGCGATGGGGATGGCTGGGAGACCGACAGCTCGGCATCTTCACTGGACTCTGCTGATCTCACTGCTGTCCCAGCCGAAGGACACATCCATCAGTTTGAGCGTTTGGATAAACATCCTCACCATTCACGACATGACACACGGCATCGGCACCAGGCTGATGGTTGGCATTCGCATGCTCATAAGCCTACCCGTGCAGTGTTCTACGATGACTACGAATTGCATCTTCCCTCTGGCAAGTCTGTTGGCCATCGCTCACTAAACCGGTATTTCCGCCAGAATTTGCACAACCACCCCTCCCCTGAAGAGCGGGCAGAGCGCTTGGCTATCGAAGAAGCGGCACAAGATCAGGAAGGGTTGCCTTCCGATGGTCAGCTGGTCCATGCGAATGGCAGGTCCCGTGAGATGGTGCCTCGTGGTATGGGAGGCATGGTCGGTGTCACAGAGCAACACAAGCGCGGCGCTCGCAAGGCTGAGGAGCGCGGCCGGACACTTGAACAAGTGCATACAAAGAGGAACGACTGGGCGTATGGGAAGAAGCTGAACAACCACAAGAATTACTATTACCGCGAGAAGGGTGGTGGTTAAAGTAAATAAATATAGGAAGACTTGAGGTATTTAAAATGAATAAAAAAAAAAAGTCCTTTAAAAGACTGCAAGGGAAGATACTAATAGCAGCCTGTTGTTAAAGGTTAGCAAATCTGATTTTTTAAGGCCTAAGGTTTATATTTAGCTTATCTTATTTAAAAGTCACTATAGAGCTAAAAAGCATAGCGCGCTACTTTTTTTAATTAGTAGTACTTCTCTTATTATAACTTATTACTAATTTAATATATCTCTTTAATTATATAAAGCTCTTAATATATATTATACTTTTTTTTTATATATAATAATAAGAATATAAATAAATATAAAAAGGTTTTTTAAAAAAAGGATATAGCTAAAATATTATAAAAATTATTTAAAAAAGACTTATAACTTCTTAATTAATTATTAATAAGGTATTTAATACTTATAATTTAAGTTATTTTATTATAAAAATAAATAATTATTATAAATAGCTTAATAATATTATATATTAATTAGGTTTTAGCCTAGCTATAAATATATATATAACTTATTTTATAAAAGAATTATATAAAATAATAAAAGTTTTAAATAATTTATATTTCTTAGCTTTAAGACTTAAATTATAATTTAAGAAAGTTTTTTTATATTTGATTTAATATAAATTTTAAAAAATATATAAATAAATTAATATTTTTAAAATATATAATTAATAATTAAAATATTTTAAAAAGTTTTTTTAAATTATATATTTAAATATAAAAAGACATATATATATTTTTAAATTTAATTTAAAATATAATTATAATTTTTATTAATATTTTTTTTTTTAATAAATAACTATTTTTATATATATTAATAGCTAAATTATAAAGCTAAAAATATAATATATTATAATATTTCTAAACCTTATATATAATTTAAAATTAATAATAATATTAATTATTATTTTTTTAATTTAATAACTTTTAAATAATTTAAATAATTAATTATAAAATAAAAAATTAAAATATATATTTTTTTTATTAAGTTATTTTTTAGCTTAATAAATTATTTAAATTATATAAAAAAAATAATATTTTTATTTATTTATTTATTAATATTTAAATATAATAAATATATTAATTAAAAAAAACCTAAATATAATAAAAGCTTATATATAATTAATATAAAAATATTTTAATTAAAAAATTAAAAAAAGATTTAAGATTTTTTTTATTATTATTATTTATAATAATAAAATAAATTATATAAATAAAAGAAATTAATTAAAAATATTATTAAATTATAAATATTATATTTATTAAAATACTTAATAAGCTTTAATTAACTTTTTATTTAATATTATATTTATTAATAATTTTTTAAACTTTTTAATAACTTTAATTAAAAAAAATATAAATTATAAAAGCTAAAATAAAAATATTTTATTAATATTTTTATTATAATTTTTAATTTTAGTATTTTTTTTAAAATATATATATATATTTAATAATAACAACCTTAATAATTAAAACTATAAGTTTATTTATTAAAATTATATTAAGTAATATTTTTTATATTTATTAAGGTTAATATTATAATATTATAAAAGTATTAATAAAAATAAAAGTATTATTAAGGAATAAAGCCTTAAATTAAAATAATATATATAATTTTATTATTATTATTTAACTTTATATTACTTAAAATAAAAATTAAAATAATATAATTAATATCTTAGTAATTTTAATAATTAAGACTTTATACTTAAAGCTAGAAATCTTCATAAACTTAAATTAATAAGGTTTATCTATATAATTATTAATAGCTTTAATAATATAGTAAAGCTAGCTTTATTTATAATAAATAGCTTATATCTTAATTAATTAAAGAGATTAAAATCTAACCCCTTTATTTAATAACTCTCTATTTTAATATTAACCTTTTAATTACTTTTATAATTATTAATTACTTAAGGAAATTAAAATTATTTCTATTATTTTTATAAAAGAAGTTTAATGATAATTAATAATAACTATAATTAATTAATTAATAATATATTAATAATTGTAATAATTTTTTATAAAGATTTTTAATTAAGTAATTAGAGTAATATAATTAATACTTATTAATATACCTTTTAATATAACTAAAATAACCTTAGTAAGAAAATTTATAAGCTTTATAAAAATGTAAAAAATACTTATATTAATATATCTTTAAGTAAAATTAAATATAAAACTATTTTATTTTATTAAATATACAAACTTTTATTAGGCTATTACTATAAGCTTACTTAGTAAAATATATATTTTTATTATACTTTGAATTTATTTCTTACTTTTACTAATAATTATTATTTTATAACTTAATAATACTTAAACTAAGAATTAAAGGATTATAAGTAATATATTAGTAATTTTAATAAAAGCTTTATACTTAAAGCTAAAAGTCTTAATAAACCTAAATTAATAAGGTTTATTTATAGAATTATTAATAACTTTAATAGGATATTAAAATTAGCTTAGTTTAAATAAATAATCTATAATTTAATTAATTAAATAAATTAAGATCTCTTTTAAATATTAACTTTCTTTTTTTATATTAATCTTTTAGTTATTTTTAAAATTATTATTTATTTAAAGAAAATATAATAAATTTTTAAAAAAGCTTTTAATTAATTAAATAATATAATATAATTAATACTTATTAATATATCTTTATATATTAGGTTATAATTTAATTAGTTTAGTCTTAGTTAAAAAATAAGTTTAGTCTTTTAGTCTTAGTTAAAGCTATAATTAACTTACTTTAGTCTTAGTTAGCCTTAAACTTTAATTAAACTATTTTATGCTTAATTAGACTAAGACTAAGTTTTTTTAATTTAATTAAAAATATTATATCTTTAGTTATTATAGAAATTACTTATATATAATATAAGAATATAAAATAGCTATTAAGTCCACTAACTAATTAAGGTAATCCTAGCTAATTATTATATATATAGAGATCTCCTAAAAGCTCTATAGCTAAGCTACTATAGAAGGCTTAGTAAGTTAAAGTCTTATATATAATAAAGATCTACTTTTAATCTAAAATTTTACCTTAATTTAGTTATTAAGGCTTATTATTTTATAATTTTTTAATTTTTTCTTAATAAATAATTAGCATAAAATTAAAATATAAGGGTTAAGAAAACCTTATTATTCCCTAAGATAATTATTTATTATATAGGTTATTACTAAAAATAATCTAAGAAATACTTTATTAAACTTCCTTAATTTAAAAGACCTTAAAGAATTAATTTAAGAGATTAAAAGATATTATAATTTATTATTACTTATAGGCTAATTTTATAATAACTTATCCTTAATAAAGAAAATAAATATTATAAACCTTTTTAATATAAGTTAATAATAAACATTAAAATTATTATAATTAATAAAATTTTATATAAAGAAAAATATTTTATTTAAAAAAAATAAAAATTAATTTTAATAATTTTTTTTTATTTTTATTTTAGCTTTAATTTTATTAAATAAATTAAAAAAGAGCTATAAATATAAGAAATAAAAATAAAAAAAATAAATAGATAAAAAAATAAAAAAACCTTTTATTAAGAATTTTAAAATATTTTACAAATTAATTAATTAATAATTAATTAAGGAATTATAAAAGATTATTTAGATATAATTATAAGATTTTAATTTAAAAAATTATTATTATTAATATTAATAATTAACTTAAAGTAATTAATATAAATAATTAATTCTATATAAAAAGAATATTAAAATAATAAATTAAATAAATAATAAATAAATTTATTTATTTATTATAAACTAATTAATATAATTATATTATAGGCTTAATAGAAAATCTTATATATAAAGAATTTATAGTATTTATATAAAAATAATATATTAACTTAGAGCTTTAAGAAAAATAAATAAGCAATTAATTTATAATTATAAGTTAAAAATTTAATAAAATATTAAGATATTATTTATTAATATATATTTTATAAGAGTTTATTAAAAAAATAAAAAAAATAATAAAACTATAATTTATTATTTTTTTAATAATATATATAATAAAATAAAAAAAAAGCTTAAAAAGTAAAAATATTTTTTATAAAAAAGTTATTATATTATATAAGAAATTAAATACCTCTAGATTTAGATTATTAATTAAAAGAATTATCTTAAAAAGAAATAACTTTAAGATAATATTAAATAATTAAATAAAAAGTATTATTTTTTATCAACTTAAGCTATAAAAAAACCTTTAAAAAAGGTTCTTTTATTAAGTATTTTTTATATTTTATAATAAAATAAAATTATTATAATATAAGTAATTTAAATATATTTATATTAATATTATATTAAGAAATAGAAAAAATAAATTATTATTAAAATATATTAAGTATAGCTATTTAGGCTATAAGACTTAAATATATTATATTAAGATATATATAAATAGCTATGATTTTTTTATAAATTAAACCTTTTTTAAATATAAAGGTAAATTATTAATAAAAATTAATAAAATTAAAGCTTAAGAGCTTATTTTATAAAAAAACTTAAAAAAATAAAAATTAAACCTAAATTTTAATTATTATTAATATAAAAATAAATATTAATTAAAAAAGTAATTATAGCCTTAATATTAATTCTCTAAGGTATAGCTAAAAAAGAGATTAAAGTCTATACAAATATTAATATAAAGATTAATATTATTAATATAAAGCTTATATAAAAGCTTAGCTTTAAGCTAATAAAAAATTATATAGCCTTTAGGCTTAAGTCTTTTAAAAGAAAAAAGATATACCTAAGATATATTTATTAATTAAATTTTTTTTTAATAATTTATATAATAAATTATAAAAAATATAATAAGTATTAATTAAATTAAAATTTAAAGATAATTTATATAATATTATTTTATTATAATTATTAATAAAATAAGAAAATAAAATAATTAATTATATTATTAATAAATAATATTACATTATAATTACTATTATTAATTTAATATTTTTTACTTAAGAGATTATTAAAAATAAAAAAAAAGTATATATATTATATATTATAATATTTTTTAAATTAAAAGAGGTTATTTAATAAATACTTAGGGATAAAATAAATATATTTATAGAAATACCTAAGGAGCTTTTCTTAAAACTTAAAGGATCAAAAAGGGTTTTTAATATATAAATAATAAAAAATATATTAATATTTATAAAGACTATATATAAAATTAACCTAATTAAGAATAAAAAACCCTTATATAATTTATTATACCTTTTAAATAAAATATACTATTAAGCTTTTTATAAATATATTATAAAAAACCTAGAAAATAAATATATATAATATTTTATAAATAAGATTAATATATTAATATTTTTTATTTTTAAAAAAAAATAAAAAATTATATTATATATAAAATATAATTACTTTAAGTATATTATTATATTATTTAAATTAATAAATATATTAATTATTTTTTAAATATATATTTATTTATTATTTATAAATTTACTTAATATATATTATATCTTATATATAAATCATATTTTTATATATTTTTAAATTAAAAAAATATATATTTATTACTTATAAAAGATTTTATAATAACTTTATTAAAATATAGTTTTATAAAAAGTTATTTAATTATAACTTTTATTAATAAAATATTAAGTTTCTTAGATATATTATTATATAAGAGGGTATTTAAATAATATCTTTATATATTAACTTAATTAAATAATAATTAATATTAACCTCTTTTAAAGATATATAAGTTTTCTTAGGATCTTATAACTTTTATTAAAAGTTTATTATATATTACTTAGTAATAATAAGCCTTTTAATAAAATCAATAAAAAATAATTAAAAAAAAACAAAAAATCTTTAATTAATTTATAGAAATTAATTATACTTTTAAAAGCCTAAAATATATTTATTATTTTAAAATTATTATTTATTATTAAGATTTATTAAGATTAATTAAAGTTAAAATAAGTATATTAATTAAAGTAATCTTATGTATTTTTATTTAATTAATAGATTTTTAATAATACTTAATTACTTATTAATTATAAAAGCTTTAAGATATAAAATAATACTAAGCTATAAAATAATACTAAGCTATAAAAAAATACTAAGCTATAAAACAATAAGAATTATTAGCTATAATTAATAGCCTTAAGTATTATAGTTATTACTTAGAAGGCCTTTTAAAGAAATTTTTAATTTTTATTAATTATTAAGCACTTATAAATATTATAAAAGTATTACTAAAAGAGCTAAAAAATAAATTAATAATATAAGTTTATAAACTTTTTATTTTTAATTTTTATATTTAATATTAGCCTAAAATTAAAAACCTTATTAATAGCTTATTAAGGTAATTAGATTATATAAAGGGAGAAATATTATATAAAAATATATATCTTATATTAACTAAGAAATTAGCTCTTATATCTAAATTATTATTAGAGCTTTAATATATTAGTATTAGCCTTAAGGATAAAACCTAAGTTATAATTATATATATATATATTATTAAAATAATAATAAAATGCCTTATTTTTTATATTAAATATATATTAAAAACTAATACTTATTATATTATATTTATAATTATTATTAAATATTAAACGGCTAAATAAAAAGAAATTATTATATTATAAATTACTTAAGAAATAAAAGGCTTTAATTAAGTCTCTAGGGAATTACTTATAGCTAAGGTTTATATTTTAAAGTAAAATATTTGATATTTTATTATAAAATAATATATAAAAAATATAATAATATTTCTTTTATTATTCTTGAAAAAACTTAAAGTATTAATTATAAAACTATAAAGCTAAGATTAATAATATAAACCACTAAAAGATAAAATATATAAGATTATTAATATATATAAGGGCTATATTATTAATAAACCTAGATTATTATAATATAAAGATTAATTAATTATCTTAATATAAAAAGCCCTAAGGTTAAAAATACTTTATTAATATTATAATAATCTAAAAGTTAAATATATAAATACCTAAAAGACCTTAGACTTAATAAAAAGGAAATTCTATTAGCCAAGTATAATAAATATAATCTATGAATATATTAAAAGCTATTTAATATATTAAGGTATTTATACATTAAGGTATAAGCTATATAATAAATTCTAATTATTATTATTTTTATTATATTTATTTTAATATATTAATCATAATTTTATAATTACCTTATTAGAGAGTATATATAATAAAAATAAGAGCTATAATATTATATTAATTATTATATATTATATAACAAAATATATAGTATTTATTATAATTATAAAAAAGCTTAAAGCTATAAGCTAAATAATATTATTATATAAGTATATAAAAAGCTAATTTAATATACTTAAAGGTCTTATAAATAATAAAAATATATTTATTATTCATAAATTCTAAATAAACTAAATAAAAAAAATAATATTTAATTAATTATTAATTACTTATTATTTATAAATAAATAAATAAATAAAATTAATATATTAAACCTTAGAGAAATACCTAAGAATATCTATAAAAAATAGCTTATTTATTAAGTAATATAACTTTTAAAGGCTACCTTTATGAATAATAATAGCTAATATTTAATAATTAAGGTCTCTTTTAATAAGGCATTATATAAGTATTACCTAAGGTATATTAAATATATCCCCACAGAAATAAAAATAAATATCTAGGGTATTATTAAATAATTAGAGATATTTAGCTAAGTATATAAGTTAATAAGGGACTATTAATATTATATTTTAAAATCTTAATTTAAATATTATATTATAAGATATAAGCTATAAGTATATTATTAGGGATAATATATTAAAGTATTTATAGAGAATTAAAAGTTTAAATACCTAAAATTAGCCTTAAGATTTATTAAAATAGAAATCTTTATAAAATATAATAAATAAGCTTATATTATAAGGCTATTAAAAATCTATTAATATATATATAATATATTTTATATATTATTTCTTAAATTATAAAATAATTAATTAAATAATAATGAAATATTAAAAGCTTTATTAGAGTTTAAGGCTAAGCGTAATAAATAAAAACTAAAAAAATAATAAATTATAAGTTTATTTATAAGATATTATTTTATTAAATAAAAATACTAATTAATAAAATAAAATACTTAAGAGCTTAAGTGTTACTTAGAAAATATAAAAATAATAATTAAGAAATATTATAAAGTTATAAAAAAAAGTTATAAAAAATAAAATAATAGCTAGTTAATACCTAGCTAAAATATTTATAAAAAAATATAAATATTAATTATAAAAAAAACTAAAATAAATAAAATAAATAATAAAAATTTTAACTTAATAAGATTATAAAAAGATAATTATTATTAAGTTATTATTAAGTATAAATTAAAAACTATAAAATATAAACTATAAAAAATAAAAATTATAACTATAAATAATTACTTAAGGGTTAAAAGGATTAATATTAGACATATTAGTATTAATAAGCCTAGGGTTTATTAGGCTTTTATTTTTAGCCTTAGCCTTATTATAAGTAGAAATATAAATAATATAAGCTCTCTTTAAAATAAGGGAAATAAATAATAAGTTATTATAAAATAAAAGCTAATATATTATTTAAAAACAAAATATATATATATAAACCTTAATTAAAAAATAAAATAATATTATAATAAAAAAAATTAAAATAAAATATATTAAGTAATAAATATTATTTATTTAATAAATATTAATAAGCTAAAATATAAATAAAGCTTTAATAAAATTAATAATATTAAAAGATTAATAAAATATTTTAATTATTTATATTATAATAAAAAGAAATAATAATTAATCTTAAATATTTAAGGTAATATAATAAAGAGCTTTTATTAAGGCTTTATTTATAAACTAAGGAACTTAAAGGAGTTATTTAAAGTATTTTTATTTACTTAAAGATCTTAGGGACTAAGATCTTTAGAGAAGAGGTACTTATAAAAATATAAGGTAATTATTATATCTATTAATTAATTAGGATAACCCTGGCTAATTAATATATATATAAAGACCTCCTAAAAGCTCTATAGCTAAGCTATTATAGAAGGCTTAGTAAATTAAAGTCTTATATATAATAAAGACTTACCTTTAATCTATGATTTTACCCTAATCTAGCTATTAAGGCATATTATCTTATATATAAAAGAAATCCTTATTTTAATTATATATATTTAAATAAGCTTATTACGCTTATATTAATAATTTACTTATAAAAATATATATATTTTATTATATAGATATTTTATTTTAGTTTTATATAGCCTAATAAGTATATTAAAAAATATTTAAAAATTATCTATCTTAAAAGCTTAAATCTAAGTCTTAAGAAAGTATAATTTTTTAATTATTTACCTAAGGCCTATTAAGTAATATAAACTTAGGGTTATACTTTTAATATATAGAGGGAATATATATATATCTTCTAAGGATATTCCCTTATATCTATTAAGCTTATAGATTATATTAAAATGTTAAATAATATTCTTAGCTCGAATAAAAAATCTTTTTGTATTATAAATTCTATAATAATAGGCTAATGATAAGGGTATTATATAATATATATTTATTATATTTTAATTTAAATTTTAATATTTTTTATTTATAAAAAGGGGACTATTAAGCATAATTATAGTATTTTAATATCTTTCTAAGAGTTAAGTTAAAGCCTTTAAGATATATAATCTTTAAATATTTTTTATAAGGCTTATAAAGCTGAAAGAAATTAAGAGAATAGTCCCTATATATAGGAATATATATATTCTCTATAAGAAAAATCCTTATATTAGCTTAATAAGCTTATATAAGTAAGTATTATTCAAATAAGCTTTTTTTAATATATAAGTATTATATATAATAATTAAAAATATAACTTTTAGTTAAATTAAAAAGTCTTAGTCTTAGTCTTAGTTACTATTTAATCTAATTAAAAATTCTCAGTTATAAATAGTTATTAATCTTGATTTAATTAAGATCCTTAGTTAAAATTATAAAGTAAATTTAATTAATTAATAACTAAAAAATTAGTAATTTTTTAATTATAATTTATCTTAGTTAATTAGTTAGTAAATTAATTATAAACTAAATTATAACACTATTTATATCTAGTTTATATAATTAATCTTGTTAAAATAATTAAAAAGCTTTAAAAAGATATATAAAATATCTATATAAACCTATAAATAATAATATTAAATAAAAACCAGGGTTATGATTTAGTTACTTTAGTCTTAGTTAAAGGCTAACTTAAGTCTTTTAGTCTAAGTTAGAGCTATAATTAATTTACTTTAGTCTTAGTTAGCTTCTAACTTAAGTTAGACTAATTTATTCTTAGTTATGCTAAGACTAAGACAAATATTTCTAAATTAGACCAAAACGTTATATCTTTAATTATTATATAAATTACTTATATATAAAGAAATTATTTATTTTAATAATATTTACCTATATATACTTAATAAGTTTAGGTAAGCAGTTTTCTTATAAAGACGATATCTATTGCGTTTTATACCATGTTTTACTCTAATTTTATATAGCTTAATAAGCCCTTAAAGAAATCCTTAAAAATAAAATATCTTAAGAGCTCTAATTTAATGCTTAGAAGAGTATTAAGGTAGGAAATATTATAACTACGCTAAGAAGAACGTATTTTTATAAATAAAAAAGACCTATAATATAATTTAAAACATTCAGCATATATATTATATTTCAGCCTTAATCTTAGTTTATTATTAAATAATATATAATTAAACTAAAAAATTTTTTATTGTAATATATACCTTATAGTAATAAGAGTATAATATATAATTACTTCTTTAAACTGTATTTAAATATAAAGGCTTAATAAGTATAAATAAATATCCTTATAAAATAATATTACTTTTCTTATAGATAAGAAAATTATAACCCATAGCTTATATTATTTAATAAGCGCTATATAACTTAATTAAAAATTATATATCTTAAAAGCTCTAATATAATTAGGGTTATGATTTAGTTAGTAACTAATTTACTAACTAATTAACTAAGATTAATTAAAACTAAAAACTACTAAATTTTTAGTTATTAATTAATGAAATTTACTTTATAATCTTAACTAAAGATTTAAATTAGACTAAAAGTAAATAGCTATTTATAACTAAGAATTTTTAATTAGGTTAAATAGTAACTAATACTAAGACTAAGATTTCTTAATTAGACTAAAAAGTTAATCTTTAGTTATTATATATATTACTTATATATAAAAAGCTAATTATTTAAATTATAATTACTTATATAAGCTTATTAAGCATTTATAAATAATTTTCATAAGGAGATTATATATAATAGTTTATATAAAGTATTTTATCTTAATTTTATATAGCTTAATAAGCTTTATAGAAAATATATATAAATTACGTATTTTAAAAGCTTGAATTTAAGTCTTAAAAGAAAATTAAGATATAAAATATTATAATTAGGCTAAAAGAACCCTTATGTAGAAATAAATAAAGATATATTATAACTTAAAATATAAAGAATATATATTATATAATAATATCAACCTTAGGCTATTATTAATATATTTATTATTAAAATAAGGGTTTTTATCAAAAGTTAAAATACTCTTATAGATTTTAATATAATCTAATAGCTTAATAAAAATATAAAAATATCTTTTAAAGATATATATATTCCTTTTATATATAAGAATTATAACCTTAATATTATTTTACTTAATAGGCCTTATATAAATTTTTTAAATACTATAATTTTTTAAGACTCAAATTAAAGCTTTTAAGATACATACAATTTTTAAATAACTTTTATTATACTTATTACACTATATAAAATATAAAAAAGAACCTCTTTATAGAGGGTTTTATATATTACTTATAAAATTAATATTTATATTATCTTTCTAAGCTTATATAAATACATATGATTAAAATAAGTTATTTGTTTAAAAAATAAATAATTTATATAATAATTGAAGATATAACTTCTTAATCTAATTAAAAAATCTTAGTCTTACTTAGTCTTAGTCAAACTAATTATAACTAGTCTTAGTCTTAGTCTAACTAAGATTAAAATAGCCTAACTAAATTAAAGGGCTAACTAAGATAAAAGTAAATTAATTATAGGCTTAATTAAGACTAAAAGACTAGAGTTAGCCCTCGACTAAGACTAAAGTAATTATATTATAACCTTAAATATAATCCTTAGAAGAATACTAAGATAAAAAATACTATAATTAAGCTAAAATAACCACTATTTAAAAATAAAAAATATATAATATAACGTAAAGTATAAAAAATATATATTATTTAATAACCCTAACCTTAATTTAATATTAAACAAAATATAATAATAATAAAATTTATTTATTATAATAATATAATATCTAATACTAATAAGATAAAATATAATTACTTTTTTAAATTTTAAGTAAGTATTAATAATTAATAAGAATAGAAAAGTAGTTTAATAAAATAGGATTACTTCTTCTATATATACAAGAAAACTATAACCCTAGGGTTATAATTTTTAGTAAGTAATATATAAATTAATTAAGTATTATATATCTTAAAAGGTCTAATTAAACTCTTTAAAGAGTACTAAGATAAACAATATTATAACTGAGCTAAAAAATCCATTTTTATAAATAAAAAAAAGCTACGGGATAATTTAAATTATACAGAATATATATAATATAATAACCCTAACCTTAACCTATTTTTTTAAGTTATAGGCATAAAATAAGAATTTTATTATTATTTTATTTATTTCTTTTTACCCTCTACTTTAGCATAAGTATTTTCTTTTTCTAGTTTTAAGTTAGCTATATATAAATAACCTAAAATATATACCTAGAAAATAGTTTTTAGGCTTTATAACTAGATTATATATAAACTTACCTTATCTTAAAATAACTTATTTTTATCCCTCTTTTAGATATAAATTTATAATTAAAAATTATTTAATTATAGAGAGTTAATAAGCTAGTTTTAGATAACTTAGAGCTATTATTAGCTAAAAAGGTTTTTTTTAATTTCTAATCTCTTATAAATCTATTTTTTATTTTTAATCAATTTTAAATATAATAATAAATTGTTTCCTCTCTTTTTAACCCTCCTTTAATTATGATCCATTTCTAATATTAATAACCTCTTTATTACCTTAATTATTACCTTAAAATAGCTATTTTAAGCTTTATTAAGTTTAAAGACTAAAGGAAGTCTTAAATATTTTTTTTTATGCTATTTGATCTTTCATTCCTTCTTCTATTATTATCTTTAAAAGAAATAAGAAAGATTACTTTTATTTTTTATTTCTTTCTTATGAAAATTCTAAAATATATATTATAAAAAATTAGTATTTTTTATAAACTTTCATACCTATATACTAAAATAAGCCTTAGTAAAAACTTTTAATATATATTATATAATTAATTAATAAGGTTTTTACTATGGTTTTTATTAATTATTTCTAGATATAATATGAATAGATTTTAAAAATAGCTAGCTTTTAAGTCTCTGATTTGATTAGAGATTATAAGGAAAAAGACCCTAAAATTATTTCTATTAAAAAATTAAAATAAATATAGAAAAAAAGTATATAAACCTCTTACCTTATAATATGTAAAATCCTAATAAATTAGAATTATAATAGAAAATAACCCTAACTCTAAGATCTAGTTTTTGAATCTAATTATAAGGGAAAAATCGTAAAAACTCTTATTTTCTTAGTAAGGCTACCTTAAGAAGATATTATACTTTATTATCTAAAACACCCTATCTTTTTATATTATTAAAAGTAAATCCTTCTAAGAGCTATTATATTATTATAATAAGTATTTTTTCCCTTTTTTATTTCATTAAAATATATATATTAATTCCCTTATAGCTAAATACTTCTTACAAATAAATCACAATTTTAAAGCTTTTTAAAAGTAAACTTAACAATTACTATATTTTATCTAGATTTAAAATTAGATATAAATATAACTAATTTTAGGTCTTTTTCTATTACTTATAATATATAATCTTTTAATAAGTAAAATTCTAATTTAAGGATTATTTTACTTTATATGTTACATAATTTTAATTTAAAATAAAAGTTTATTAATAAATATAATCTAACCCTGATTTTAAACTTATATTAATATATAAATAAGGCTTCATAAGCTTACTAAAGCTAATATTAGGTTTTATTCTTATAATTAATTTTTTTTTACTTAAAAAGAATTTCTTATTCTTTTTATATTATTATATTACTTTATGCTCCCTAAAATAAGGATTAAAATATCTTAATTAATATCTTAATAGTTTTAATAATAATGACTTTATACTTAAGGCTAGAGGTCATAATAGGATTAAATTAATAAGGTTTATTTATATAATTATTAATAGCTTTAGTAACGCGCTAAAGCTAGCTCTATTTTTAATAAATCGCTTATATCTTAATTAACTAAAAAGGTTAAAATCCCTTTTATATAATAGCTTTCTCCTCTAATATGAATTTTTTAATTATAATTCTTAATTACTTGAATAAATTAAAATTACTTTTATTACTCTTATAAGAAAAGGTTTAATTATAATTAATACTAATTATTATAATTAATTAGTTAATTAATTAATAATTAATTAATTAATTACTAATATATTAAAGAGATTATAATAACTTTTTATAAAGACCTTTAATTAAATAAGTAAAGTAATATAATTAATAACTATTAATGTATCTTTTAATATAACTAAGATAATCTTATTAAGGAAGTCTATAAGCTTTATAAAGGCATAAAAAGTATATATAATAAGCTATAAGTAATAATATTAAATAATAGCCTTATAAGTATTAAAATAAGTATATAATATAATAAATGAATATTAATTAAACTTATAATTTTTAATTATAATATTTTTTTTTACTTAGTCTTTTTTTATTTAATTATAATATTAATAAAAGATTTAATTTTATTAAAAAAAAGCTTTTTTTATTAAGGGTTTTTAAAAAAGAATTAAAAAAAAAAAAGAATTTATTAATAAAGATATTAAATACCTTAAGGACTAATAAAATAATAAATAATATAAGATATAAGTTATAATATTTATAATAATTATAAAGACTTTTTATATTATTAAATAGATTTAAAAAGTCTTATTATAGCTAGCTAAGATTTAGCTATATAGATATAAGTATAATTATATTAAGAAATAGGGGTTATTAGCGTTATAGGTTTTAGAGGGATTAATTCCCAGAGTTAGTATTAGAGTTTTATAAACCTAAAAAGAGTTAATATTAGGGCTTAATGCTAGACTTAGCGGTAAATAAAAGTCTAAGTTTAATTAAGTAAACCTATTTAATTAAATATATAATATATATCTTGGCGTATATAAATATATAAATAATAGTCATTTTAATAATAATTTTAATAATAACTTCTTTTTATATAAAATTTTTTTAAGTAAATATTTTTATTTTCTTTAATTAATATTATATATTAATTTTTAATATTTATTATAATATATATAAAAACCCTTAATTAAATAAAGAAAAAAAATACTTAATACTTATAATATTATATATACTAATAAAGCAAATAATAATTAGTATTTAAATACCTTTTAAAGTATAGCTAAAACTAATTATAAAAGAGACCTAAAATATAATATTTATTTTATTAGTTATATTTTTAAGCTTATTATCTTGGATATTTTTAAAGAATATCCATATATTAATTTCTCTAATTTATCTCCTAAAATAGATAATTTATTTAAAAAAGGTAATTTATTTATAAAAAATAATTAACATAATAAAATTATTTGGAAAAAGAATTTATCTCTCTATAATATAATAATATTAATATAAAATTAAAGCTGTTTTTATTTATAGTATTATTAATTTATATATAGCTTTAATAGCCTAACTATCTTATATTATTACTATTATAAAATATAATAATACTATAAAGAAATTATTCTTAAAAAAAATGAAAAGGGAAATATAAAGCTTAATCTTATTATTTTAATATTAAATCTTTTATTTTTTTTATATTACTATTATTACTATTATAATTATTATTATTCTTAAAATATCTATTAATTAATTCTTAACGTAGCTTTTAATAAGGAATTAAAAGTTATAACTTTTAATAACTTAAATTAGATAGCTTTAAAAGACTTATAATCTATTTTTTAACTCTTTTTAAAGCTTTCATTAACCTATAAGGCTAGCTTTATTTAACTATGCTTAAAGCGTTATTATATATTTATAAATAATATAGGAATCTTAAAATATTAAAAAGAAGATTTTATATAGAAATTAAAATTACTTATTAAGGTAAATATTTTATTATATATTATTTATATATTATTATTAACTTATTGATAGGGTTATTATACTAGTTACTCTAATTCTATTATGAAAAGTATAGAAAAGCTAGGAAAACATTACTATAAAAAGAGTATTTTTAATGATTAATAAGAATATAAGGAGGTAATTGTTTTTAATCGCTTATATATTATAAATAGTAATTTAAAGTAGGTAAGGCTATTATATTTAGAACCCTTTTAAACCCTAAGTTTATATTAAGATATTCTATGCCTACCAGGAGATCATAGTATTATTCTAACATAGATAATAATACTATTATATTTTTTAAATAAGACTATAAAAAGAAATTAAAATATATACTTAAAATACTAATAAAAATATATATTATACTTATTTATTATATATATATATTAATTAATATATATATAACAGGGTTAAAGCTACAAAAGGCTATTTAGAGCTTAGTTAGTCTATTAATTAATTAAATAGAGATTGTATTTATAAAAGTCTTTCCTTTTTAGGGTATATAAAAACAGACTTAAATAAAGAGTAATTTATTAAAAACTTAGAGAAGAGTAAGGAATATAATATATATTTAATTAAAAATAAGATGAAAAGAGAGTTATTTATAACCCGAATTCCTATTAGAAATTTTATATTAATTATAAATAAGATAATATAATATTATACTCGAAAATATATAAAACTAGGTTTCTTACTTTATTTATTTTAGCTAGGCGCTATTTAGCTTTTCTTATTACTTTTATTATTATAAAATGGGTTTTTTTACTTCTAGTAATACTAGTATTCAAAATAAGAACTGAATTTCTATTAAATTAATTAAGTAATTAATTTTATTCCAAAGCTAAGAAGCTTAGGACTTAGAGAGCCTAGTTATTAAAATAGTTAATAAAAATATTAATAATCAAGAGGGTTAAAAAGAGCTAAAAGGTAAGGAAAGGGCTAATATTACTACAAAGGAGCCTATTAAGATAGAAGATAATATAAATAAAAATAAATATTTTGATTAAATAACAAATGAATTAGCTACTTTATAATAATATACAATATATATCTCTTTATATTAATAATATATATATATATATATCTTTTTTATTATTATAGCTATTTTTTTAATACTATTTTTGACTTTTTTTATCTTAAGACTCTGTAGAGAGTTAAACTAAAGCCTTTAAGATATATTATTTTTAATTAATTTAAATAGTGCTTATTAAATATAATATCCCGAAGGTTATGATTTTTTTATAAATAAAAAAAGTAATATTATTTTATAAAAATCCATATTTATACTATTTAAGTATCTATATTTAATAATAAGTTAAAAGAGTAATTTTTTATTATATTATTATTATTTCAAGACTTAGTATAAAATAACAACCTTTATTTAATTATAGTATATATACTAATACACTACGGCTAGGGGTATTATATAGTATATATGTTTTATATTTTAAGTTATATTATTTACTTTTTATTATTAAATATAACTTACTTTAGGTTAGCTATAGTATTTTTTATCTTAGTGGTCTTCTAAGTATTAAATTAGAGCTTCTAAGATACATAATTATTAAGTATTTCTTAAAAGGCTTATCAAGTTATATAAACTCATAATAGTATTAAAATTATTAGTATTATTATAATCAAGTAAGTAAAAATAACTTAGAAAATAATTATTATAATTAATTATTATATATCAGTTTAATACATATAAAACTATTAAGCAATATTCTTATATTAATAATTTAATGGTTTTTATTTAATATTATTACTTATAGTTTATTATATTTATATTTTATACCTTTATAAAACTTATATACCTTTCTAATAAGCGTATTCTAATTATATATAAATATATATTAATAAGTATTAGCTAAATTATGTACCTTATTAATAAATAGATTTTATATAGCCTTATAATATATTAATTTAATACCTAGGTTTTTTTTTTAAAGAAAATAATAGATATTATTGGTTTGAATTTAGCTAAAGGTGCCTATTAGTATATTATGCCTATAACTTAGTCATTTATAAAAAATCAAGTTCTTATAAGTATCAAACTTATACATAATATTAATATTAAATAAGGGCCTTAATTATTAGGCTAATAATAATATATTAAATTAAATCAAATAAAAGAGATATATAACTTATATTATACAAGTAACTTATATTCTTCAGGTATAAAATGTTAAAAATCAATATACAATTTATTAAGCTTTAGTATATTATATAGCTTAAATATATATAGTAATTGATTATATTATAATACTTCATAAGAAATTTATATAAATTATTACAGAGCTAAGGCTTAATATATATAATAGTTAGAATAACAGAATTAATTTTATTAAGTTTACTAACTCTATTTTCCTTATATACATCAATAAGCCCTTATTTATTAAAAGCCTGAAATAAAAACTTATATTTCTTATTAATTACTTTAACTATTTTATAAATAATAAGATATACGCAGGGTTATGATTTAGTTACTTTAGTCTCAGCCAAGGGCAAACTTTAGTCATTCAATCTTAGTCAAGGGCTAACTTTAATTAGGCTATTTTAGTCTTAATTAGACTAAGACTAAGACTAAAACTTTTTAATTAGACTAAAAAGTCAAGCTTTTAGTTACTTATAGAGTAAGAAAAATTACTAAAAATCGCTATAAAAGGCTATTAAGAGAATATTACGTAATATAAAAATTATTATAAGTAAACTTATTCAAGCCTTTAGCTATAATATATTTTATCTTAATTTTAACTAACTTATTTAAGGCATAATTAATTTAATTAGTTTATTATTCTTAAAGAGCTCCAAATAAGCTTCTTAAAAATACTTATTTTTAAAAGTATTATATTAATCTTAATAAATTAGATAAAAATATAAGGTTTAATTTAGCATAATATAAATAAAATAGAGATATTATATAGGCTATTTATATTATTAATTATTAAGGTTATTTATTTATTATATTAATAAGTAACTAAAATTATGACTTTTTGGTCACTTTTAGTCTAACAAAAAAGTCTTAGTTAAAAGTAGGCCTTAACTTTAATCTGACTAAAATCTTTAGTTAAAAAAATAAGCTAACTTTAGTTAGATTAAGACTAAAAAATCACTAACTTTTTAGTTATAAATAATCTTAGTCAATTAGTCAGTGATTAATTCACTAACTAAATCACAACCCTAGATATAAGTATTAAAAAGTTTAAATAATATTAAAGATTATTATTTTCTATATTTATTAAAGGGATATTTCTTAATATATCATAATTTAGTATCTTATCTTAGTAATCTCTCACTTATATTTCTTATTTAGCTTAATTGGCTCTTAAGGGAAATATAATTAATTATAAAATGTTTTTTAGATTTATAAATTAATATTAATTTTCTCTAAATTAAATATTATTATACTTATTATTATTTATATCTTTTTAATATTCTTTTGGCTATAAATATATATATATATTTAATAAACCCTTAAGGCTATACTATATAGTTTTTATTTTTTTTTCTTTACTTAATTTTCTTAGTTAGCATTTTTATTATTTAAATTAACAAAATTTAATTAATCTTATATATTTAAGATTTCATTCATATTATTCTTAAAAGTATATTAAGGAAAAGGTTACTTTATAAACATAAGTATTAAATAAATATTTATTATAAATACATTTTGGCTAATTTTAGGATATATTTTACTAAATAGCGTAAGATTATCTCCTTACGGTTATATACTAAATTTTTTATCATAAGGTGATATAAAAGATAAAATATTTAAACTAATTTTTCAGAATTATAACTACTTGACACTCAGAGTTTATCTTAATATAAGAGAAGTAATTATATATTTCAATATTGGATACTATAATATTTAAAAGGGCTAAGATATTAATTTTAAAAATACAATATCTAAGATATATTAGTAAAAAATTAAAATATATATAACTTAATAATATAATAAATCTTAACATATATAAATTAAGTTTTTAGTTAATATTTTTAATAATTAGAGTAATAAATAATTAACATTTCTTTAGTTTTTCTTATTATTTATAAATTAATATTATTTTATTACTCTATCTTACCTAATATAAGAAATAAAATATGTTAACTTATATCTTAATACTTTTAATTCTAAATGCTTTATATTAAAAGCCTAAGGTTGTAATAAGCTTAAATTAATAGGGTATATCTCTATAACTATCAATAGCCTTTATAATATATTAAAATTAGTATTATTTATTATAAATAATTTATATCTTAATTACCTAAAGAGGTTAAAATCTAAGCTATGTAAATAATAACTCTCCCCTTTAATATTAACCTTTTAAGTATATTTATAACTTTTAATTACTTAAAGTAATTATAATTACTTTTAGTATCCTTATAAGCAAGGTTGTAATTTAGTCAGTGATTAATTCACTGACTAATTAACTAAGATTAGTTATAACTAAAAAGTTAGTGATTTTTTAGTCTTAGTCTAACAAAAGTTAGCTTTTTTTTTTAACTAAGGATTTTAGTTAGACTAAAGTTAAGGGCTATTTATAACTAAGAATTCCTAGTTAGACTAAAAGTCATTTCTTTAATTAAGGGGATAAATCACTTATAATATAAATAATTACTTAAATAAGCTTAATAAATACAAATAAGTATAACTATAAAATAGCTTTACTTTTGAATTATATATAAAAACTATAACCCTAGGGTTATAATACTTAATTAGCGCTATATATTTTATTTAAACCTTATATCTCTTAAAAGCTCTAAGTTAACTCTTAGATAAGTCTTAAGATAGAAAATACTATAACTAAGCTAAAAAGGCCCTATTTTATCTATAAAAGTGCCTATAATATAAAGTAAAATATAAAGAGTATATATTATATAATAACCCTAACCCTTATTAGCTTCTTAAGTTTATATAGTAAGAAAAAGATTTTTTTACCAAGATCCGTAAGAATAATAATACTTAGCCTAACAAAAAAATCTTTTTTTATTATATAAATTTAAAAAGCTAATTTAGGTTAAGGTTATTATATTATCTATATACTTTATAACTAAAATTATAGTATATTTAATCTTATTTATATAAATAGGTCTCGTTAGCTTAATTATAGAATTTTTTATCTCAAAGATCTTTAAGACTTACCTTAGAGCTTTTAAGAGATATAAGTCTTAATTAAATTATATAGCGCTATATAGGATATATAAAATTAAGGTAAAGCCTTTATTATAATATAAAAATTATATAATCGATAAATGTATTACTAATATTAGCTTAATAACCTTTTTAAATTAATTATATATAATATAAGTAATTTTTCCCTTTAATTAAAGAACTAAATTTTTAGTCTAACTAAAGTTAGCCCTTGACTAAGACTAA
The DNA here is from genome assembly GCF_026873545.1 of Fusarium falciforme. Classification (NCBI taxonomy): domain Eukaryota; kingdom Fungi; phylum Ascomycota; class Sordariomycetes; order Hypocreales; family Nectriaceae; genus Fusarium; species Fusarium falciforme. The sequence continues at coordinate 3,804,573 of NC_070545.1, forward strand.
AGTGACTAAATTATAACCCTGCTTATAAGGGAAGCCTTTATTATAACTAATAGTAATTATAATTAATAATAATATAAAGAGATTATTATAATTACTTTTTATATAAATAGTAAATAAATAAATTAATATAATACAATTAATATTAATTTATATATCTTCTTATATAACTAAGATAACCTTAATAAGGAAGTTTATATACTTCATAAAAAATAGTAAAAATATATATAATAAGCTAGAAATAAGAATTAATATTATTTAAAGCTAACATGTATTTATACTAAGTATCTTAGTTAACTATGTATTGCGCATTTACCCTATAGTATAGATCTTAGAAAAATTTAAAATTATATTAAAAAATTCTAAATAATCTAATTAAAATTCCTATGTACTAGGAATCAGGCATAGGATTTATTAAAGAATCTAGAATATCTTAGTAAGACTTTTAAACTATTTATAAAATTATTAAGTATAGAGACAGGCCTAAAAAGTTTTATCCTACTAAGAGGTTAGCGCGCCCTATTAAAAAAAGTAAGGAAATTATATTATTAGCTCCCCTACTAAAATTATATATAGATCTTACTTAATAGCTTTTCCTTTAATTTTGCCCACTAAGTAGCTTTTTATTATGGCCCTAAATATAGATATTATAACCCATACCTTAGTTATAGCCCTTAAGGCACCTTATAGTAATAAGACTATTACTTAGGTAGCTAATATCATAGGGCTTTTAACCCATTAGGTTAACTATATTTATATATATATAATTAAACGAGGATTTAACCTAAATCTTATATCGCTAACCTTATAAGATAAATACCTTAAAGATATACCTTGATCTAGCTAGCCCTTAAAGTAGATAATAGAGATAAAAGACTTAATTATCGCTAAGGTTAGCTAAGACCGCTTTAGAAGGGAAAAATTAGCTGCTAATATTGCGGGTAAGCTTAGCTTATAAGGTATTAATATCTCCTAGTTAATAGTAAGATTAATCCTTAAGGCATTAAGTTATTATAAGACTAAGCCGATGAGGAAGCTTAGATTAATAAAAAAGATAAAGAAAGAGTGGCTTAACTAGTATATAGCCTATTATAACTAGATTATAGAGGATTAGAAGAATATTATCTAGTTAGATAAAATATTAATTATCTTACTATACTGCCGCGGGGGCTATTATATATAGAGGAAAGCTGATAAATGCTTCCTCTATAGTTATATTCGCGAGAGGTAAAAGGGCGCTAGCGAGTTTATATTCTAGGCCGCCTTTTTATATAATAAGAAGGGTCCTTATTATTACTAGGTATTAGAGATTATAAAAGAGAAGAAGGTAGCCGCTAAGGAGGTAGAGAAAATAAATAAAGAGCTTAAGCCGCTAATAAGGAGTAAGTAGGAGATTTTAAATAAGATAAGAAGGCTTTACTTATAACAGCTACTTAGGCCAAAGCTATAATAAAAGTAAGATAAGGGGCATAATAAGCTAACAAGAAGCTTAAAAAGAGGCATCAATTAGTACCGCTATTAGACCTCGATTCTAATCCTAAAGTTACTTCTTTTTGCGAAGGAATATACTAAAGAGAGGCCCGGCATAATTATATAAGAAGATAAGGCCCTAGCATATAGTTATTACATTCAATAGCGCGTTTATAACCTCTTTAAGGTTTAAAAGATACTTTAGTGCGGCAACTCGCCTAACCTTAACGCGATTAAGCCTACCTGGTTATATTTAAAGAGGGTAACTATAAAGAAAAGCGCCCAAAAGAGCTAATAAGAAGCTATTTGAGCTTAGGAGAAGGCTTAGGCTAAGCTGCCGCAAGAGAAGATCTAAGCCTAGATAAAGAGAATCCCCTTATATATTAGAAAAATCATTAAGCTTAAAGGAGGAAATAAGTATAAAAAAGGCAAGGATATTCCTTATAATAATTAGCTATAAATTTACTACTTCTAATTCGCCTAAATTTTTATATAGGGCTAAAAGGCTTTTAGCGCGGGATAAAACTTTTTAGGCCTACCTCTATAAGTTATTTAAATATTTCTTATTTTAAGATATTATATTTATATTATTCTTTTATTTAGTTTTTTATAATTTAAATATTAACTATATTTTTTAAAAATTTAAAAAGATTATAACCTTATGACTATTTAAATTTAATAATAAAAGGCCCCTTTTAAGCCTATAGCTATTTTCTAGTAGTTTTTAGAAATTTAAGGTTTATAATTATATTTAATATAATCTATACTTCTTTTATATAAATTAAACTTATAATTTCTAATTATATTAATTATATAAAATCCTTTTATAAAGATAAAAATAAAGAGAAAAATTTAACAAATACTAATTACCTAGTTATAAGACCTTAAAAAACCTAAAGAAATACTAAAATAAGGCTTAATAATAATAATATACTTACTTATAATAATATAAGGAATATATACTAAGTATATTATATTAATACAATTAATAATAATGTATTAAATAAAGAAAAGGCTTAAATAAAGCATATATTACCTAAATTTTAAGTAGGCTCTACTTATATTACTTATATTTATTAAAACAAACTTAATAGCTAAAAAATATAAAGTATTACTATAAATATAAAAATAGAATAAATATTATTAATAAAATTATAACTTTAATTTAGAGAGATATTTTCTAAATATTAAAACCAATTATTTATAGCCTTATTAATATATAAATAAGCCATAATAAATATAAAAAAAATTAATCAATAAAATATTAAATTATAATATTATTAGAAAAATATTAAAAAAATAATATAGAAATAAAAAAATAAAAGATTAAATAATTTATTTAAATTAATAACTTAATAAATATATATTATTATAATAATAGTAATACCTTAAGATTAGGCCTTCTTAGGAACAAGGTTAATCTACTTAAGATATAAATAAGAAGTTATAATGTAAGTAAGGGATTATAATCTAGAAATAAAAGTTTAAAGCTTAAAAAATATAATTATAATAATAAATAAAGCTATAAAATTAAATAATAATATAATACTAAAAAGATTATAAAATAATAATATAGTATTTTTCTTTAAGAAAATTATAAAATAATATATAAAAGATTTATATAAAATTACCTTAGTTTTTAATAAATATATTATAATTAATAAAAAAGCTTATAATATAATAACTAAGAGCTTATTAATAAGAATAATAAATAATAAATACAATGTTTTATAAAAAAGGCTTTATAAAGAAAATAATATTAATATTATTAAAATATAATAAATTATATTAAGGGATATAAAAGCCTTATAAATAAACTTTGTTATTAAAATAATCTTAATCTAAGATATAAGTAAGCTTTATAATTATAGCTTAATCTATAAAGCTATAATATATTACTATAAATTATAGTTTTCTTAAAAAAGAGCTTTTTTTATTAGAGGCTCTTATTATAAAGAAATTAAGCTAAAATAATATTATTAATACTTTAAATATAGATATATTAAAAAATATTATAATAACTAAGTAAGCTATAAATATTATATAATTAATATATACCTAGAGGGTAAGAACTTATATATTACCCTAATTAAGTACCTTTTATGTAATAAAAAATATACCTTTTAACTAAAAAGTTACGTAAAAGCTAAAAAGATTTAATAAAAAATTATTATATTAATATACTAATATATTTTATAAATAACCTAAGAGAAAATAACTTATATACGATATTATTTATAAGAAGAGTCTTTATAGATATCTTAATTATTATAAAAAGCCTAGCTAAAAAAAACCTAAATACCCTTTAGGCTTTATAATAACTAAGAGATAATTAACCCAAGTTACTAAAAGTATATTTAATACATACATATAAAATATAATAAATAAAAAATATACTATTAATATAAATAAAAATATAAAATAACCTAAGCATTACCTTATAAGTTTAATAATTAAAATCCTTTACTAGAATATATAAAAAAAAAAGGCTTTTATATATTTAATACTTAATATAAGACTTACATTTAATATACTATTATTATAAGAAATATATAAAAATATATTTATAACTAAGCTAATTTACTTTAAAAAAAAGTAATATAAATTTAGTTATAAAAACAGGTATATAATGATTTATATCTATAAATACTATGCCCTTAATACCTAAGAATTAATAAAGAGTAAGGATTAAGGAATAATGGTAATAAAAAAAACCTAAATTATAATGTTCTTAATATATATAGCCGTAAATAATATAAATAATAATATATATACTAGCAGAGGTTAAGGAGTATTTAAATACAATAGCCGACCTCATAGCACTAAAGAGAAAAGGACTAAGAGGTAAGGCAAAACTATAATAAATAAAAAAAATTAAAGTAGCTATGAAGAAAGTAAAAGGATATTAAAGGCAAGTCTATAAGAGATACTTAAATAAAGTATAAATAAACTTCTAAGATATATAAAAAATTAATCAAAAGTAATTAATAATATAAGATAAAACTATTATAAAAAATAATAAAATAATCTAAGATATTAATAAGATATTTCTTATTAAAAAAATTACTTTTAGATAAATACTAAGATAATAATAAAAAGTTTAATAGAATCTTAGCTTTATATATAATAAGTATATATATTAATATTAATAAAATTAATAATATTTTAGAAAAAATAAAATGTTAAAAAGCCCTTAATAAAAAAAAATATTTTAACAAGATTTTTAAAGATATATAAAAGCCTTATATAGAGAATATTAATATAAATTATAATAATAAGCCTTAAATTAAGATATTACTTAACAAATTTAAAAAAAGTAAAAATTAATATATTTTAAAAGCTAAGTAAAATCAAACCTAATATAAAAGTTATAAGGGCTTAGAGACTAATTTCACTCCTAAGTATAATAAGAAAAGTTATTAAGATAATAATATAGGATTAAAATATAGAAATAGTTAAGATATTTAGCTATTTGTTAAAAAAATAAATAAAAAATGAGAAAAATAAATTAATAAATTATATTATTTTTATAATCATTGAGGCCATAAAAGAAATATAGGCCTAGAGAGGTATATTAATATTATTCTAACTTAATTTTATAATAGCCTTTAATAAAATATGATATAAACTCTTTATAAATATAATAAATAAAATAAAATACTTTATATAAATTATAATATAAATATAACGCTTCCTTAGAGATAAAATAACGTATTTATATTTTAATAATAAGAAATTAAAAACAATCTTAATTAAAATAAGAACCCTATACGGTTTATTATTATTATTAATCTTTTTTATTATTTATATTAATATATTATATAAATATTCTAAAAAATAAAAGGGAATTATAATTACTAATTTAGCTAGTAATATAAGTCTTTTAAGTATTAAAAATATATTAGAGAAATACTATAAATACATTAAAGAAATAAAGCTAAAGTATATAATATAAACATAAAGAAAGAATATCCTAAAATATAAATACGAAAAAATAAATATACTTTATAAGACTTAAAAGGGTATTAATAGTCTTAATATAATTTATAGGCGAGATAATTTAATTAATATAATTAATAAGATTTCTTAAGCTTATTTTAAATAAGAAATTCTATTAATAAAAATAAATAAAGAAACTTAGGGAGAAAAGTATAACTATAATATAAGTAATATATAGGCTTATAAGGTCTATATAAGGCTATATCCTTATAAAGGTATAATATTTCTATATTATTATTATCTAATGAATATTTTTATATAATACTGTAATATTTTATATAATATTATAATAAGAAAAGCTATAAAAAGTTATAACTTAAATCTATAACAAATAAGTAAAATATTTATCAATTATAACTAAGATATATAAAGCTATGTTAATAATATAACTAAAAATCAAAGTTATAATTATTTCCTTAGATTTATATTAAGAAAAATTTTAAAAAGGATTAAGTAAGAAAAAGTAAATAAAGACTTAGCTAATAATAAAATACATAAATATAAAAATTACTTTAATATTAATAAAATATAAAAGATATAATTATATATTATTAAAGTAGCTTTATAAAGAAAGATTATTAATTATAGAAATAACCTAATATTAGCTAAATAAGAACTAAAAATAAAAATAATAAGACTAATAAGATACTATAAGAAAAAAATAAAAGAAACTTATAAATAACCTATTTAATATAGCCCCTTTTTACTTAGAAAATAAGGCCTATATTATCCTTAATAAGAGGCTCTTAAAATATTAAAGTGTAAATAATAATATAAATATAAATAAAAAAGTCAATTTATAAAATCTTCTTTTTATAAAAGATATACTTAATATATAGATATCTCTTTATAGTTATAAGGGGGATAAAAGGATAATTTATTATAATATATTTTATTACTTAAAATATAATAAATACTTATTTTATAAAATTAATATAAAAAATAAGAATGACTTAAAATATATATATATATTTATATATTAAAATAACTAAGGTTATAATATAATATTAATTAAATATAAACTTAGCTTAATCTAGGCTTATAGAAGTATTTAAAAAAATAAGGAAGTATTAAGAAAAACATAATTAAAAAAAATATTAGTAATAAAATAATAAAGCTTTTATTATAATACTTAGAAATATAAAAAAATATAATATATTAATACTTTATTAGTAAAATATTTTTTATATTTTTATTTTTATTATTTAAATTACTATTAAAATTATTATTATTTATATATTTATATAAACTAAGATATATATATTATATACTTAATTAAATAAATTTAATTAATTAAACTTATAGACCTCTATTTATCTTTAAGTCTAGCGCTAAGCCTTAATCTTTATTCTTTTTAGGTTTATAAAACTCTAATATTAACTCTAAGAACTAATCTCTCTAAAACCTATAATATTAATTACCCTTATTTCCTAATATAATTATGCTTATAGCTATATAGCTAGATCTTAGCTAATTATAATAAGATTTTTTTAATTTTTTTATTTAATATAATAAAAAGTATTAATATTTATTATAAGGATTATAAATTATATTATATATTAATAATATTTTAAGTCCTTAAGGAATTAATGTTTTTAATTAATAAAAAATATTTTTTTTTAATTTTATTTTAAAAGCTTTTAATAAAATAAGCTTTTTTTTTAAAAAAATTAATTTTTTTATTAATATTATTATTAAATAAAAATAAATTAAATAAAAAAAATATTATAATTAAAAATTATAAGTTTAATATATTTTAAATTATAAAGGTTTTTATTTAATATAATATCTTAAAGATATTTATTAAATATTATTTCTTATAGCTTATTATAAGTATTTTTTATATTTTTATAAAGCTTACTAATGTTTATATTAAGGTTATCTTAATTATATTAAAAGTTATATTAATAAGTATTAATTATATTATTTTAATTACTTAATTAAAGGTCTTTATAAAAAGTTATTATAATTATTAATATATTATTAATTAATTAATTACTTATATATTAGTTAATTAATTAGTTATAATTAAAGTTTCTTTTATAAAAATAATAGAAATATAATCCTTTAATATTTTAACCTTTTTAAGTAATTAAGAATTATACGGGCGATTAAAAGGTTAATATTAGAGGGGAGAGCTCTTATATAAAGGCGATTTTAACCTCTTTAGTTCGTTAAGATATAAGCTATTTATTATAAATAGAGCTAGCTTTAGTGCGTTAACAAAGCTATTAATAATTATATAAATAAACATTATTAATTTAAGCCTATTAAGACCTCTAGCTTTAAGTATAAAGCCTTTATTATTATAATTATTAAAATATTAATTATAATACTTTAATCCTTATTTTAGGTAATATAAAATTAAATAATAATTATTATATTTTTAGTTATTACCTAATAAATATGTCTTAATATAGTCTATATATCTTAATTATATATTAATTCTTTATAAAAATAAAAATTAAAGAATTATATAGAAAATATCTCTATTAAGGATAATTAAGGTATAATTTATAGTACTAAATATATTTATATTATTAGAAACATTTTAATTTCTTAAATATTTATTAAGGCTTTAATTTAATTAAGATATAAAGCATCTTAGGTTATATAACTATAGCGGGTTATTAATATGCCTTTAGTAATACCTAATTAATTCTACATATCTTCATATTTATATTTTAATAAGCTAAGGTTAAAATCTCTTTAATATAATAGCTCTTCTACTTAATATTAACTTTTTAATTACCCTTGATATATTTAATTAATTATAAATATTAAGATTATTTTGATTATTCTTATTAAAAGACATATTAGTATAATTAAGAATAAATATATAAAATTAAATACTTAATTTATAGATAATTAATTAATCAATAATATACTTAGAAGATTATAATAAGAACTTTATATAAAGACTTTTAGTTAAATAATTAAAAGAAAATAATTAATAGTTTTTAATATATTTATTTATATTATTAATATAACCTTACTAGAGATCTATAAGTTTTATAAGGCTATAAAAACTACTTAGAATAAATAATAAGAAATAATATTAAATAAAGCCTTTTTAAATATAATATTAAATATAAATCTTAGTTATTTAATCTATATTAAATATATAATTCTTAATTATAATAGCTATTTTTTACTTAATATCTTTTTATTTAAATAAAATATTAAGTAAAGGTTTTATTATAATAAGAAATAGTTTTATTCATTAATTATTCTTAAAAAATTTGAATAATAAAACTTTTATAAACTTATAATAGTATTAATATAGGTTCTAATTTATAACCCTTATTATCAATATCAATATTTTTATATAATTATCTAAAAATACTAAAAAAGTCTTATAGCTAATTAAGATTAACTAATATAATATTAAGAAATAAGAGATATTAAAATTATAAGTTTTAAAGTAGTTAATTCTTATAATGAATATTAGAGTTTTATAAACTTAAAAAGAGTTAATCTTAGAGCTTAATAGTAAATTAAAACTTAATAATAAATAAAAATCTCTAAATTTAGTTAATTTTATTTATTTAATTAAATATAAAAAATATATATCTTAGCTTATATAAGTATATAAATAATAGCAATTTTAATAATAATATAAGTATTAACTTATCTAATTATTTCTATTTTTAAAAATATAAATTAAGTTACAATTATATATATAGGGACCTCCTAAAAGTTTTATAGCTAAGCTATTATATAAGGCTTCGTAAATTAAGGCTTTGTCTATATTAAAGACTAATCTTTAATTTATAAGTTTACCTTGTTTTAGCTATTAAGGCTTATTATATTCTAAATCTTTAAGTTCTTTTTAATAAATAATGAATATAATATTAAACTAAAAGGGCTAAAAAACCTTATTACTCCCTAGTATAGTTATTTACTCTATAGGCTATTGTAAAAGATAACTTAAGAAATACCTTAGTAAATCTTATTAACTTAAAAGACTTAAAAGAGCTAATTTAAGAAATTACAAGGTATTATAATCTAATATTACTTATAGGCTAATCTTATAATAATTTATTCTCAATAAATAAGGTAAATATTATAAATCGCCTTAATATAAACTAATAATAAAAATTAAAATTATTATAATTAAGAAGACTATATATTAAGAGAGATATATTATTAATAAAAATATAAAAATAAATTATACTAAGCTCTTTTTTCGTTTAACTTTTAATCTTAGTCTTATTTAATCAATAAAAAAAGAGCTATAATATAAGAAATAAAAATACAAGAAAAAAATAAAAGAGAAAAAACAAGCTTTTATTAAAAATCCTAGAATTTCTTATAAATTATTTAAGATACTTATACCTTGAGCTTAATAAAAAAACCTTATCTAAAAGTAATTCAAAGTACTTATATAAAAATAATATACTAAGCTTAAGCTTTAAGAAGAGTAAATAAGAGAGTAATATATAATAATAAGCTAAAAGCCTAAGAAGGTATTAATATAATATTTTACCTACTAATATATATTTTATAAGAGCTTATAAAAAAAATAAAGAAATACTAAAATTAGAATTTATTATTTTTTTCTAACTTATATAGTAAAATAAAAAAAAAACTTAAGTAATAAGAATATTACTTATAAAAGGCTTATTATATTATATAAGAAGCTAAATACCTTTAGATTTAAATTATTAAATAAAATAGCTATTATAAAAGAAATAACCCTATGATAATATTAAATAATTAGCTAAAAGGTAGTATTTCTTAAATAATTTTAGTTATATAAAAATAAGACTATTATAATATAATTCAATTAAATATATATATATTAGTATTATTATACTAAGGATAACAAAATATAAGCTATAATTAAAGTGCGCTAAGTATAGGCATTAAAGTTATAAAATATAATTTTATTATTATAAGATATATATTAATAATAATACTCTTTTTATATATTAAATTCCCCTTAGAATTAAAACTAAATTATAAATAAAACTTTATAAAATTAAAATATAAAGATTTAATTTAAAAAAAATTAAAAAAAAACTTATAAAAAAAATAATTAAACCTAAGTTTTTATATTTATTTATATATAAATAAATATAAATTAAAATAATAATTATAGGCTTTATAATAATTTTTTAAAATATAATTAAAAAATAAATTAAAGTCTTTAGAAATATAAATATAGAAATTAATATTATTAATATAAAATATATATAAACAATTAAATTTAAGTTTATAAATAATTATATAACTTTAAAATATAAGTTTTTTTTTAATAAAATTAAACCTTAGAAATATTTATTAATTTATATTTTATTAATTTATATAAAATATTATAAAAATTATAATAAATATTATATTTATTATTATTAATTTAATATTTTTTACCTAAGAGATTATTTAAAATAAAAAATATATAAATATATTATATATTATAAGATTTTATATCCTAAAAGAGATTACTTAATAAATACCTAAGGTCTAAGTAGGCCTAATTATAATAATACTTAAAGAGCTATTAAATAAATAAATATTAAAAAAATATACTAATATTTATAAAAATTATATATATGATTAAATTAATTAAAAACAATAAATTTTTATATAACTTATTATATCTCATAAATAAGATATTTATTTATTAAAAAACCTTTATAGTTTTTTAATTTTTAAAAAAAGCATTTTAAGTATTTCTATAAATATATCTTTTTAGGCTTTAAGTATTTATTAAGTAATTTCCTTAAAGGTAAAAAATATTATAATATATAATATATATATATATATATTTTTATTTTTAATAATCTTAAGTAAAAAAGATTATATTAATAATAATAATTATAATATAATATTATTTATTAATAATATAATTAATTATTTTATTTTCTTATTTTATTAATAATTATAATATGATAATATTATATATATATATTTTTAGATTTTAATTTAATTAATATTTATTATATATTTTATTATTTATTATATAAATTAATAAAAAAAAAGGTTAATTAATAACTCTTTCTTAAATATATTTCTTCTTTAAAAGCTTAAAGCCTAGGGGCTATAGAATTTTCTATTAGCATTAGGCTAAGCTTTTATATAAGCTTTATATTAATAATATTAATTTTTATATTAATATCTATAAGGGCTTTAATTTCTTTTTTAATAATATTTTAAATAATTAATATAAATACTATAATTACTTTTTTAATTAGTATTTATTTTTATATTAGTAAAGATAAAGGTTTAGATTTAATCTTTATTTTTTTAAATTTTTTAATAAATTAATCTCTTAGGCTTTAATTTTATTAACTTTTATTACTAGCCTACTTTTATTTTTAAGAGGGATTTAATTTATAAAGAGATTATTATTAGTAATATATATCTTAATATAATAATATATTTAAGTCTTATAGCCCTAATAGTTATAATTATTATATCTTTATAATAATTTATTTTCTTTTTATTTTTAATATAATATTAATATAAATATACTTAAATTATTTATATTATAATAATTTTATTTTAATATAAGGTATAAAAGATATTTATTAAAAAAAACCTTTTTTTGAAACTTTTTTTATGACTTAGGTTATTAAGGGAATAATACTTTTTACTCAAGTATTTAATATTATCTTAGAGTTATTTCTTATTAAGATAATTACTTTAATTAATAATTTAAATCTTAAGGTATTTAGCTTTTTATATAATATTATAAGTTTTTTATAAAAAGTATTTTTATCTTTTAAGCTTTTTTTTTAGTTTTTTATATACATTATAAAAGAAATAATAAGCTATAGGCCTATTATCTTTTTATTTTTTTAATAAGCTTTTAGAAAATATATATTAATAAATAAAATATTATATTAACACCTTATTAAGCTTTTAGCTTATAGCTATAGATTAGTCTATTATTTATTTCTTTTAAAGCTCTAAGTTAATATATTATTTTTATAGAAATACCTTAAAATCTTTTTATATAAGGTTTCTTTACTAAGCCTAAGATATAATTATATTAATTAATTTAGAATAAATAAATAAGTTTATTTACTATTTATTTAATATAATACTTTAATATTATTTCTATATATAGCTAATTATTTATATTAATTACTTTAAGCTAATTATTAATATTAATAATAATAATCTCTTTAGTAAATAACTTCTAATTACACCTAAGTAGTTTTTTATAGTTTTTTAATTAGTTATTAATTTATTACTTTATAAGATATTTTAAATCTTTAATATAAAGTTTTTTTTTATTTATCTTTTTTACTTTTATTTTATATATTTATAATATTTTTTTAATTTATTTATTAAAATTAATATTAAAAATAAACATTAAAAAAACGTTATTAAGGTTAATTTTTATTTGTTTATTATTAAGATATTTCTCTTAATATAAGATGTTATTAATTAAAATAATTCTAATATTTATTATTAATTTATGTTAAGGAATTTTTTACTATTTATTTTATTTATTAGAAATAAGTTATTATAAAATTAGCTTATAAGTAATAATAAATCATAATATCTTTTAGTCTCTTAAATTAATTCCTTAAGGTCCTTTAAATTAAAAAGATTTAATAGGTTATTTCTTAGAATACATTTAATAATAGCCTATAGAGTAAATAACTAGCCTAGGGAATAATAAGGTTTTATTAACTTTTTTATTTTAATTTTAAAAATGAAAAAATTATAAAATAAGAGCCCTTAGTAGCTAAATAAAGGTAAAATTATAAATTAAAGGTAAATTTTTATTATATATAAGACTTTTATTTATTTAATCTTTTATAGTAGCTTAGCTATAGAGATTTTAAGAGGTCTTATATATATAGTTTCTAGCTAGGGTTATCCTAATTAATTAGTGGCTTTAATAGCTACCTTATATCCTTGTAATAAGTCTTTAATATATATAAGACTTTAATATATTTAGCCTTTTATAATAACTTAGTTATAAGACTTTTAAGAGGTTTTTATAAATATAATATTTAGCTAAGGTTATTTTAATTAATTAGTAGCTTTAATAATTACTTTATATTCTTATACTTACTTTTTTTCTAGAGATCTTAGTCCCTAAGATCTTTAAATAAATAAAAAAGCTTTAAATAATTTCTTTAAAATTCTTAATTTATAAATAAAGCCTTAATAAAAGCTCTTTATTATATTACTTTAAATATTTAAGATTAATTTTTTTTTATTTTAATATAAATTATTAAAATATTTTATTAATCTTTTAATATTATTAGCTTTAATAAAATCTTATTTTTATTTTAGCTTATTAATATTTATTAAATAAATAATATTTATTATTAAAGATATTTTATTTTAATTTTTTTTATTATATTAATAATTATATATTATAGTTTTTTATATATATATATATTTTAATAATATATTAATTTTTTTATAATATTTATTTTTAATATTATTATTTATAGTTTTAAGTCTTATTATATATTTAATAATAATATTTATTTTATTAAATAATAAATTAATAATTATTTATATTTTAATTATTAAATATTAGTATACTTAAAAATATAATATTTTAAGTTTTTTAAATTAAGTTCTTAGTTTTATATTATTAATTATTAATTTAAATACTTAATAAGCTCCTTAATATTATATAATAATATTAGAATTTTATATTATTTTCTAAGAATATTACTTAAATCTTATTAATTTTTTAATTAATATTAACTTAAGAACTTCTTATATTATTATTTAATACTATATTATTAGCCTAAATAACTATAGTATTATTTAAAATAATATTAGGAATTAATACTTTAATTTTATTAAAAATATAAATAAGTAAATAATTATTAATTATTTATTTAGTAATCTTATTTTTATTTATAACCTTTAATTTTTTTATATTTTCCTAAATATAAATTTTTTCTATATTTTATTAGTAAATTAATATATAAGCCTAAACTTATATTAATAAAACTAAAATTTATAATCTAATTAATATTACTTAACTTATTATTATTTATAATAAAACTAAGCTTTATTTTATTTATTATATATTAATTTATTTTTAATTTATTAAATTTATAATAATCTTTAATAAATAAAAGGCTTATCTCTTTTATTATAGTTTATTTTATTTACTTAGTATATATACTTTTATTAATATCTTAGCTAGTATTTTTATTATTACTTATATTATAATAAATAATAATATTCTTCTTATTTCTTATAATATAAAGCGCTATATTAATATGTATTTTATTGCTCTATATTACCTAAAATAAAAATGAAAGTATTATAATTAATATCTTAATAATTTTAATAATAAAGGCTTTATACCTAAAGGCCAAGGCCTTAATAGGCTTAAATTAATAAGGTTTATTTATATACTTATTAATAGCTTTAATAATATATTAAGGCTAGGTTTATTTAAAATAAACGGCTTATATCTTAATTAATTAAAAAAATTAAAATCTAATTGCTTTATATAATAGCTTTCCCTTTCAATATTAATCTTTTAATTATCTTTATAATTATGAATTATTTAAAAAGATTAAAATTACTTTTAATATCCTTATAAAAAGAGACTTAATTACAATTAATAATAATTATAATTAATTAATATATAAAATTGTAGGCCTTAATAGCTAGGTTACGGTAAAGTTATAGATTAAAGGTAAGTGTCTCTTATATATAAGACTTTAACTTACTAAACCTTTTATAGTAGCGTAGCTATAGAGTTTTCAGGAGGTCCCGCGTATATAATCTCTAGCCATAGTTATCCCGCTTAGTTAGCGGCTTTAATATCCGCCTTATATTCTTATATAATAATATATTAATAATTATAATAACTTTTTATAAAAACCTTTATTTAAATAATTAAAATAATATAATTAATATTTATTAATATATCTATTAATATAAATAAAATAACCTTAATAAAAAAACTTATATGCTTTATAAAAATATAAAAAATATTTATAATAAGTTATTAAAAGTAATATTAAATATATATTTTTAAAATATTATATTAAATATAAACCTTAATAATTTAAAAGATATTAAACTTATAATCTTTAATTATAAGATTTTTTTTATTTACTTAATTTCTTTTATTTAATAATAATATTAATAAAAAAATTAATTTTATTAAAAAAGAACTTTATTTATTAAAAGTATTTAAAAAAAAAACTAAAAACAAAATAAAATCTTAATAATAAAAAATATTAATTCCTTAGGGATATAAAATATATTTAATATATAATATAACTTATAATTATTATTATAAATATTAATAGCTTTTATTATATTAAATAAGAAAATTAAAGAAAATAATAAAGATTTAGCTATGTAGCTATTAATATAATTATATTAGAAAATAAGGGTTATTAACATTATAGGTTTTAAAGAGATTAATTCTTAAAGTTAATATTAAAGTTTTATAAGCTTAAAAAAAATTAATATTAAGGCTTAATATTAGACTTAGAGATAAATAAAAATCTATAAGTTTAATCAATTAAACTTATTTAATTAAATATATAATATATATATTATAATATATATAAATTTAAAAATAATAATAATTATAATAATAATTTTAATAATAATTTTCATAATAAAATTAAATAAATATATAAAACTTTTATATAAATATTTTTTATATAAAAATATATTTAAAAAACTTGATATTTTATCAATAGAAATAATATTTAAATAATTATATATAAAATTATATTTTAATAAATATTATAAAATTATATTTAATAAATTATTATAAAATATTTTATATATAATAAATATTTATTTATAAGTTTATAATATATAAAAATATTATTTATATTTATAATATAATATATATTATATAAAACAATTAATAATTAATAAATATATATTAAAAGAAACTTAATATATTTATTTATTTAAATAATATAATAATATACTTAAAATAATTATATTTTATATAAAAAATAATCTTTTTATAGTTTTTTATATTTATTATAATTTTATAATAAATATTTTAAATATTAATCTTATATCTATATATAACTATATAAGACTTATTTAATAAGTTAAAAATAAATAAAAAAAATATAATAATTCTTAAATATTATTTTATTTAAGTATTTATAATATATATAACCCTTTAATCTTTTATTATTTATAAAAATAAAAATATTAAGGTTTTAATTTTGTTAATAAAATATTATATATATTTATTTCTTAGGTTTTTTTTAATATATTCTTAAAAGGCCATATAATATATAATAAAAAATATATTAATACCTATAAAAGCTATGTATAAATTAATCTAATTAAAAATAAAAAACCCTTATATAATTTATTATACCTTATAAATAAAGTATAATATTAAGCCCTATAGGAATATATTATAAAGAATTTAGAAAATAAATATATATAATGTTTTATAAATAAAATTAAAGTATTAATATTTTTTATTATTAAAAAAAATAAAAAACTAAGGTTTTATATAACTTATAAAAAATTAAATAAAATAATAATTAAGTATTATTATACCCTTTTATTTATTAATAACTTTTTAAATAAGCTTTATAGAGCTAAATATATATATTAAATTAATATTTATAATATTTATTATAAAATTATAATTACTAAAAAAAATTATTAAAATATTACTTTTTATATAACATTATTATTTAACTTTATACTACTTAAAATAAAAATCAACGTATTATAATTAATATCTTAGTAGTTTTAATAATATAGGCTCTATACCTAAAGCTAGAGGTCTTAATAGCCTTAAATTAATACAGTTGATTTATATAATTATTAATAACTTTAATAACGCGCTAAAGCTAGCTTTATTTATAATAAATAGCTTGTATCTTAACTAACTAAAGAGGTTAAAATCCCCTTTATATAATAATAACTCTCCCCTTTAATACTAACCTTTTAATCGCCCTTATAATTCTTAATTACTTAAAGAGATTAAAATCTTAAAGGATTATACTTTTATTATCCTTATAATAAGAGGTTTAATTATAATTAATAGTAACTATAATTAATTAACTAATTAATAATATATTAATAATTATAATAACTTTTTATAGAGATTTTTAATTAAATAATTAAAATAATATAATTAATACTTATTAATATATTTTTTAATATCACTAAGATAACCTTAATAAAAAAGTTTATAAGCTTTATAAAGGTATAAAAAATATTTATAATAAGCTATACAAAATAATATTAAATATATACCTTTAAAGTATTATATTAAATAAATACCTTAAGAATTTATAATATATTAAACTTATAATCTTTAATTATAATATCTTTTTTTTTATTTAGCTTTTTTTTATTTAATAATAATATTAATAAAAAGATTAATTTTATTAAAAAAAGCTTTTTTTATTAAAGGCTTTTAAAAACAAACTATAAGAAAAATATATTTTTATTAATAAGAAAATTCTATTTCTTAGGGGCTTAAAATATAACTAATATATAATATAACTTATAATTTTTATTATAAATATTAATACTTTTTATTATATTAAATAAGAAAATTAAAAAAATTAGGTAAGATTTAATTATATAGCTATAAGTATAATTATATTAGGAAATAAGGGTTATTAATATTATAAGTTTTAGAGAGATTAGTTCTTAGAGTTAATATTAGAGTTTTATAAACCTAAAAAGAATTAATATTAGGGCTTAGTGCTAGACCTAGAGGTAAATAAAGGTCTATAGGTTTAATTAATTAAACTTATCTAACTAAATATATAATATATATATCTTAGTTTATATAAATATATAAATAATAATAATTTTAATAGTAATTTTAATAATAATTTAATATAAAATATAATTACTTTAAATATATTATTATATGATATATATATTAATAAATATATTAATTATTTTCTAAATATATATTTATTAGTTATTTATTAATTTACTTAATATATATAATATTTTATATATATATAATATCTTTATATATTCTTAGACTAAGAAACAATGTATTTATTACTTATAAAACCTAATATGATAACTTATTAAAATATAATTATATAAAAAATTATTTAAATATAACTTTTATTAATCAAATATTAAATTCCTTAGATATATTATTTTATAAAAAAGTATTTAAATAAAATCGTTATATATTAATTTAATTAAGAAATAATTAATATTAATCTCTTTTAAAGATATATAAGTCTTTTTAGGATTTTATAACTTTTATTAAAAATTTATTATATATTACTTAATAAAAATAGCTTTAAAATCTTAAAGAATACTTTTTATTTTATAATTATCCTTTTTATAAAAACTTATTAAAATTAATTAAGGCTAAAATAACTATATTAATTAAAGTAATCTTAGCTATATTTACTTAATTGATAAACTTTTAATAATAACTTATTATATATTATTTATAAAAGCTTTAAGATATAAAATAATATTAAGCTATAAAATAATAAGAGTTATTAATTATTACTAATAGCCTTAAATATTAAAGTTATTATTTATAAAGCCTTTTAAAAAACTTTTAATTTTTATTAATTATTAAGCTTTTATAGGTATTATAGAAATATTATTTAAAGAATTAAAAAAAAAATCTAATAAGATAAGTCTCTAAACTCTTTACTTTTAATTTTAATATTTAATATTAGCCTAAGAAGAAATATATTATTAATAACTTATTAAGGTGATTAAATTATATAAAAAAAGATATTATATAAAGATATATTTTTTATATTAATTAAGAAATTAGCTTTTATATATAAGTTATTATTAAAGCTTTAAAATATTATTATTAGCCTTAAAGGTAAGACCTAAGTTATAATTATATATATATTTATTATTAAAGGTATATTAAGGGGCCTTATTTTTTTTTAATAAATATATATTAAAAAATAACACTTATTATATTGTATATATACTTATTAATATTTATTAAAAAGCTAAATAAAAAAAAATTATTATATATTAAATTATATAAAAGCTAAAAAGCTTTAATTAAATTTTAAAGAATTATTTATAGCTAAGGTTATTATTTTAAAGTAATATATCTTATATCTTATTATAAAATAATTTATAAAAGAAAATTGTTTTCTTATTATTTTTTAAGAAACTTAAAATATTAATTAATAAGTTATAAAGCTAAGATTAATAATATAAAGATTTAAAAAAATAAAATATATAAAATTATTAATAAATATAAAGGCTATATTATTAATAAACCTAGATTATTATAATATAAAAATTAATTAATTATCCTAAAATAAAAAGCCTTAAAATTAGAGATATTTTATTAATATTATAATAATCTAAGAATAAAATATATAAATACCTAAAAGACCTTAGACTTAATAAAAAAAACATTCTATTAGCTAAGTATAATAAATAATATTTATAAATATATTAAGAATTACTTTATATACTAAGGTATTTATATATTAAGATATAAGCTATATAATAAACTTTAATTATTATTACTTTAATTATATTTATTTTAAGAAATTAGTCTTAATTTTATAATTAACTTATTAAAAGTTATATATAATAATAATAAAAGCTATAATATTATATTAATTATTATATATTATATAGTAAAATATATAATATTTATTTTAATTATAAAAAAGCTTTAAGCTATAGGCTTAATAATATTATTATATAAGTATATAAAAAGCTATTTTAATTTACCTAAAGGTATTATAAGTAATAGAAATAAGCTTATTATAAATAAATTCTAAGTAAATTTAATAAAATAAAATAATATTTTATTAATTCTTAAGTATTTAGTATTTATAAATAAAAAACTAAATAAAAAAAATATATTAAACCTTAAAGAAATATTTAAGGATATATATATAAAATAAGCCTAATTATTAAGTAATACACCTCTTAGAAGCTATTTTTATATATAATAATAGCTAATATTTTATAATTACAGTCTTATTTAGTAAAATATTATATAGTTATTACCTAAGATATATTAAATATATTCTTATAAAGATAAAACTAAATATCTAAGGTATTATTAAGTATTTAAAGAGATTTAGCTAAATATATAAATCAACATAAGATTATTAATATTATATTTGTAAGATAGTGGGCCTCAATGGCTGGATTAGGGTGAAATCGTAGATTGAAGGTAGGTCTCTATTATGTGTAAGACTTCAACTTGCCGAGCCTTCCACGGTGGCTCGGCTGCAGAGCTTTCAGGAGCTCTCTGCGCACGTGACGACTAGCCGGGGTTACCCCGATTGGTCGGCGGATTCAACGGCCGCCCCACATCCTTATAATATTTTAAAATCTTAATTTAAATATTATAATATAAAATATAAGCTATAAATAAATTAATAAATATAATATATTAAATTTTTTATAAAAAACTAAAAGTATAAATATCTTAAATTAGCGCTAAGGTTTATTATAATTAAAATCCTTATAAAGTATAATAAATAAGCTTATATTATAAAATTATTATAAATCTATTAATATATATATTATATATTTTATATATTACTCCTTAAATTATAAAATAATTAATTAAATAATATTATTATATTAAAAGCCTTATTAAAGCTTAAGGCTAAGCTTAATAAATAGAAAATATAAGAAATACTAAATTATAAGTTTATTAATAAAGTATTATTTTATTAAATAAAAAAGTTAATTAATAAAATATAATACCTAAGAGCTTAATTATTACTTAGAAAATATATAAATAATAATTAAGAAATATTATAAAAGTATAAAAATAAAGTATAAAATATCACGACTATGACATAAGCTAGGCAGGGAAGCATAGTAGAAATACTTTGACTAAGCAAGGGACTAAAGGGACTAAATATTACTTATATCGGTCCTAGGACTAAATATTAAATATATTAGTCCTACCTTAGACTAAACCTATAGAATATTAGTCTAAAGAAGTAACTATAAGTATATAAAACATATTTATTATACTTTCTTATATAGAAGCTACCTTAGCTATTAATATAACTTAGTTATACTTAATACCCTTAAGTATATTACTAGACGTAACTTATACCTACTATTACTTAGACTATGCCTAGTACTCTCTGCTAATATAAACCTAGTATAACTAGTTTATCCCTTAGGAAATATATAATCGTTATATATTAATAGCTCTTATTTAATAGTATACTATATATTCTAAGTAATATTATTACTATGGCACCTAATACTAGATCCCCTTCTACCTCTCATAGTAAGCCGCCTGCCACCCCCTAATAGGGATAACCCGCGACTAAGCTAGAGGAACCTAATATCCTAATAGATATAGATAATAATAATAAGAAATATATTATCCCGGCCTCATATGAGGATAAAGTCCATAAACTTAGGAATAAATATAACTACCTAATTACCTAGCATAATAACCTCTTAGATAGTATATAAAATAATACTAGAATTACTTAAGAATAACTTAGAAGTATAAAAGTATCTATAAATAATATATAAAAATGCTTTTATTAAGCTATAAAATAATAATAATAATAATATTAGTAAATAATTAATAAATAATAAAACTAGATTAATTAACTTACTATACTTTAAGCTTAGTAAAATAACCTAGTATAATAATAGGTTTATAATCTCGGTAGCTTAATATTTAAATATAATATTATTAATATTACTTATAAAGATATTAGCGAGATTATTAAGCCTAAGGACTTAAAGCTATTTAATAAATAAGCTATCTATATTAAGATATTCCTTATATCCCTTAGGGCATACTAATAGTATTTCCCTACTAAGATAATTAATATAAAAAATAAGGTCTTATATGCTAATAAATACCTCATAGGTAGCGTACTTATTTAGTTTAAGCCTAAGCTATATAACTTTCTTAGAAATAAACCTACTAAAGAAATATAATGTTTTTTTTTTAAATATAAAAACTTTAAGGATATAATTAAGTATAACTTTAGAATTATTAATAAAAAATAATAAGTTATATAAAAACTTAAGAACCTATAATAAATAAAGGCTACTTTAACTTATATAGCTAAGTTTATATAAATTACTTTATTCCTTAACTAAGGAATAAATACCCTCTAGATTATATTTTATAAAGGACTTAAAGATAAGATTAAAGATAAATTTTATAAAATAGAAAAACTTAATAACCTTTAGGATTATATTAATATAGCTATTAAAATTAATAACTAATAGTTTAAATAATATATAGAGAAATCTAATAAGGGATAAATCTAGGGCAATAAGAATAATACTAATTAGTCTTAAAAAAGGAAATAAGCTAAGGGTAATATATCTTATAGGACTTATATAAGACCTATAGAACTTAAAGTAGCCTAAAAGGATAATAAAAATATTAAGTATTATTATTACTATAAGAAGGGCTATAAGGCTAATAAATATTAAAAGAAATAATAAGATATTAAAGAAGGATATTACTAATTAAAGCTATAATAAAACCTCTTAGAAGGTAAAAAGCACCTAAATATAATTAACTAGGATAATAACCCCTAGATAGCTATTTATATTACTAAAATACTAGGAATAGCGTAGAAAGAATATAATAAAATAAGACTTTAACCTAGAGAAGTTATTATACCCTACTAAGCCGCTTACTTAATAGAGGAATAAGCTACTAGTAATTATATAGTTAGTAATATTATAAAGGAATAACTTTATAAACTAATTAAACCCCTAAAGGTCTATTAGTTATACCTTATTAACCTAGATATATAAAACCCTCTATTAGAATTAAATATTAGAAAGGAAAACCTTATTAATAAATAATAAATAATTATTACTACTTAGCTAAATAGATATTATAAACCTATTAATTATAGTTAATATTCTACGGGAGTATAAACATAGTAGGAATAAGATGCTATATAAATCTATAGAGAATGGCATAGCTAATATATAGCACTTTAAAAAGATAACTATAAGGTATTAGTCTATAAAAGGATTAATAAATACTATTAGCTTAGTATAGCTACCTAATATATCTAATTAGCTAGAGAATAATAGAATATAAATAATATAGAAGATATCTATATATAGGTATACTATAAGGAAATAATACTAAAACTAAGATAGCCAAAACCTTATTATAACCTATAGGATAACTTATATATAATATTTATATACCTATAATATAAAGAAATCTCTTAGGTATTATATAAAGATTATTACTATAGTATATATATTATAGATAAATAATAAAATAACTATTTTCTAGTCTAACTACCTTAACCTAATATTAAACCTTACCTAGCCTATAAAACCTTCTAGTACTAAGTAAAGAAATAATATAAAGGACTTAGTATTACTATACTATGCTTTTACCCCTCGAAGGAAAGAGCTATTAGCCTAGAGCAATAGATTATTATTATTATATAGCGAACTATAACGGAGCAAGGGGAAATACTAGATAGGAGCTATCTTAACGCAGAAGTAACCTTTTACTACGAAGAAATATACCTATAATATAAATAATAGGTATTAGCTATATATAACTAGCTAGAATGTATAGTAAAGAAAGGATTTAATTTCCTAACCTATTAAGGAAATGCTATTAATAAAGAATAATATAAAGGTATTTAACTATACCTTAGAAAAGATTATAGACCTATAAATAAGGTCCTATAGGAATATACTAAATATATCTAATATAAAAACCTTAATAAGGTTTACTTAGAAACCTAATAGCTAGATTATAACTATAATAATAATAAGGCCATAAAATAAGGTTATTAGGAATAAATTAATAGCTAAGTAGATAACTATAACTATAAAGCCTATATAAATAATAAATATAAGTTTAACTATTTTAGCTATATAATATTAAAAAACTAGATAGCCTATCTAATATAAGGTAATAGATAGATAAATAAGGATAGGAATTATCCTAAAAGGCCCTTTACTTTATAAATAAAGCATATAGGTAATACTACCTAGAACTAAAAGTATAAGTCAAAGGAGAATAATTAAATATTTTAATAAATAATAGAGCTAAATAAAACTACTTTAATCTAATAATAATAAATAGGCTTAAGCTACTATAGAGATATAAATAAATGCCTTACTTAATTATTAACCTAGAAGGAACCCCTTTTAATTATAATAATAATATTATTAATAGCGAGATTAATTACCTTAAAGTTTTTATTAAAAAAAAGAACTAAGGGATATTATTTAATATTATACTAAATAAATAATATAATTTTATACTTAGGTACCTATAGTTATGCTAATTTAACCTATGTTTTAATTAGAGAACTAGCTAGGTGCTCTCTTTTAATAATAAGATGCCCTTTATATTAGATAATAACTTAAATATAAGATCTTAAACTTTTATTAGAGATGCTAAAGAAGTTAGATAGAGGCATATATAAGATACCTCTCTACCTAAAGGGATATAATATAACTATTATAATAAATAGAAATAATAAAACTAGTAAATAATTATATATATTATATAATAATTTTATTAATTAGAAAAAAACCTTAAGTAAATTAAAAAGATATTAGAGAATAAATAACTTAAAAATATCTCGCTTTAATATTAGATCTATAAAAAACTCTTTATAAAAGAACTTAAGATAGGCCTATTACTATATATATACTATAATTTAGAAATTAAGTTTATTAATAAGAAGTAACCTAGCTTTAATAAACTTTACTTACTTAATAAGATATAATTATTAATATTAAAGAAATATATTAAAGATATATTATAAAAAGGATATATTAAGGAAAGTAAGTTATTTATTAAATACCCTATTATATTTATCCTAAAAAAAAATAAAAAACTCTACCTTTATATTAACTTTAGGATACTTAATATTATTATAGTTAAGGATTATATACTACTACCCCTTATCAGCGAGCTAAAGGACTAATTATTTAGAATAAAGTACTTTATAGCACTTAACCTTAAAGGAGCCTATAACCTTATTTAGATTAAAAAAGGATATAAATAGAAAACTACTTTTTATACTAAATATAAACTATTTAAGTACCTTATTATACCTTTTAGACTTATTAATATACCTATTATATTCTAATAAATAATTAATAATATGCTATAAGAATACCTAGATATATTTATTATATATTACCTAGATAATATTTTTATTTTCTATAAACTAGAAAAAGAATATATAGAATATATCTATAAGGTATTATAAATACTATAAGATACTAATTTATTAATAGAACCTAAGAAAAGTAAGTTCTATGCCTTAGAGGTAGAATTTCTTAGATATATTATCTCGCATAATAAGATATAAATAAACCCTAAGAAGGTCTTAGTAGTTAAGGACTAAAAGGAATTAACTAATATTAAGGAAATATAAGCCTTCCTTAGTTTCGCTAATTACTACTATAGATTCCTTAAATAATTTAAGAAGATCATAGTATTACTAATTAACCTCACGAAGAAAGATAAAATATTTATATTTAGGAATAAGGCGCGAGAGGCCTTCTATATAATTAAGGAATTTATCCTAAGCGAGCTAATGCTTAGGATATTTAATCTATCCTAACTAATAGAACTCGAGATAGATATATTAGACTTCGCGCTAGGAGCTTAAGTTAGATAATAAGATAATAAAGGATTCTTATACCTAATTATATTTTATTCCTATAAGCTATATAGAATAGAATTTAATTACCTTATTTATAATAAAGAATTCCTCGTAATTATTAATACTTTTAAGGAGTTTTAATATTACCTCTTTAGAAGTAAATATTAGATTAAGGTATATATAAATTATAAAAATATTACTTATTTTATAAAGACCTAAGAACTTAGTAAATAATAACTATAATATATAAAATACCTCTTAGAATTTAACTATATTATTATCTATATTAAAGAAATAAAAAATAATAGGGTAAATATTATTAGCTAATAACCTAATCTAGATATAAGAAAGATCAAAGCTAAGGAATAATTACTATACTTTATACTAAAAGGATACCTTAAATAGAAGTCTATTAGATAAATATAGAAGCTAATACCCTTATTAGAGTACTTTATACTTATTAAGAAATATAAATAATAGGTTATAGACTTTATTAATTATGCATAAGGGTATTAATAAAGAAAAGATAAATTATAGACCTATAAAGGAAAACTCTTTATCCCTAATAAAGTATTTTAGATTATCTTTAACTATTATTATTACTAAGTTATATATTATAAGAACCTAGAGGAAATAACCTAGGCTATATAATAGTATTATAATAACTATGAACTCTAGGCCGAAGTATAAAGAAGAATATTCTAATGCGAAAGATGCCATAAGGTAGCCGCATAAGTAAGCTAGAAGTAGACCTATCTCTTAGAAAAAGAATATAAGAAATAAATCATCTAATAATTTCACGACATAAACTATAGATACCTAGAAAGACTAGTAAGACATATTAATAAGTACTTTTAAAGAGATTTCCTAGAAGAATACTATAGGTAAGCTAAGGATTATATTATCTATAAATATATTTAAAAATAAGGGAAAATAATAATCTATAAATAAGATAGAGTTATAGGGATATCTTATTAAATTAATATAGCTACCTTTATAATAAAATAGAGTAATCTACTCTTAGAATAAATCTAGTAATATAATAAATAACTCCTAGAAGATAAAAAGATAAATAAATAATAAGTTCTAGATAAACTATACTATAAACTTATATGCGAAATATATAATTACTTATTATATAAATATTAAGGAATTAATAAAACCCTAGAATAAGTTAAGATAATATTTATTTTCCCTAATATAAAAAAAATAATTATAATAATTATTAAATAATATAACTTCTATATAAAAACTAAGGCATAACGCTATAAACCTTATAAAAAACTATAACTACTCCTAGTTATATAATAACTATAGGACTCTATTACTATAGATTTTATTATTAAATTACTCTTATTAAAAGAATTAGCTACTAGAAACTTCTATAATAGTATTTTTATTATTATAAATAGACTTATAAAATTTTCTTATTTTATACCTTATAAGGAATTAATAATAGCTAAAGAATTTATATATCTTTTTTATTTTTATATTATTAAAATATATAATATATTACTTAAAATTATTATAGATTAAGGATTATTATTTACTTTTAAATTTTAATAAAGCTTTATAGGATACTTAGGAATTAATTATAAATTCTTTATAGCTTATTATAAGGAAATAAATAGGTAAACTAAATATATAAACTAAATACTAAAATAATACCTTTGATGCTATATTAACTATAAATAAACTAACTAGGTTAAGAAGCTATTAGCCGTATAATTAGCCTATAATATAGCAATAAATAAAAATATAAAAATTATACTAACTTATATTAACTTTAGGTTTATATTAAATACCTATTAATAAATAAGAGATATAGTTATTAACCTTAAAGCAATCCTTATTAGTAACTAATTAAAGAACTTATATAAAGAAATATAAATAAAACTTAAATTTATTAGAAATAAAATAATAAAATATATTAATAAAAAAAGAATTAAAGGATTAATCTTCTTAGAGGGAGATATAATTTATTTTATAATAAAAAATATTAAAATAAAATAATAAAATAAGAAACTTAACTATAAATATATTAAACCCTATAAAATTAAGTAAAAAATCTTAAAATATAATTATAAATTAGATTTATTACTTAAGGTTAAGCTTTATTTAATCTTTTATATTTTATTACTTAAATTAATAAAAAAAACTATCTAAGTTAAAATTAATAATAAACTAGAGATAGAAGTTAATAGGCTAGAAGAATACCTTATAGAAACTATCTTTAATATAAATAAAATTAATAATAAAATAATATATTTTATTAAATAAAAAGGTTACTTAGACTTAGAAAATATATAAGAACCCCTAAAATACCTTATTAATATATAATACCTTTTAAAGAACTTCTATTAATAATACTAAGCATAGGCTTATTAAGACTAATAGCGTTCTAATTAATTAAATTAATAGCCCTAAAGGAATATACCTCTATAATAATAGATAATTCCTCGCAGAGCTTGCCTAACTCCTCTAAGGCATAAAGGCCGCGCTTAAAGGCCTTATTACTATGCGCCTTAAGTAACCTCTTCTATTTCTAGATATAAGTAAGTTTAGCTATTACCTCCTCTAAGGTAGCCTCTGCCTTAGCCTCCTTATCTTCTAGATGCTTGCGCTCTTAGATGTTTTTTGCGACTATAGAAGATTAGCTAATAGCCGCGAGGAAGTATTAATATATACTTACGAAAGGAAGCTATACTAGCCCTATTACATATAACCTTTATATTAATATAATTAAAATAATAGTTAGAATAGTTAGAGACTACCTTATAAGATAAGCCTTAGTAGAAGTAATAAGTATAAGATATAATTTTAGAGCTAAAAGCCTTAATATAAGTAAAAAGACTTTATACTTTAAAAAGTTTTTATAAGAAAGTATACTTAGAAACTTAGCCTAATATCGCGTTAATAAAAAGAGATTTTTTATAAGTTAGAGTTACCTACTAATAATACTTAGTTATTAAAACTAGTCTTAAGGATAAGACTAATAGAGGGGGAACCTTATATTATAACTATAATATAAGCTAGGCGGGGAAGTATAGTAGAAATACTTTAATTAAGTAAGGGATTAAAGGGACTAAATATTACTTATATTAGTCCTAGGACTAAATATTAAATATATTAGTCTTACCTTAAACTAAACCTATAGAATATTAATCTAAAGAAGTAACTATAAGTATATAAAACGCACTTATTATACTTTCTTATATAAAAGCTATCTTAGCTATTAATATAACTTAGTTATACTTAATACCCTTAAGTATATTACTAGATGTAACTTATACCTATTATTACTTAGACTACGCCTAGTACTCTCTGCTAATATAAACCCAGTATGACTAGTTTATCCCTTAGGAAACATATAATTATTATATAAAAAGTAAGATAATAAATAATTAATCTTTTAATTAAATATTTATAAAAAAATAAAATTATTTATTATTAAAAAGATTTAAATAAAAAAAAATAAATAATAAAAACTATAATTTAATAAAATAATAAGAATATAAATATTATTAAGCTATTAATTAGTTATTATTTTATTATTAATTTTCTTAATAAGGTTAATATATTAATTTTTAATATTATTTTATATAATATTATAAATATTAAAAGTAATAATAATATATTAAAAAGGTAGCTTATATTATATAATATTATTAAAAAATAATATAAAAATTTTTAATATTATTAAGTAATACTTAATAACTTATTAAGGACCTAAGCTAAATATTAATAATATAAAATAAATAACTTAACTTAAAAAACTTATAATATTATATTACTAAGTATAATAATTATAAATAATATAAATAATAAAATTAAGTTTAATATTATAAGTTAGGTAATTATTTATATAAATCTTAGAGAAATAAATAAAATTAAAATAATTTCTTAATTATAACTTAAAAAAGCTAATTAAGTTATTAAAGATATAATAAGACCTAAGAATATAAGTAATAATATTAAAAAGAAATATTATAAAAAAAAGGTAATATAATAATATAAAATAATTATTAAAGCTATTAACTAATTAGAATAACCCTAGTTAGAAATTATATATATAGAACCTCTTAAAATCTTTATAGCTAAGCTATTATAAAATGTTTAATAAATTAAAGTCTTATATATAATAAAAACTTATTTTTAATTTATAATTTTATCTTAATCTAGTTATTAAGGCCTACTATTTTATACTTATTTTTTATTTATAATTTTACCTTAATCTAGCTATTAAGGCTTATTATTTTATAACTACCCTTACGGTTTTAACTTTTTTATATTATAACTTAGCTTTTAGTTATCTATTCTTAGTAAAACTAACAGGGTTTTAAAGCCTGCAATTAGAGCTAATTAATAATATAACTTTTATTTATATTAGGCTAATAGATTTTAATTTATTAGCTATATAAGCTATAAACCCTTTCTTAGAAATAGCTTCTTAAATCTTTTACTAATATAAATAATAAAAAATATTAATTAAAAGCTAGTCTTTTTTATTTTAATCTTATATTATATTTATCTTATTTTTATTACTTTATAATTTCTTACCTAGCTAATTAGCTATTTACAAGAACTAATCTTATTATCTATTTACCTCTTATTTTAATTATTTACCTTATAGATTTTAAAGACTATATTTCTTTTATTTTTTAGTCTTTTATAGATATTAATTAAAATCCTTTAATTCTTATATTAAGTAGTATAAAGTAATATAATAATAATATTAAAAACTCATTTTAATTAAAAGCCTTATTATAATTAAGTTCATTAAGATTAAGTTAATTAGCTATAAAGTAAATAATAGCTAAGTAAGGTTATAAAATAATTATAAATAATTTTAATAATAATTTTAATAATAAATTCTTAATAAATTAACTTAATTATAATAATATAATAAATTTATAATTTTAATTAATTTAAAAGTTTAAAATTTAATCCCTAGCTAAGATAACTCTTTATAAAATTATATAAGCTAAAAAAATTTTTTTCTTTAATTAAGCTTTAATAAATAACCTCTTTATAAGTTAAATAACCTTAATTATAATATAAGAAATTAATTTAAAATAAAAATAATATTATTAAAAACTAATTATAATATAATATATATAATAAGTAAGCATTATAGTTAAGTAAGTATTATACTTAAACTATATATTAAAATCTAAAATTTTTAAGGTTAATAAAAACTATAATAAAATAACTTATTAATAAACTATATATAATTTTCTTAGATTTTAAAAAAATTCTATTTATATAGAAATAGCTAATTATATAATACGAATATATTTTTCTTTTACTTATATAATAATACATTTTTTTTAAAAATATAAAAAAATTAATATAGGCTTTTTTTATAGATAAATAGCTAAACTCTAAAATTAGGGCTAGTTTAGGCTTTGTTTAAATTTCTTAGAACTTTTTAAAATACTTTTTTATTTTAATAGGATTTATACTATAGGGTAAAAGTATAACTATAATACTTACTTATTATATATATTATATAATATATATAATACTTATATATTAAAATAATATTAAATTATAAATATATTTTTATTCTTTAATAAAATTTTAATATATTTTCATACAACTTTAATTTAATACTTAATTAATTATCTCTAATATTCTTATAGCTTAGAGAAAATACCCTTACATGCGCCTTTCCCTAGCTGCACCAGAGTGCTCTTTGTCCTCATATATGCTTGAATGCCCTCGTGGCCATTCTCTAACCCAATTCCGCTCATCTTCCAACCACCCACTGGCATCTCTGCAGGGGATTCACCCCACGTGTTGATCCATGTGATGCCAGCGTCGAGCTTCTGGATTACCTCCTGGGCCAATCCGACGTCAGAAGACACGACACCCGCAGCCAGTCCCATTGGAGTGTCATTGGCGCGGCGGACCAGCTCTGGTAGCCATTCCTCACGAGCTCGTCCCTGGGTCTTGTAGGGCAAGATACACATGACTGGACCAAAGATCTCTTCACGAACCACTCGCATCTCGTCTGTGCAGTTGGTAAAGATGACCGGAGGCACCCAGAATCCGTCCGCCGTCGGGAGTACACTCTGGGCCTCTGTTGATCCATCATAGAGCACCTTGGCTTTGTCAACAGACCGGCCGTGCTCAATGTACATCTTGACCTTCTCTTGCTGGGCAGCACTGACCATGGGGCCAAAATTTGTCTTCTCGTCTCGTGGAAGGCCCATCCGGATTCCTTCTCGGGCCCGCTGGATGAGAGCCTGCTCGATGCGGCTCAACAGGGTATCAGGAACGAAGACTCGAGTGCCATTGGTGCAGACCTGGCCCGTGGAGAAGAAGTTGGCAACCATGGCAGTATCGACAGCTTCATCCACATCGGCATCAGGGAGGATCACAAGTGGACTCTTTCCACCGAGCTCCATGGTGATGCCCTTCATGTCTCCGGCCGCCTGGCCAGCGACCTTGCTGCCGGTGCTGACCTGGCCAGTGAAGCTCACCTTCGCAATACCACTGTGTGCGACAAGGGGAGCTCCGACTGCAGGACCGTCGCCGTAGACGACGTTGAAGACACCTGGTGGTACACCTGCCTCGATGTAAATCTGGGCTAGTGTGTTGGCATGCAGAGGAGTGACTTCGCTGGGCTTGTAGACCATGCAGTTGCCAGCAGCAAGGCATGGCGCAGACTTCCACAGGGCGATCTGAATGGGGTAGTTCCAGGCACCGATACCGGCGCAAACGCCGAGAGGCTCATGGGTGGTAAGGACGAAGGCGTCGGCACGGAGGCGAGTGTTCTGACCCGGAAAGCTGCCAGCAGCCATGTGGGCATAGTATTCGAGAACATCAGCACCAGTGACGACATCAACGGTAGAGGTCTCTGACCACGCCTTTCCAGTGTCAA
Source organism: Fusarium falciforme (assembly GCF_026873545.1). Taxonomy (NCBI): domain Eukaryota; kingdom Fungi; phylum Ascomycota; class Sordariomycetes; order Hypocreales; family Nectriaceae; genus Fusarium; species Fusarium falciforme. The sequence goes on from NC_070545.1 coordinate 3,837,474, forward strand.
GCGTCTCGGTCAGGGCCAATTCATCGTTGCGCTCGCGCAGGATTGCCGCGGCCTTGAGGAGTATGGCAGCGCGGCGCGGTGCAGGAGTTTGCGACCAGACAGGAAAGGCTGCGTGGGCAGCAGCAATTGTGTCCTCCAGTTGAGAGGGCGTGGTAGTATAGATGGTCGCAAGAGGCTTCGAAGTGCTTGGATCGACCGAAGTGAAGGTATTGGATCGGGACGAGGACTCTGGCTGAGGCCGGCCTGAGTGGAATGTGTGAATCTCGGTTGACAGTGTCATGATGGCTTCTGTGGTAGAAGAGCAGATAGACAAGAGGACGGAGGGATTTGAGAATTGAGCTCCTCGATTACAGTCACGAGGCTCGTGGGAAGCGTACAAAGATGTCTTTTCAAGAATTGGATGGCGGCGAAGGGCGATGTAAGTAGGCCAACCCAACCTCACACGGATACACGAGCACAGATGCTAAGCTGTGGTGGGGGGGAAGGCATGAGGATGGGAGTGCTCCACCAAGGAGTGAGTACCTTTCAGCAGGAGACAGGTACTTGGAGCATGACGTGGGCGTTGGTCACTCGCACTGGCCAATCAAGGTTGCGCCATGAGCCAAGGGTGAGGAAAGCTGAGTGGAAGGCCAAGTCGGGCGTCTTCAGAGTGATGGGCGATTGGAGGCAGGGGGAAAAAGTTTGAGGACCCCATACTTGAGATACGCTCATGCCGCGGCATTACTACAATGTGTAGGAGCGGCAGCCAAGGTCCATCAGTACCAGGTCTTGTCAAGTTGTGAAAGTTGACAACCAAGAGGGAGCACCACCAACAACTTGAAGGGGTCAGTACCTGCCAAGCACAGGAGGATACCCGTTAGCAACAGCCTATACAGTGCGAACTTGGTTGGGAAAATCTCCAAGCCCGGGCCGGGTGGACAGTCTCGGCTCCAACTTGAGGTAACTTTGGCCGCAAAACATCAGGCCATTCTTCACTTAGCGAGAGGGATATATCGACAAAAAGAAAGGACAATCCGTCACTGCGGCCCCAGGCTGGGAGATTCGGTGCATCTTACATCGGTTCGCAGGGGGGGGAGAATTGTCGCCAGGATTCGTTGGTAGTGCCGACGAACCAGTGCTCGAGTCGCTGGCTGCGCAAAATGCGCCGCTAGCGGTCGAAAGCGGGGTCATGGGTGGACCTGTTCACGTCATTGCTCTGGAAGCTCCCTCAACTACCGGTACAGTGCTAGCGCGATGCAGATGACACTGCTGTCTCTTATCACTGTATCTTTCCATGAAAACAAGGGTTTGGGATAGCAAAGATGGTCAGGTTGAGGTATTGTTGGAGCGATTGCGCGACTCAATTGAAGATTTCGCAGGGCAAAAGATGACGGAAACGAGAAATCAATCCTGGTCCACAAACCGTTCCATGCAGAGCCATTCGGTAACTGGGGAACGACGGCTATCGCGGACGACAACAACGAAAAAAAAAAAAATCCCATCCCCAAAAAGATACGTTTGATACGATGATGCTACCGTGGGGCTGGAGAAGAAAAGAAAAACCACGGCAATGGGTGATCGAGGCGAAGAACGACGACCCCAGCCAATCAGCACGGTCCCGCACTCAATCTTTCAGATTCTCGATCTGACGGCTACCCCATACGCGCTATACCTGATCAGTATGCTGAGCAACATCCCAAACTTGGCGCGCTGCACGGCACATGGCAAAATTGGTTCAGGTGGAGAAATCCCCCGTCCCTGCAGCATGGAAATGGGCTTGACGGAGAGGCGAGAGGGAGAAAACACTGCCTGCATTGATCAGCCCTGGTCCCTGGATGGATCGCAGACGCTGGGATTTCCGCCACCTGGCCAATCACGCCGTCCCAATCCGGCTCGGTCGAAGCATGCCCGGGCTGGAGGCCCATGGCAACACCATGATATCTGTGATTCGGAGCCACGCGATCGATGGCTACCACTTGCGAGGCTGTTGATGCATCACGGATAACGGCGGGCATACTCCGTACTCCGTGTCTTGACCCTTGAAACTAGCGGCACCCGGCATGTTCCACCGGCAAACCACATACCAGGGTGTGGTCCTGTCGATATCGACGCTGACCTCCGACGAGATAACTCGAGAAGGCTATGTCAGCAGGCATTACGGACGTCGAGATAGCTGGGAAAATACTACTACTCACTGTTGTAAGTTGAATAGTTGGTATATACTCGAGATCACGCGAACCCGTAGCTCTTCCGTGCCATCTCCACGCCGGATCCGGCCAGCGGAGACTCTTTTCTCCAGTTTTCGCCGACTCCGCCGTGCTCGCCCCGCTCCGCCTGGGTAACCCGCCATTGCACTGAATCCCTCGACCAACGTCCGTTGACGACCCCATCACGGTAATTAGCTCAAGGCGCCAGGGCACCACCCACGGAGGCTGACACCGACGGGCAAGTCGCCGGAGTCCGGTCATGTTACTTCTGGAATGACCGGGGGTGCTATTGAGATTGTCCCCCATGAAGGGGGTTACGTGTGTTGTTTGTGCTTCAAGAGATAGGTAGACAATGTCCGAAGCCCGACCCCAGCCTCTCCTATCCAGGCACCACCAATTGCGTAGCGTCAGTGCACAGCGCAAGCAGCAATTCAAAGTTTCGACTGACATCAATCGCCGTCTTTGCCTTGTTTCCTCTCCTCGGGGGTGCCGGTTCTGAGTCGGTGAAGAGCTTGCTAGGCCTTCTACCCCCTGTCCGCTAGGGTCCCGCTCTCCCTTGTCCTCCTATGGTTGACCAGCCAAGTTTCTCTCCCCTCCCGTCGCCGCCGTCGCCGCCGCCCGTCTTGGTGTTTTCGCTCCACCCGCCATCATGACTAGCGCTCGTAAAAACAGCCTTGCTCACCTCGGCCGTCTTCTGCCAATCAAATGCGCACACTTTGCTCTAGAGGGTACTTGTTGTCGCCAAAAAGGTACATCGAGAGATCCTTCGAAATCTTGATCATGACTGTGTCAACACTGTATAGCGTGCTCATCGACCCTGACGCCCGCATTCACCTGTCCGGGACCCCACCGTAAGCTTGAACCCGTTCCTTTCAAAAGATCTTGATCTCCTCGTCTTTGAGCTTCGAGAGCTTCCAATCTTGTGCTTCAATTCAATCCTCATCCTCAGTTTCTTGGGTTTGCGCTGTTCACCTTGACCAATTCCCCCCACAGCAGCCTTGTCATCCTGAAAGAAGCTTTACAAGCATAAACTTTGAACCATCTCAACTTTTGCTTCATCTGAGCTTCTCACTCGCTTCAACATGACGACCCAGGTTCTTCCCGCTTCCGCCAGCTCGGCCTACGACTACATCATTGTCGGCGGCGGCACGGCTGGTTGCGTCCTCGCTTCGCGCCTCTCCTCCTATCTCCCCGAGCGCAAGGTTCTCATGATCGAGGCTGGCCCCTCCGACTTCAACCTCAGCAATGTCCTCAACCTCCGAGAGTGGCTCAGCCTCCTCGGCGGTGACCTCGACTACGACTATGGCACAACTGAGCAGCCCAATGGCAACAGCCACATTCGGCACTCTCGCGCCAAGGTCCTCGGTGGTTGCTCTTCTCACAACACCCTGATCTCTTTCCGTCCCTTCCGTCATGACATGGAGCGATGGGTTGCTCAGGGCTGCAAGGGCTGGGACTTTGAGAACGTGATGCGCCATGTTGACAACCTCCGCAACCAGCTGAACCCCGTCCACCCTCGTCACCGTAACCAGCTGACCAAGGACTGGGTCAAGGCCTGCTCCGAGGCTATGGGCATTCCCGTCATCCACGACTTCAACCACGAGATCAGTGAGAAGGGTCAATTGACCCAGGGCGCTGGCTTCTTCTCCGTCTCCTACAACCCCGATACTGGCCGTCGCAGCAGCGCCTCGGTCGCATACATCCACCCTATCCTCCGCGGCGACGAGCGACGACCTAACCTGACTGTCCTCACTGAGGCCCACGTCTCCAAGGTTTTCGTCGAGAACGACGTCGCTACCGGTATCGCTGTTACTCTCAAGTCTGGCGAGAAGCACGTCCTCCACGCCCGCAAGGAGACCATCCTGGCTGCTGGTGCTGTTGACACTCCTCGCCTGCTCCTTCACTCTGGTATTGGACCCAAGGCCCAGCTGGAAGGTCTTGGCATCCCTGTTGTCAAGGACATTCCTGGTGTCGGCGAGAACCTCCTCGACCACCCCGAGACCATCATCATGTGGGAGCTCAACAAGCCCGTTCCTGCTAACCAGACCACCATGGACTCGGACGCCGGTATCTTCCTCCGACGAGAGCCCACCAACGCTGCTGGCAACGACGGCGATGCTGCTGATGTCATGATGCACTGCTACCAGATCCCCTTCACTCTCAACACCGAGCGACTCGGATACCCCGTCATCAAGGATGGTTACGCTTTCTGCATGACCCCCAACATCCCTCGTCCCCGCTCCCGCGGCCGCATCTACCTGACTTCGGCCGACCCTACCGTCAAGCCCGCCCTTGACTTCCGCTACTTCACCGACCCCGAGGGATATGATGCTGCTACCCTGGTCCACGGTATCAAGGCTGCTCGCAAGATCGCTCAGCAGAGCCCCTTCAAGGAGTGGCTCAAGCAGGAGGTCGCCCCTGGCCCCAAGGCTCAAACTGATGAGGAGATCAGCGAGTATGCTCGCCGTGTCGCCCACACTGTCTACCACCCCGCTGGTACCACAAAGATGGGTGATATCGAGCGCGACGAGATGGCCGTCGTTGACCCCGAGCTCAAGGTTCGCGGCATCGGCAAGCTGCGCATCGTTGACGCCGGTATCTTCCCTGAGATGACCACTATCAACCCCATGGTGACCGTGCTCGCCATTGGTGAGCGGGCTGCCGAGCTCATTGCTGCCGAGGAGGGCTGGAAGCCCAAGCACGCCCGCCTGTAAATGGTCGGGAGAGTAGTTAGTGTGATGCCTGCCTAGGCCTCTCGGAACGACGGCGCATGTATGGATACCAGGTGTTTGTATGATTTAATGATTAGCGCATGTTTTCTGCGATAGATAGCAGCCATGGAGAGTATGATACGGCACAGGAATGCCGCCAAAGAGGCATTATTGCCAGCGTCGTTTGTGAGATAAATTCCAAATCTGTTTTGAGAACTTCTTTCGGAAGTCTTTGACCCGATTCCGTGCGGCGGTGATGTTTAGCGATGCTCTCACTGGCTCGGGTATCAAACCAGCCTGACGTAGCCATTGGCCCAAGCTGTTGGTCAGCACCAAAATAAGATTGGCCGAGGGGATGTAATGGTAGGTGGAACGCCGGGCCGACGAGTATGTTCCAGCAGAGGCAAGGTCTTAATTACACCTTAATCAAACCAGGAGCCACTCGATGCGAAAAGGTTAGTCATGACGAAGATAGCAGTTTCTGATATAGATTAAGATGGCCAACGATTCTGAAGGGTCCCGGATCTTCGGGTTCCCTGCGTGATGCATCGGTTGTGGGATGGGATTCCCAGGGATCGACGGAGAATCAGAGATTAGGAACCACGGCCCAAAGCTGCCATCATGGAACACCATGTGATTGATCGAATGTCATGCATCATACGGAGGATTGCATGCCACCTTCTTTCCGAACCCTGTATGCCGTTGATTGAATTCGTTGGAGATGGCAGACGAGTAACCCTGCAGAAAGGTCCAGATCCGAAGGGTTGAGATGGACACTCGCGACGAAAGCGAGGTACGAGTGAGGCAAGTGGCTCGATCTTGTCGGTGATGCCGCTTATTCTTCGGCGATGAAGGGAAAAAGCATGGCTGCGACGAATCTAAGGACGGAAGTGGCAAACTCATGGGTCGTGGCCCGGAGAGCCGTACCTTCGTGAGGTCTGGAACAGGAAAGATGTGGGGAGCTACCGGGATTTTCGGGGCGGAGCGTCTTGGGCCGAGTGGATGGTTTGACGGATGTCAGGGCCGAAACGTGCTTCGAGATCCACTCCTCCCGCCCTCACGGCGTTTGTTCAAGGTCCATCAGCATGGGACCCCTCTAGAACAGAGATAAAGCAACCGCGGAGGCAACGGGAGAATGACCTTCCCAGAGACCCGGTCCGCCCAGCCGTCTGCTAAAGGAGGCCCTCGCTGAATGGGGCCAGGCGTTTTTCGAGTGAGCTTTATAGAAGCAATCGCTGCAAGCTGATGAATGGCACGCGTTGGCTTCGGTCCTTGGTTTTCGATCCTTGGTCCATGAATTGATTTGAGTTGATCCAGTTCAATATCCCCATGGAGGCAATGCCCAGGTTGCGCGAGGTTCTTATTTCTTTCCTTCTGTTAAACCGTTAACAAGCACAGGCACCTCTCCACGACCAAGACTCGAGCGACAGCTAAGTTACCCGTCCGCTTGCACATCAACAGCACCATTTTGCACAACGTTTTCTAGAAAGGACAGCATCGGCGACACAAGCCATGGCTACACCATCAGTTGACCTGCCTCCACCATCTGACGACGAGGTTGCAGCGCCCATACTTGACCATGCTCCAGGTCTAGCGTCCGCGATTGGCGTAGCGGCAGTGGCAGCCGTGGCTGGACACCAAGTTCTCGGAGGTGGCCTTCCCCGGAGCATTGACGAAGACTTGTGCCACAAATCATGCGACGGCAACGACAGTGACGGCAGGGGAAAAGAAGAAGACGGCAAAGGGCGACAGCACGATGAAGAGAAGAGGAGGAGGAGGAAAAAGAAAAGAAACATTCGCGAAGAAAATCAGCAAAAGGGTCTAAGAGAGGCCCAAGAAAAATGGGATGCGGCAACAGCCATGGTTGCAGTAAGAACGGAGGCAGGAGCGGAGGCGATTCCGGGGAGTGTCGCATCAAGAGGAGAAGGAGGAGCTGGACTCGGAGCTGGAGTTGGAGCTGGAGAGCCTGAAGGTGTCCTCCCGTCGCCTAGAAAAGGCACCGATTTGGCAGGCCAACAGGTCAGAGCTGCACTTTCCCGCTCCCGCCTGGGTCGTTCAACCCCCTCATCCCCAAGCTTGGGCTCCCTCTCGGTCACAGGCACAAGCTCGTACCATCTCACCAACACCAACAATCTTAGCAACTACACCCAAGGCGGCCGCATTACAAAGCCCCGACATCGTGCCTCTCTTTCAGCGTCAATTGCAGCGTCTCTTACAAGTGCCGTTGCTGCCGCTGAAACCGCCAAGTTCACTTACGGAGCAAAGGTTGCCGCGACTCTGGCTGCCACAACAGCTACAATGGTGGGGAATCTTGCAAGTACCACTACAACGGCCACGGCGTCGCCCAAGCTCAAGCACAACGGCTTGCCAACTTTACAGACGACGTCCAAGACCACGGCGTCCACTCCTACCGTTACCGCCACCAACTCTACCGCCAGGGAATCTCCTGTGCTCTCTTTCTGGGGTCCTGAACCCATTGCGCTTCCCTCGCGTTTCTCTCGCATCAAGCGCAACCTCATTCGCGGACACGAGGCCGAGCTCGAAGCCAGCTGGACCCGTCTTATTACTGCTCTCCGCGACGAGGTTAGCCGTATCGAAGATCTCGGCGCTCACTTGATTCCCTCGATTGAGTTTTCTGACATTGACGATGAAGCCCAGACTGCCCGCTTTGGCCATGATCTGAAACGTTACGGTGTCGGAGTCATTCGCAAGGTCGTTCCACGAGCTGATACTGATACTGCTGTCCGCGAGACGGTCGATTACCTCGACAGCAAACGCCACATAAAAGCGCTCCAGCACGATCCGGCATGTTTCGATTTCTTTTGGACCCCGGCTCAAGTCCGCTCACGCGCGCATCCCAACGTCCTCAGCGCCCAGCGTTTTATGATGGGCTTATGGGAAACAGGCCCGGATGATCAACTTGTCACTCGGCTACCCATTACCTATGTCGATCGCATTCGAGTGCATGGCAACACGGAAAACCAGTCCAACGGTCTCAACGTACCACCTCTTGAACCCCCACAATCTGCCGATGACTGGATCCAAGCTCTGCAGTCTTCGGCCGGGATCATTGCTCAGGTTGACAATGGCTCTCTGGAGCGCTGGGAGCCTGATGGCTATCAACATGCAGGGACTTACAACAATATTTTCCATGGCCGCTGGGAAGACCATGATCCTTGGGAGTGCACCAGTCGTACCTCTGTGACGACAGATCTTTATAACGGTTATGGTGCCTGTACTATTTTCCGCATGTTCCAGGGTATCTTGGCCCTTTCTACTGTTGAGCCTGGCATGGTGCGTCTGCTACCGTCACCCAAATTGGCAACGGCCTACTACCTGCTCCGTCCGTTCTTCACCACCAAGAACCCTCCTCCTGAAACGCGCAGCGGGCCTGAGTGGGATGCCTACTTGGCTCCTGAGAACTGGCAATTGCAGCGAGACCCCGACTCTATCATTCATGGAGCTGTCCCGGGCCATGCACAGAGAATCACCGAAATCTGGCACCCGCACTTACATTTGAGAAGTAGCATGATCACATTACCCACGCTGCAGCCCGGCGACTACATTTTATGGCACCCTGATCTCCCATACTATCTCTCCAGCAACAACTATGGTCTCAAGACGCCGAGCGGTAGCAACAGCGAAGTCAGTATGCTTGTGTATATGCCAGCAGCTCCTCTCACACAGACGAACGCCCTCTACTTGGCGCGACAGAGAAAGGCGTTCCAAAGAGGCCACCCCGGTCCTGACTTTGACTCCACTGGGAGGGGCATAGTTGAAGAAGACTCCGATACGCGACCTGGAGAGAAGGAGATTGCCGACGTCGGTGGCCCGGCCGCATTGCAGGCCATGGGCCTGGCTCCTTGGGAAGTCGCTGGAACCCGTTCCGGATCGCCGCCCAGCGACAAGGCGAAATCCAAGGATGAGGAGGACGTGGATATGGAAGCTGAGACCAGAAGCTTGATGAGCTCTTCCTCGATCTCTCGAGCCGAGGCCGAGGTTGTACGCCTGGCCAACATCATCCTTTTCCCTGACCGGTCAATGATGGGATACTCAGTTTAAACAGCGGTCTCATGCCCCAGCGGAACACCCTTTTTCTTTTGTCGTGTCTTTTCTTTGTTATTTGCCACGGCATGTTCACGGGCTGTGGGATCGCATGGGGATGAGTTGGATATCGGTTGGAATGCATCACACGGAGTTGAGGGATTGATTGTTCACGGGAGATAGACACTTACAGTCGTTGCGTCTAATATTGGACTGAATAAAGAGGCGGATTTCCATTTAAACGATGAAGAGTTCTATACCAAAAACTACCTGAAACGCCGCATCCTCAACGCTTGTATCGAAGATCCTTACTCGATCATCCAACAATTTCATCCAAATACCCAACAATGTCCGACACCAAGCAGGCAGCTTCATCAGGCGACACTTGCTTGCGTGATCCAAAAACGCCAATATCTAGCCGCGTACCATGAATTGAAGCCTCGATATCTATGGCCAGCTGTGATGATGAGCGTTAGTAAAAGTCTTCTTAATTGCACTTCTGTAGGGTAACATACCGGAATGTCATTTCTGACAACGTTCTGTTGGAGCCAACCGTGGGAAACACACGATGCAGGCTCATTTCCGAGTCCATCAATCGTTGTAGCGGGTAGCACCTTCACGGAATTCTCGGCAGATTCTATGTCATCAGGGAGACTGAGGAAGTTCACAAAGGAGGATATCTGGACACCAGCCCACTGAGCAATCTCCCAAAGACCAACATCTGCCCGCTCATTCGAGACGATGAGATGAATGTCTTTCTGAATGGATTCCGCGATAGCGGTCAAGGACCGATCGGTGGGTGTGTCCACCTTGAGTGGAACGAGATTCAATGTTGGGTAAGTCGGAGGAAGATCGTGGTTGACACCTCGATTGGCGAAATACATGCCGAACAGGACAGGCTCAGTTGGGGCGCAGTCATTTCGCGAGGCAAGAACCTTGGCATATGCCGCGAGGAAAAGAGACTGGATGGATACACCAGTTTGAGATGCCAGTTTCCGAATGTGGGCAATGTCGGAGATGGCGGACTTTTGTAGGTGTGATACTCGCTCTTGGGTACTGGCTGATGACTCGGCCTGTTCGTTTGCTGGAGGCATGTCCTGCAGGTAACTCGTCCAGAAGTCTTTCCTAGAGCTCTTGGCAGTGTCGGTAAATTGGCTGACCACGAAGTTTCTCCATTGTGAAAGACCCTTGTTGGGTTGGGCAGACTTCCCTTTGAGGAGCTCAGAGAGTCGCTGCAAGAGCGAAGGGAGGGCGACTCCGTCGTAAAGAGCATGATGGATCTTCAGACGGAAGAGCCAAGCCTCGTCATCTTGTTCCGCGACATGGGCGCTAAGCAATGGCTCAATAACACCAGTTGGTTCGGCGCGTGGCTCAGATGTTGACAGCGGAATTCGGTGACTCTTGAGGATAACTTGCAAGAAGGGGAGTGTAGTAGAACCCGTGGCAATAAAGCATGTCCGCAGGAGAGGAGATTCAGAAACGAGGCTATCCCAAGCTACCTGGATGTCGTCCATACTAAACGACTTGTCGATTCGGCAGGGGAACTCGGGGTAGAACACTGAGCCTTCAGCATTCTGCCAGGCACTCAGCATGTAAACCTGCATTGGAAGCGCAGGAAGCACTTCAACTTTCGTCTCGGCAATGTTGTAGTCACCGAGGAGCTTGCCCACGTTAACATCCTTCGGCGGCACCCAAGTTTCGGAACTTGCGGGCACCTGGGTTCCGTCTGTCGAGGCACTCTTCGCCTTGTTGCTCATCTCGAAGATGTTTGAAGCTTTGATGAGATCCTGAGGCCGGAGGTTCAGACATCTCTTTCGAAGGAGCGACGAAACCTTGATTGCGCTGATTGAGTCGAGTCCGAGATGGTAGAGGCTGTCCGACAACTTGATGGACGGGATTGGAACGTTGGAGACTTGGTGGAGAACCTCGCGAATCTCAATTGAAGTGTGATCCCAATCTTCGACTCCGTTGGACAACTCTTCGGTCGGAAGAGCATCATCGAGGCTAGTGGTGTCCTTGAGGGTCACAGTAGGCATTCCACAAATAGATACACCTCGTTCTTCGAATGACAAGATATCCGAAGCACTTGATTTCATCAGGAATTCCATGATGCTATCAAGCATTGACATCAGTTGTTCGGGAGACCCTGCCAAACTGTACTGGGGTTGATAGGCAATTCGCCAGACCAGCGCATCAGACATGGCCTCGACCTCCACGCAAATCGGGTACTCGGTAGCTGATGATCCATCGACAGACTTCAACAGAGTCTGACCTTGATCATTGTCGGATGATGGAGACCTTTGGAGGATGAAGAGAGTATTGAAGAGACCTTGTCCACCAATGTTCGTGGCCAACTGCGCTTTGCGGAGTGGATAGTGTTGGAACTCTCGGATGTCACTCATGTTCTCTTCCAGGTACTGAAGGAAATCTGAGGGCGAACCATGCAGGATACAACGAAGCGCAACGGTATTCATCGTAGGGAACACGAGGTTGTCAGCTCCATCAAAGTCTCGTCCAGACATGATGATGCCGAATGTGATATCAAGGCTCCTTGTCTGTTGAGCCAGAGTGATGGCCCAACAGGCCTGGCACAGGGCTTGCAGACTGATGGAAAGCTTCTTGCAGAGGGAGTTGATGTCTACAATATTGATCTTTGACTTGAACTCCCGTCTTTGCAACTCGTACGTAGTTGGACAAGAGCTTGACTCTTGCTTGGAGACGAGTGTAGGCAAAGCGCCGTCCAAGTATTGCATCCAAAACTCCTGGGCCTCGGGGCTTTCGGACTTGGAAATTCTCGTAAGAAAAGGTTCCACGGGCGGTTGCGACACCTCTCTGTCCTCGTAAATAGCCTGAAGATCTTGGAATAGCAGGCCCAGAGACCATCCATCATAGAGCGCATGAGCCATGGAGAGGATCACGAATCTTTGAGAACCAAGAGTCGCCAGTCGCAGTTGGAATAGATTGCTCTTGCCATGGCCTGACCTTGCAAGTTCCGTTGCGGAGGAAGTAATGCGGTTCACATCACTCAACTCCTGCAATTCCAAAGTGTCAATGTTCATGTCTGATGGCTTCGACACAACTTGACAATATGTCATCTCGAGGTCCTGGTTGTCAATCTCAAAGAAACCTGTTCTCAAGATCGGAGTACGTCGGACGAGTTCCTTCCAAGCCGCTAGGAGCTGGTCGGTGTTCACGTTCTCCGATACCTCAAGGACATCGTGGTTGAAGTATGACTCGTAATCGGACTGGATCATGCCTGCAACGATCGACTCTTGGAGATGAGTTGCGGGGAGGACAGACTCAACAGTCTCCAAGTTCAGACCAGAGCTTTCGAGATGTTGCCTCAGACGACGCTTGGTGTTCTCCAGAGAGTCTTCTTCCGCATGGTTTGGCGAATCGGAAGAAGCAAGGTTGCTTAGTTCAGTGATCATTCTGGCAATCGTCTGGTAGCGCATGATTTGCGATGACGGGAGAGTAATGCTTCTCTTCTTGAGTTTCGCTGAGAGTTTGATGACATCAATGCTGTCAAGGCCGACTTCCAGAACAGAAATCGTCTCAGTGACGTCCGAGGCTGCAACATCGGCCAGCATGGCGATTTCTTCCTGTATCGCTCGAGCCTCTTGGGTCCACTTGAACTTGCTTTCCTCCGTGGGTGCTGTGGGAGCGTTAAGGGATACGCCATTGGTGGGCGATTCTTGTACATCAAGGGCGGGCACTTCGCCGTCTGGTGATGATGCCATAAGCTCAGCATCACGTTCTACCTCATCAAGTATCTCGTTCAACTTTGATGAAGAGGCAATGTGCCCTTGTGCAACAAGCGTGAGCCGAAGCTTGCCTGACCGCAAATACACAGCGTCTAGTGCGAGAGGGTAGTCTGGGCTGGAGTGACCATCAACAACATCCCAGGCTCGATTGTCCTCCTGAGCGGGTTCAATTTGGTAAGTGAACAGGTTGTCAAACAGCGCCTTTCCATTCGAGCACCACTTTTGGATGTTCTTGAGGGAAGCATGCTGAAACTCGAGGACAGAAGCGTTGAACTCGTAGCAACGTCGGACTAGAGTCGTCCATGTCTCCTGTGAGATTTCCTTCCGGTAGAATGGAACTGTGTTGAACAATGGGCCGATGGTATACTCGACGTCTGCAAGGCCAATTGCTCGTCCAGAGACGATGACACCTAGGGTTGGCTGGCCAAGACAGAATCTTTGCAGTGCCGAGCTCCACAAAGCCATCACCACAGCTTGCAAGGTGACATTCTGAGACGAACGCATCGCCTCTAATCCCTCGGTAGGAATTTCGCGCACAGCAGTGACGGCTGTTTCGGGGATCTCTTGTCCAAATTCGGGCATCGGCATGAAAGACCAGCCTTGGAGATGACCTTCCCAGAACTGTCTGCAGCTGTCGTGCCTGAGTAGTGGACCGTGGCTCAATGCTTCCAGGAAGGGTGCGCCGCGGGGTATCTTCTTATGAGTGTAGACAGCAGCAAGCCGGTCCATCATGAGGTCAAAACTGTTTCCATCGTACAGAGCATGGAAAATGTGAACGACAAGGAGCTTGGACGTCGGTGTCTCAAGATAAGCGAGCAGCAGTGGTGTATGAATGAGAGATCTGTTTTGCTCAACCCAGTCCTTCCTTTGCTCCTCAAGGAATCCTTCAACAAGGTCTTGGTTCTCAAGAGTGTGTTCTCGCCAGGGGAACTGCGGTCTTGTCAAAGCGGCCTGGACAAACCCGTCGGTTGTGGGAACAAAAGCAGTCCTCAGAATAGCCTCCGACTCGATCAGGTCCTCCCAAGCCCTTCGAAGCAGGCCCACCGAGATATCTTGATGAAGCTTGAGCTCAAAAGTATTGAAGTAGACACCCCGTTGGTCGCTGGTCATGGACCTGGAGATGATGCCTTGCTGCAGAGGCGAACAAGGAGCAACGTACTCGATGTCTGCGGGCTTCACGCCGAGACTTCGGCACACCATACCACGGTACCGATGTCCAAATGCCTGGATAGACTGCTTCACTTCCCGAACGAGCTTCTCCTGCTGAGTGGAGACGCCCTCGGCCAGAGAATTGGCAAGGTCGCCAATCACGGGATTCTTGAGGAGAAGAGCAGGGGAAGCCGATTTGAAGTAACGGGACTTGAGCAAAGAAGACAATCGCAGAGCGGTAATTGAGTCCACACCGACATCAAAGATACTTGTGGATGAGGATAGATCCTCCCTGTCGACGTTGCTGAACTCTGCAATGACCTCGAGTAGCTTGTGCATAGTGTCCTGGGCGGCTTGGGATATGGGGGTGGTCGAGGCGTGGGATAAGTGCATGAGCATCTCGGGAGACAGTTCGGCAAAAAGTCTCTTGAGATCCTTGATCTCTGCTTTGTTGTTCGGGGAAAGCGGAATGTAAGGTAGTGAGAAGATGTAGGTGGGCACCATGTATCCAGGGAGTTTCGCACGGCAAGCCTCCTTCGCTTGAGCACCAAGGCCTTCTTCGTCCTGGAGGATTTCGAGAGATCCCTTGGTTGACTGTTTGCCAACAACGAAAGACACGAGAACGTCTTTCCCGCTCGCGCCATGTCGAGTGACAATGGTAGCCGCGTCTTGAACGTCAGCAACACCAGTGCGGATCGCATGTGTGATCTCGGCGATTTCGAGTCGTTGGCCACGAAGCTTGACCTGATCGTCGGCTCGACCGAGGAAGTCAAAGCAGCCATCGTGCAACATGCGTACGAGATCTCCAGTCCTGTAGACTCTCTCACCGAACTCTGGGAGCGTCGGGAACCGCTCCTCTGTGAGCTCGGGTCGGTTCAGGTATCCCTTGCCGACGAGCTTGCCTGATACGCATAGCTCGCCAACACCACCACGGAGAACTGGAGTGTTGGTGTTCTGTCGGAACACGAATGAACCAACGTTGAGGAACTGCTTTCCTATGTTACTCGGGCGGCCAGTGATGGGAACTCGTTGAAACATTGTGACACCGATGGTGGCTTCTGTTGGTCCATAGGCGTTGTAAATGACTGCCTTGGGTCCCCAAGCGTCCAGGATTTCTTGCTTGAGTTGCTCGCCTCCGGTGATGAAAACACCGCGGCAGAGGCTTGGGACCTCGTCCGGGTGCGTGAGTCGAGCCAGACTCGGGGTGAGATCAATGTGCGTGATGGCAAGTCGGTTGATGGTTGCAGTCAGGTCGTCTAGAATAAGGTCCTTGGGAGCTGCAACAACAGCGATTTCCACGGACCAGCTCCAGTACTGCTCGAGGACCGACACATCGAAATGGAGAGCAGCAAATTGCAGCCACCGTGAGTCATTGTCCCAGTGACCTTTGAAGAGGTCCTGGAAGGCCATCATCGCCTGGACCGCGTTGTCGTGTGTAATCTCGCAGCCCTTGGGGGTACCTGTGGTTCCGGACGTGTAAAGACAGTAGCAGGTATCGGCTGGAGTAGCAGTTGGCTGGAATTCCAGCTGGCCATTGTCGATTGCCTCTAAGGCATACTGATCAATCTTGACAACGGTAGCATTTGTCTCGAAGTCCAGGGTCTCCGGGTTTGTTGCGAGCAGACAGGGAGCTTTGGAGTCGCTGAGGATGAACTCTTTCCTTGCCTTAGGTGCTGTAGGATCGAGAGCAACAAACGAGCAGCCTGCCTTTAGGATGCCCAGAATGGAGAAGTAGGCCTCGGGACATTTGTCTAAATGGATAGCGATAATACTGCCGGCGGCGGCCTGGCTGTGTAGCATGTTTGCCACCTTGTTTCCCATGGAGTCGAGCTGCTGGTAGCTCCATTGTTGCTTGATGGGAGCTTCCCCATTGAATCCAGACACAAACTCGAGGGCGAGTTTCTCCGGGTGGGAAATTGCTCCCATCTCCACGAACTGATGAAGCAATTGCACGGGCGCTTCGAGAGTTTGCGCGGCCGCAGGGAGCACAGAGTAGAGGCCTTGAGACTGTTGCCAAGCATCATCTTCGTTTGCAGCGATGTTGCAAGCGATATGGATCAACGAAGCATCGAACTGTTCTGCCAGGAGCTTGGCTTGCTCTTGCGGAAGGATGTCACTGTAGTAAGTGATGCAGAGGCGAACCTCGTCGTTCTGAACTGGCTCAATCTCCAAAGAAACTGGATATTCCACCATAGCCTCGTCTTTAACGAGTCGCCAAGGTACAGATGAGGATTCTGTGTCGGGCATCTTTTGATAGGCAATGAGAGTATCGAAGATAGGGCCAGCTGGATGGCCCAGCCACTTCTGGACTTGACTGAGTGAAGAAAACTGATGTTTGTGGAGGTGCTGGTTGTACTCCATCATGTAATTCACCAGCTCAGTATTGGATGACACATTGCTCGCCACGATGGGAACTGTGTTGAGGCAGGGGAATGGGGCATCCTTGGTTTCATCCGCGGTCCTGCCAGAGAGTGCCACACCAAAAACCACGGAATTCTCACCCAAGTAGGAGGCCAAGACTCGGGTCCACGCTGCTTGAATGACGGCTTGAATCGTGATGCTTGAGGCTTGTGTAGCTCGCCTAAGCTGCGAGTAGGGCAACGCCGAAGTGATTGTATCGGCCAAGACCTGTCTCTCCTCAACTCGTAATGGGGTCATGATTGGGAACTTGTTCACAACAGTTCGGTTGGCCTTGGCTTCCCAAAACTCCCGCTCCGAAGCCTGGCCCTTCAATGACTTGCTGAGAATGGCGGACACAGCAGGCTCAACCCTCACTGCTGGCAATGGTCCCTTACCCTCTAGGAGTTGTGATAGATCATCCAGCATGAGGTGAAGGGATGGCGCATCGTACAGGGCATGGTGCATGACCAGGTTCATCCGAGTCTCTCCAGAACCCTGACTCAGGACCACAGCCCAAGGCGGTTGGTGCAGCGACTTCTGGACATCATTGCCCAGGTCTACCTTCAATTGCAAGAGGTTGATGTTGTCTGACTCGCCAAGGTGCAGAGTCTCCAAAGGCAGAGCCGACGACTTGGAAGTGTGCCTGACCATGGCAAAAGAGGTATCGGGAGAGTTGACAGGCACAAACCCAGTTCTGAGCATGGGATGCCTCTCTTGGAGCGCCGCCCAGGCAGTCTCCAGGCTCCGAAGGGAAATATCCTCCGAGACAAGGTAGCTCGCGGCGTTCAGGTAATGATCTCCCCGAGACTGAATGAAAGATGCCAGCATGGCGGATTGGACAGGCGTGCAGGGCAAGATCGCCTCAACCTCAGCGGTGCTGGGCAAGTGTTTGGCAACATCTGCAGAGACCTGGCGCGAAAATTGCTCAAGATCGTACTCCTGCGCGTCTTCCGGCTCAGCCTTTGAGGAGTTCTCCAAGAGCTTTGCTGCGATCTTAGAACAGCTTGGACACTCAATCACGTCGGAGGCAGAGATGGCGAATCCTTGCTGACGGAGAATAGACGCCACTTGAACAGCATTGATGCTGTCCAGCCCGAGTTGGAAAATGGTTGTGCGACGATGGATCTGGCGTTCAGACACTCCAGACAGCGTTGCAAGTACCTGGCGGACCTTGAGTTCGAGATCGCCCCACTCCTCTTCGCTGGAAGAAGACACTGTGATCTCAGCCCTCTCCTGTCGGGGCTCAAGGAGATCGAATACCGACTGGAGCGGCGCAGGGATACTAGTTCTATCCATCAGTGTGGCGTGTGGGGAGAGGAGTATGGCCCTGAGCATGAGCTTGAATACATCGGCCATGGCGGTAGCGACTTCCTCAGGCACTATGCTCATGTCGCGATGAAGGTTGATGACAAGGGAGTTCAAGCTCGGGCATGGAACGACCTCGCAAACCAGAGGGATATCCATGTCTCCAGAGCCACCTTCAAGCGTCCACACGTCCTTCTCGATGTCTTGCAGCGGCTTCTGGAGAAGTAGCAGTGTATCAAAGAGATGCTTGCCGGTACGATTGACAGTCCGCTGAACAAGACGCAAAGGAGTGAATTGGTATGCGAGCAACTCCGCGTTCAGCTTTTGCAAGTGTTTCACCAGGTCAAGATTGCTCCAGCTTGCGGTGAAGTCGGCTCGAACAGGAATTGTGTTGAAGCAAGGTGCAACTAGTCGATCAAGACCCTCCATGTTCAATGTTCGGCCACTCACAACATTGCCAAAGCAGACGTCAGGGTGGCGGTACGCCATTGCAAGCACAGTGGCCCAACTTGCTTGGCAAATTGAAAGTAAAGTGGTTCCAAGGTCACGGAGACGCGCCTGGAGCTCGGTAAGAGGAAGATCCAGAGATGTTATGTGGGTGCTTTGGTCCATCTCGCTCGTTGTGGGTTGGGCAAAGAGAGTGGAGGGACGGTATCCCTGGAAGTGCTGCAGCCAGAATTGCTCCGTATCGCCAGGCAAGTTGGTAGAAATCGTCAAGAAGTCGCTGTAAGACACTGGTGGGGGGAGCTCTGCACCCACTGCCAGAGCTTCAACTTCTTTCAGGAGTCGCTCCATAGCGACGCCATCGTAGAGAGCATGGTGACAGATGAAGGATAGGAACTCTGATCCTCGATACCGCAGCAGTGCCAGAGATACAGGAGGAGTCCGTGAGTCGACTGGGTCGGGAAGGGTCTTCAGATGCTCTTCAATGGCTCCATCGAAGGATAGTTGGTTGACATCCAAAGTCATCCAGGGAATGTTCCAGCCTTCGAGGACGATCTGTGCGATGGCTCGTTGAGAGTCCGTCGTAGTTTCGAAGCAAGTACGAAGGATGTCGTGCCTCTTGGCCATTGTTTCCCAGTACGACTTAATCGCAAGGGAGTCCATATTCAGTCGTAGGAGCACCTTGTTGTAGTAGCCTCTTTGTCCACGGGAAAGCATCGCCTCTTGGAGTGGTGTGCAAGGCAGGACCGCCTTCACAACCTTGGACTCCTTGGCAAAGGCTTCCTTCAAGCTGTCTACAAATGTGGGAGGGAAGAACTCTTGACGGCTGTCTGCAACGTGATCCTGAGACTGGGCGTTCCGAGAGATGAAGTGTGCAAGTTGTGAAACAGTCGGGTTGCGCAAAATCTCCGACACTGCCACTCGAGTCTCTAGGACTGAGTTGAGAGCACGACCTAGGTCAATCGCAGAGATTGAGTCAATACCAAGCACCGCGAAAGGAGTCCATCGGCCAAACTCGTCTCTTGACACCTTGGCAGATTGCATGATCGCCTCTGCGATTGCAAGTTCCGTCCCGCTCCAATCCACATCGTCTTGGGTATCAAGAGAGGATTTTGAGGCTGCCTCTAGATACTCTTGGTCAAGGGCCTCGAAGCAGGCGCGAAGTTTTCGCTTGTCCACCTTGCCACTAGACGTAAGAGGAACTGTAGAGATTGGGATCGAGTATGAAGGGACCATGTAGGCGGGGAGTCGCGACTGTAAATGGGCGATGAGAGACTGCTGGGTCTCAGCAACAACCTCCAATGCGCGGAAGGCAGAAGACTCGTTCTGTGGGACAAAGAACAAGGCCAGCTGCTCGGGTGCGCCCTTCTCTCGTCGAACCAGTAAAGTCACGGCTGAGCTGGCCAGAGATGTCGAGGTTGCGACACTGTTGATCTCGCTCGTCTCAATTCGCTGACCTCTGAGCTTGACTTGGTCATCAATGCGACCCAAGATCATCAGAGATCCATCACTCAACATACGACCCATATCTCCAGATCTGTAGAGTCTGCCATAATGGGGGTGTTGAATGAATTTTTCAGATGTGAGATTCGGCATGTTGAGATAGCCTTGAGCGACCTGCGCACCCCCAAAGCAGAATTCTCCAACCCAATTGAGAGGAACAGTATCGTGGCTCTCTGGGAAAAGGACGACAGCAGAGGTGTTCGGAAACACATGTCCCAGGTGTTCAATGTGGTCACCATCTGCCATTTTCTTGATGGTGCAAATGTTTGTCGTCTCTGACGGGCCGTAGCCCTGCCACAGCTGTTGCTGCCATCGATCAAACACCGATTGGGTCATGGGTTCCCCAGCTGTAACAAGGAACTCGACGCCGGGTGTATTACGAGGGTCCACCAGGGACGCCACCGTGGGTGTCATACTAAGATGTGTGATTCCCAAGTCACGGATTGACCGTTCAAGATCTTCCAAAATTGTGTCGTTTGTTCCAGCACAGAGACACATGCCTGCATACCACGTGTAGAAAATCTCAAAAACAGACACGTCGAACGCTTGTGAACATGTCTGTAGAAGACGGCCCTGTGATTTGGATGGTCTCGGATACAGTGTCCCAAGATGGCCAATGTTGGCCATGATACTGTGCTGTTCGATAGCAACGCCCTTAGGAGTTCCTGTCGTGCCAGAAGTGTAGATCACGTATGCAAGTCGAGAGCCATCAGGGGGGATCCCGGGGTTTGTTGTAGGGAAAGCAGTGAGGGTGGCGTTGTCGATGTTGATTAAAGATGACTCTGATGAGAAAGTTGTTTGGTCGAGGGACTTGTTGTGTACTACAAAATGCTCAACTTCAGCTTGACTCAAGATCTCTTGAATGCGTGCAGAGGGAGTAAAAGGAAGGATTGGAAGATATCCACAGCCGCATTTAACAATGCCCAAGATGGAAGCGTACAAGCTGGGTGACTTGTCCATGATGATGGCAACCACCTGCCCAGCTTGGACGCCGCAATCTTGCAAGTACCAGGAAATCTGATTCGCCAGAGCATTCAACTCCTGGAATGACATTGCAGTCTGTTGAAGCCCTCCCTCAAAAGAATTCGCAAAGACCAGCGCGTCAAGGTTTGGGTTGCGACTTGCTGCTTGCTCGAATGCTCTAGCCAAATCCAGGGTGGACTGATGCAAGGCAGGCGTG
This sequence comes from Fusarium falciforme, assembly GCF_026873545.1. Taxonomy (NCBI): domain Eukaryota; kingdom Fungi; phylum Ascomycota; class Sordariomycetes; order Hypocreales; family Nectriaceae; genus Fusarium; species Fusarium falciforme. The sequence continues at coordinate 3,858,160 of NC_070545.1, forward strand.
ATGTTATCAATCGAAGGATCACAGGTGACATTCCTCTGTGTCCATTTGATATCCTTGTGGGGATTCTCCAAAAGCAATGAGACGAGGGACTCGAGCTGATCCATCATGTGCTCAACTGTCGTCGACGATGAGAAAGCCGTTTGATAGGTAATTTGAAGGAAGAAGGCATCATCTGTGGGCTCAACCTCAAATAAGATTGGCGTTTCCAGGCGATCCAGATGGCTGATCTCCTTTACTACATTTCGGGCACGTTCCGAGCTGGTGAGGGATTCTTGATATACGAAAAGGGCGTCATAAAGGCTCTCGCCCGGTTGCAAGCCTGCAAGCTTTTTGATCTCAGACAACGAGATAGTGCAATGCTGCATAGCCTTCCTGTTGGCAGAGTGAATACTGTTCAGAAGGTCGAGGTTGGCAGTCATGGTATCAAGATCTGCTCGGAGAGGCAAGGATGCAATGCAAGGCCCAATGATGTTTTCAATGCCCGCAACAGGAATGGTTCTTCCAGATGTCACGGAACCGATAGAAACGTCCCGCGTCCCCAGGATGCCAGACCAAAGAAGCACCAAGGATGCCTGAAACAGAACCTGGGGTGTGCAGCCCAGTTTCTGGATTTCAGCGTCGACCCGTTTCCTAGGCACTATCAATTGTCTTCGGCCCGACGAGATTTGTCTCGAGCCGATGGCCTTGCCCTGGAGTTTAGGCAATGGGACGCGGTTCCAGCCAAGAAGATGCTCGGTCCAAAAGACTCGCGATGCATCATCTGTTTGTGGGTTGCTGTAAAACTCAACGACCCCGTGAAAGGGCAGGTGTTGCGGTACTTTCTCCTTCGACAGGAGTTTCGACCAATCAGATAGGAGAATATCCATGGACCAACCGTCATAGATCGAGTGATGTAGGTGAAGGAGCAAGCGTGATGAACAGGCAGATGACCCTTGCTGGATCTGAATTCTTAGGGGGTTGAGGTAATCCTGTGGCAACGAAAGCGAAAAGTCCTTTTGGAAGGAATCCGAAGACTTAATTTGCTCTGGCCGAAGATCTTTGAAGAGGACCGTGACGAACTTGCCCTCAAAGGTAGTGAAACCAGCCCGGAGGATTACATTGCGACGTGTCAGTTCCACGAAAGATTCCGAAATCTCCTCTATTGTGTAGCCTTTGGGAACCTCGAGTACAATCTCGTTGCAGTATGCTGTTGGGTTCTGGGCTGTCTCAGCCAGCATGGCTGCTTGCAGGAGGGTGCATGGCAACACATCCTCAACCAACGCGCTGAGCTTCTCCAACTCGGGGTTCTCTCGAAGAACACTGCCAAGCTCAAGAGAGATGGCAGCCTCCTTCGGGAATGAATTGGTGCCTTGAGCGACTGCTTCTCTCCGAGCGGTAGAGATAATGTCGGAAATAGTCTTCATCATCAAAAGACCAGCTGAATCCACAGCGACGCCTGACTCTCGAAGAGCTGAGGCGAGTTTGATGGCTTTGAGGGAGTCTAGACCGGCAGATGCTAGAGACATGGACTTTTTGACTTTGAAATTCAGAATCTCAGACACAACACCGATGATCTTTGTCTCAGTTGCATCCGCAGGTTCTGATTCCTGACTGTCTTCTGCCATGTTGGCCTTGCGCGCCTCATGCTCAGCCTTTAGCCTTTTCCTATCAACTTTGCCGCTTGGCAATCGTGGGAACTCGGACATCAGGACAACTTCTCCAGGCACCATGTATTGTGGCAACCAGTCTCCACACTTCTTCAAAATAGCGTCCTCGGAAACTCCCGCGTCAACAGCGCAAAAAACAACGAGAATGGAATTCACCACAGCTGCGACCGCGCTGTGACATCCCGATGTCCTCAGAACAGCTTGCTCAACCTCACCGAGTTCCAGCCGCTGGCCACGGAGTTTGACTTGGCCATCTGAGAGGCGACCAAAACACTCCAGCTTTCCGTTCGGAAGCAGGCGAGCCTTATCTCCGGTACGATAAATACGGCCATAAGGAGAATCAATGAATACCGATCGTGTTTGTTCTGGCCGGTTGATGTAACCAGTTGCTAATTGGTAACCCCCGACAGCGAGTTCTCCAACTTCGCCCTGAGGGAGAACTTTGAGCTTGAAATCCTCACTGTCCGTCTCCGGAATTTCAATGATGAAGCAAGAAACAGTATCAAACGGTACACCAATGTTACCCGTCGAAGAGTCACACGAGAATGCGGTCTGGAGAGTGCTGATATCGAAATTAGATGAGATGCCACGGAATGATGAGGGAGACTTACCAGTGAATCGTAGCCTCTGTAGGACCATACATGGCCCAGAGCATGCTGGGTTTGCTGTCATCTCCTCCAAACTCCTCGACTACCGGTGCGTTGAGCATTTCTCCGATAGTCAAGAGCACCTTCAGATTCGGTGCGTTTTCTCGCTTCCGCAACAAGCTCCCAGCGACAGTGGGCGTCAGCTCGCATGCATCAACATCCATGCGGCGCAGCACAGCAGGGAGGTCGTTCAACATCTCGACCCTGCGAACAGTGACGAGAGTTACTCCTCGGAAAAGGGGGAAGAAGATTTCAAAGACCGAAACATCAAATGTCGGTGCTGCAAACTGCAGGAAGCGGGAAAAGGAGGGGATATGTCTATCATGGGCGAGGAGAGCTTGCGTGGCAGCGTCATGGGAGATGCCTACACCTTTTGGCGTACCTGTAGACCCTGATGTGTACATGACGTACGCCAGATCTTCAGGTTGAGGAATTCGGTGCTGGAGGTCAACTTGGGAGGCTTCCGTGATGTCTGCGTCTCCATTAACCGTGATGATGGTTGCACTGACATCCTGGGGGATCCCTGATGCCAGCTCTTTGGAGACGAGAACAACAGTTGCAGCCACGTCGCCGAGGATGAATTTCACTCTTTCCGGAGGTGCGTCAATGTTCAGAGGGCAGAAGGCTCCTCCAGCTTTGAGAATAGCTAGGAGAGAAATATAGAGGAGAGGAGATTGGTGGATGAGCACTGGAACCACGAGCTGTCCATTTTGACTGCCAGAAGCACGTGTTATCCGCCTGGCGAGAGCATTTGCTGCATCATGAAGCTGACTGTAGGTGTAGGAGTGGCGACGGTTGTTGCCCATGTAATCCAGTGCTGTTTGTTGGCTTGGAGGCTTGACCAACTGGTGGAGGAGGTTCGGTCCGGGGAGCCTCGAAGCCCGGGGGTTGAGGATGGACAGCCCAGTAGCATCCATCTTGGCGAAGCTGTTGTTGCGGCTGCTGTTGTTATTCGTGTTAAATGTCTAGTGGGTGAAAAAGATGGTGTCGAGTAGCACAGACGAATACTCTACGCGAGTAATGAGGACGGAAATCTAGAACAACAAGCAACACCGAAAACACAATACAGTCGGCGACGGTGACGGCGACGTTTGTAGACGTGTACATGCAACAGAAGAGATGGCCCTTTTGGGGAGTACATCAGTCAGTCATGCGCCTCATTCTGGGGCACAGCTCGCGGACCAACACGCCATTAGCTAAGATTGGGTGGACCAACATCAGGCTGCTTTGGAGGCTTCCAACACCACGCGGAGCCAAGGCTCGGGGCGGGCGGGCACCAGCCGGGGTGCAGAACGGAGGCCGCGAATGGGGACGACGGCAAATCAAACGGACGTCAGCCGTATTAGAATCGGCGGTGCGATGATTCGTCGAGGGCGAGCTCCCGGCGTGGGAGGTTACACGATGCGGTTCGCCTTGTCGAGGGGGCGTGCAACGTGAAGTTGTAATGCATCCAAGAATCAGCCTGTCAGCGTCGAGTAATTACTCATCGTCGCTCAGCAAAAGCAATAGTAGTGGCAGGGACAAGTGAGACTCGGCTGGGACGGCGCGTGGCGGGCGGGTAGCAAGTCAAAACTTGAGGTTGGGGGCAGGCAAGACAACCCAGGTAAATGACCCAAAGTTGATGATGCCGTGGTGGGTGGAGGGCAGTGAGGCTGTGGTGGTGGTGTGAGCCGGGATACGTGGGTTGCCGCTTTGGGTGCTTGTTAGGTGGGCCATCATGTCGTGTAGGCGTGGGGAGCATCATGGCTACAGCTGGGATACAGCGTGGGAGCGTGGGATGCCAGTAATAGCTCCGATGGGCGGGCCAACCCAAGCCGCTTGGCTTCGGCCGCCGGAGGAGACGTAGGAGAGCCGCCGAGATTGATGGCGTCACGACTCTGCCGCCTCAAAGTACACCAGTCCCTCCTACCCACGGCGAATCCACTGAGCACTAACTCTGTCGGCACATCTGGACTAGGTATAAACGAGGGCAAGGCACCAAATCCACGACCAGCCATCACATCCCACGAGGGGCCACACCGTGATCACTGCTGGCTCGTGGTGTCCGAGGTTCCGTTCTGGGCAACCTGCTTGATCACACCGGGGCCAGGATCGACGAACCAAGGCCCACAAGGGAAAAGCTGGCCCCTCTTGGCACTGTCGGACTGTGATGTCGGGGTTCAACGGCCCCAAGGGTTCCTGAAGAACCGTTGCAGAAAGGGCTTAAGGCGGCTATTGTGACTGCGAGAATCGGGGCCAGTAAGCAGGGCGCCAAGATCGAGGCTAGATGATGAAATAGCTTGCCGATGAGAGGATCGCCCTGAGCGAGCGATAACAAAGGTCTTGATCATCGGAACCGAAGTCGCTTCCATTGGGCAAGGGACCCTCAACGGTTCGACCCGAGCTGAAGGAGAGCCCTTGTCATGATGGTTGTTCGCGTCGATTCATCGACCCATGTGCTTGATCTTATCTAACGTAGCTGGCATGACACGGCTCGTGACTTGGTAGCGGCGCTGCGCTTGTGCGTGTCCCAGCAATGCCATTTGAGGCATCCGGCCACGAGGTCAAACAGGTGCGTGTCTCACCGATGTTCTGTTGGTAGACGAAGTGGCGCCCATGATGAGTCTGCAAGGAGCCGAGAAATCAGAAGCCGGGATTCTCTGGCACGGAGAATTTGGTTTGGTGGTTTGAAGGTAAGGTACAGGATGAAGGGGGTAAACAGAGAGGGAAGAGGGGTGTGCGCGGGATGATGATCGATGACACGGGATATGAAGATGAGACAGCACCAGGCGACAATGAGTGGTTCAACCAGACTGCTTCTGATGCAGATCGAGGAACTGAATATAAGCATGAGACGAATAGCTTGGATGGAGGATGTACAAGTGCATTGGGTTTGGAGCCGTCTCAGTGGGCGCTCTATTACCTTAGCTACGAAACGAAAAGATTGACTGTGAATGGAGGAAAGGAAGGATGCGATGGCTCGTGGAGCAAGCCACAGCGCATGTCAGGCAGGAAGAAGGTGTAATGATGGCTCAGACGCGAGGTGGTGATGACCATGGCAAGACGAAACGAGACATGACGTTGGTTGAGATGAGGAGAAGAGATGGGAGGAGAAAGTGATTGCGGGGACAATGCGGGTAGGAAAGTGGGAAAAGAGAAAATGACCGGCAAGACGAGACGAAATTATGAGGCTCAATAACCGAACGATGCTCGGTCGGCACAGGCTCGGATCCCCGAGACAGATGCGGTTCCGGACGACAGGTGTGGTTTGGAGGTTGAGGTAGCAGCACTAGGAACAAGGCACGTCGTAGCGGTGTTGGAGTTGAAGCTAAAGTCGACCGACATGACAACGGCTCGATGTCAGAAGGGAAGGGAAGAAACTGTTGCGGTCACGCAGACGACAGCCGTCGGGCTAGGCCGGGAACGAGATACACTCAGACCTTGCCTGGCCTGGCTGAAGCCGTGCACAAACGTGCGATGGGTGGATGCAACGACAACGCTTGAGTCGTTTTTTTCGTGAAGCAAGGGAGGAGTGGAAGAGCGGCGTACGGCGACGGCGGCGCCTAGCGTCAAGAAGCGGTCGGTAGTCGCAGAGTCGTCACAGGCGGAGTGGTCTTCTGCCGATGCGGGATGCGGACACGATGGATGGATGGATGGATTCCGGCGGCGCGGGTGGGTGAGGATGGTAGATGCCGTGATGAACGCTGGTGATGGTGGATATTTTGTCCATGGGCATTGATGATGTAAAGTGGAGAGGGTGGTGTGGGCTATGGCCCTATGGGCGTGGGAAAGTCGTGGGGTTGGCGACCTTCCTTCTGTTGATCCAATTGTTTTGAGATCCATGAAGTGGCTTCAGGTTACCGTTCATCTCCTTTCAGTTGTTGGAGCACGTCCCTGAAAGAACCGCCTTTAGTCACTGGCAGGAGACGATCTAGTTTAGACGTTGTTAGCGGGTTATAGGGCCATCGAACATCCTCGGAACGATGGAGGTGAACTCAATTCGCCTCCTCCTTCAACCTCCCGTCAAGCGATTGCCGTATGGGCTCTGTACAGATCGCGGAGAGGAACCTCTTTCCTGTCGTATGCCTGGGCGATCTTCAAGCCTAAAGCCTGGGCAAGCATGTACCTTCCAGATGAAGCAAAGTACTCCTTCGGCGCTCCAGATGCACTGTAGCCACTTCAAAAAGAAAAGAAAAAAACTCCGGGCATCCACCGATGCGTCCATCAAGTACCACAAAGGGATCGCCCTTGGAAACTCGCCGTTCCTCTCTACGCGGCCGGCGTCTGTTCACCTGCATCTTCTAGTTCGCCGAACAGCTTCAACCGTATTCACGCACCAGGACAAAGGTCAGACCCATGTGGACCGAAACCCCAACGATCCTGGGCGCTTCGGTACGTGAACCCCCAAGCAGAAGGAGAAGCAACATCTCCAAATCCTGCCGAGCAGTTGAGAAACCACCCTGGGCAGTGGCTTTCCAGCTAATGTTGCCATCCATGTTTGTGATTACCGGGATCCGCGATGGGAGCTACTGTAGGTACTCGTCCCTTCGGAACGGGAGTTGGATGCGATGCTCTGCTGGACGAACCAACAAGTGATCTACCTCGACCATGGCGTTTGCCCAAGGGTTCTCGGCCTAGGCGCCCATAGCGTGGGATGGGAAGCGGGGATTGTCTGACAGAGCGTGGTGGTGAAGGAAAAGAAACGGAAGAAATCTACAGTACCACGTCGTCGTCGACGGAATCGCCTCTTCCATGGCCATGCCACGGGGAATTCCATCAGCCAAGTCGTCCCATGCCTGCATAGTAGCTCGATATTCCTCCCCCTCCATTTCTGTCCTTGCGACGCTGCTTGCATGCCCGCGGCCCGGGGTTAAGCACCGTCTTCGGGGCTTGAGACGGGCTTCAGAGCCAGATTCTGCTTCTCTTTCCGAGTTCCAACGTCCCGTCCTTTCGCTCTGAAGCGAAATTCTCCACTTGTTCGATCTATTCAACAAGTCTGCAGCAAGGCTATTCCTCACTTGAATCAGCCCTTTGTATGCCCTTTAATGTTCCGCCAGGTGTAACTGCATTCGCTAACGGATGCACAGAGGAAAAAAAGAGGTCCAACTCCGAGGTCCAAAAAGAAAAGAAAATTTTTCAATTCCCCTCCTGCTCCTCGGCTCTCATTCGATCGGTATCTGTTCCAAGAAGAAAAAAAAACAGTCGAAACCGCAGGGGTGGCCCGGCCCAGGGGCCCAGTGTTGAGGGACCCCTGGTCCTCTCGGGCGTCGGTAACCAGTCAACCTCGCGCTTGGTGCTTGACGCTACTGTAAGTTGCTAATTAGATCTTATCAGATCCGGTTTATCAGATCATCAGATAATTCCCTCATCTCCACTCTGGAGCCCAAATCCGCACCGGTCTCCCGTTCACCCTCTGACCCCCCCGAGGAGGCCCCCAAAAAATCCACCATGGCCTTCTGTCCGCCCTGTAACTTATTCGCCGCCCTCGGTCGACATGACTGTACAATACACGGATCCTCGTCAAGCTCGCCAATCACGACCTCGTCGCCAACCCCATTCCTCTCGCTCGTGCGGGACCACCCCCTCGCTCTCCTCGAACGACGTTGCGAGAGCTAGATGATCGGCTCAGATGGCGCCGACGCCGTCTCCCTCCGTCCTTGGAGTTCGTCAGGTTTCGGTCCCACGATTGACTGTTACGTGGGGACTGTGTAAAAGTTTCAGGGGAGGAGAGCCGTCATCGGCGCCGGCCAAGGCGTTTCGTGCCCTTGCCACGAGCCCACGATCCCACGGAGTAATAATAGCCCCCCAAGACTTGGCCCAGTGGACTGGCACTAACTGAACTGGTCCCTCCTCACTGGGCCAGCTAAGATCACAAACATGGTCTCCGGCAGTGACACCATCTGCTCCCTTGAACTTACAAGGACCCAGAGGGCTAACCAAGCCCGCGCTGGGTCGTTCCCAGGGCTTTTTACATATCTTATCTGATCATCCTAATCGATCACCACCGAGGTCGCACCATCGCCGCCGTGTTCGTCGACCGTCTTTGCCCTCCGCGGTAGATCCCTGACCAGCTCTGTCCCAGTGGTCCCCGACTCTCAACAACCCCCACTCCGCCGGTCCGGCTCCTCCTCAGGACGCAAGCTTCACGCGTGGCCATGACCACCCCACTTTGATGAGCGAAGCTGAAGGAGATGGCCGACAAGAATGAAGGTGAGGGAGCTGCGAGTGAGTGTCTGAGGGCAGGGATCAATCACGGGAAAGGCAAGGAAAGCAAAGGATACAGGCGGAAAGACGCCCTGTCTCTATAGGGCGCAGAGAACATGCGCCCAGAGCCAAGTGATATTTACACCTAGTTTTGAGTGAGAGCTCTCGCTGTACACATACGCAAGCACGCAGCAGACGAGATGCCTCGTCGTACCCGTGCGTATAGGAAGCATCAACGTGGAGGCACAGCCAGTCCTTTCCCTTGCCTCCCGTCGTTTCGATGCCGTCAACGTAAAAATGCCCTCCCACTCAGCCCATCTCCTCCAGACTCCGGCCGTCTCATGGGCCCTGACTTGGAATCCCTGCCCTCTCCTCTGCCCATATGCTGCCCATCCTTGCCGCTTTGAACCTTGACTGCCGGACTCTACCCACGCCGCCACGCATGCCCGGAGGGTCCCTCCACGCCCGGGGCCTGTGACGAGTTGGGAAAGCTGTTGCAATTTTTTTCCTGCCGTGGCCCGGCACGATGCTGTTCGGAGATGACGGGTGGGATGCGGCGCCTTGGGGGGAACACTCTCTCACTCTCAACCACAACGGGGCAGCGCTACGGGACTTCACGGTCCCTCGAGTCCCTTGGACCCGTTAACGAGGTCCACGGGAGGGTCCACGAGGCATGCCGCGGCCGTGGACGTGGACGTGGTCACGGAGGCGTCGACTGCGCGACATTTTTTTCTTCTTTCCCTTTGGTCCCCTTGCGCTCCATTGCAGGCAGCTCTGGTAGTTTGGCGCTTTCGTCCTTGCCTCATGATACTTGCTTGACCTGCCTGCTTCCTGGCAAGCCCCTACCTGGTAGAGTAACGATCCAAGACAGGGCCTGCATGAGGCAATCCCTGGATCCCCTTGTGTGTAGTGCTCGTCGAGCACTCACTCGTCGGCTAAACCTCCCGTCCCAAGGGGGGTCAAAGAGCCGCTTCGGAAGCGCGTGCGTCCAGCTCTCCATCAGTGTCGTTCACTAACAAGCTCCTCACAAGCTCTGATGACGGATCTTTTTGAGGATCTAATCCCCCAAGGGACAAGATACATAGATGACAAAGGAAGGAGAGAAAAAAAAAGAGGCCCTTGGCTTACGGGACCCATTCAAGCTAGAAGCTAAGGTCGGCGCTTTTCAGAACAGAACGGATTGGATATCCACGCGCCCCCTCCATTTCCGATCCCACCCTCGCCCTCCACGCACACCGCAGACCGACCTAGTCAAGCTGGGCTGGGCTACTCAGGCTGCTGGATGCTGCTGCTCACTTGCGTCTTTCTATCCCAAGCATAGCTCCATCGGCCGTCACCACTCCCTCCCACGCAATACTTGCTTGAACTTGCTTGGTTTCTTGCCTTGGTGCTGCTGCTGCTTTTGCTGCTCCACGCCCAGGACGGCCGGCACTGGACAACGACGAGGCATCCAGAACCGGCTTGGCTTTAGTGGGCTCTTAGCTGCGTCCTTCCCGGCTCAGTAGTGTCTCCATTCCATGAATCCCTTCTCCCCCTTCCCCATGTATCATCGAGAAGGTGTATTCGTATGTACGTGCGGCGGACCGTGGTTGTATTAGCATCCCCATGGAACTGACGCCAATGTACCTCAACCGCCTCATGTATGTACCTAGTGGTGCCGTCGGTTCGCGCAGAGCGCCGGTATGCGTTCTTTGATGTACCTCGTCGCTCTGAACCCGCACGCCCGCGCTGGCTCGCTGACCCAGCCTCGCAGCCTCCTCCAGAGTTGTGTACTTGGCCGCTGGTTCTGCTGCGCTGCTACTCCTCATGGGACCCGTAGTCTTAATTTGCTCCGAACTGAGAAGTGGCACGCAATGGGCCGGATGGGACTAAGAGAACGCTGTCGCCTGTAGATCCCATCCCCGACTTGACTACAAAATGCCCATATGTCCCCCCCATCCCCGAGGCCTTGTGTCCGTCTCCTCTCCTCTTCTTCTCCATAACCCTAAGGCCTTCTCCCGAGAGAGACATCTCAAGAGCTTCCTTCATCATCTCAAACTCTCTCCCATCGCCCGAGATCCCATCCCACCTGGTTCGCTCTTGTTCCGTTGGTGTTTATACCCAATTGGACCACCAAGGAGACCTCGCTTGACCTCGTCACACTCCCGTTGGTCAAGCTCAACCGCGGAACTGCCACGCTTCTCTTGTGGCTAGAACTGTCAAGATTCTCTCGTGCGGAACGATAAAAAGCAAGCAACCCTCTTTTGTAGCCGGTGTCATCCGTTCCGGTTCGCTTTTAAACTGGACCTTCTGCTGGCCTTGTCTCCCACGTCACGACTCACGAAGCAACGACTCTCTGTAGGCGCATCTTTTTTTATAAAAGGTCGCCTTGCCCTCAATTCCCACTTCTTTTTCACTATCTAGATATATACCCCTTCACTACTCCACATCTGGATCCCAATTGCTACTGCCGCCACCATGACTCCCCACAGCGAGGTTTCTCTTAACGGCGCCGAGTCCGCCCCGGCCCTGAACGGAACCAACGGTACCAACGGTACCAACGGTACCAACAGTGCCGCCAACGGTCATCACGGACCTTCCAACGGCACCACCAACGGAACCACCAACGGCAACGGCAACGGCAACCATGCCGCCCCCGTCACCGGACCCCGAGTGCACAAGGAGCGCTCCAAGTATCTCGAGGCCGCCCCTGCGGATTCCGAGTTCGACCTCATCTGCGCCGGCTTTGGCCCCGCCAGTCTTGCTGTCGCCGCCGCCATCCACGACGCCCTTGCCGAGGGCCAGAAGCTCACTCCTGATGGCTCCGCCCCCAAGGTCCTGTTCCTCGAGAAGCAGACTCGCTTCGCCTGGCACGCCGGTATGCTCCTCCCTGGAGCCAAGATGCAGATCTCTTTCATCAAGGACCTTGCCACTCTCCGCAACCCCCGATCCGAGTTCACTTTCCTCAACTACCTCCACTGCCAGGGCCGTCTTGTCGACTTCACTAACCTGAGCACTTTCCTGCCTGCCCGTAACGAGTACGAGGACTACCTCCGGTGGTGCTCTTCCTGGTTCGACCACGTTGTCCAGTACAACAACGAGGTGCTCTCCATCTCCCCCGTCGACAAGGAGGCTGGCGCCGTCAAGAACTTCATTGTCCAGGCCCGCAACGGCAAGACCGGTCAGATCCAGTCCTACCGCAGCCGACATGTCCTCGTCGCCGCTGGTGGCCAGGCTTCGCTCCCCAAGAGCCTCCCCTCCAAGCACCCTCGCGTCCTCCACTCCTCTCAGTTCGCCAACTACGCCCCTCAGATCCTCACCAAGCAGAACGCTCCTTATCGCGTTGCCGTCATTGGTGCCGGCCAGAGTGCCGCCGAGATCTTCAACAACGTCCAGAACCTTTACCCCAACTCCAAGACCTGGTTGATCATGCGCCAGGAGTTCCTCCGACCCAGCGACGACTCTCCTTTGTAAGTTGCATCATGAAATTCTAGGTATTTCTTGCTAACCCGAGCAAAGCGTCAACACCGTCTTCAACCCAGAGTACATTGACAGCATGTGGCCCCGATCTGCCAATGCCCGTCAGGCTCTGCTTACTGAGGCCCGCGCCACCAACTACGGTGTCGTCCGCCTGGAGCTCATTGAGCACCTCTATGAGAAGATGTACGACCAGAAGCGTGAGATTAGCGACGACGAGACTCAGTGGCCCCACCGAATCCTGGCAGGCCGCGAGATCGCCAGCGTCGACACCAAGGGCGACGTCCTGGAGATCAAGGTGCAGAACGTCCAGGACGGTCCCCTCGACGGCTTCGTCAACGAGGAGATCCTCGAGGCTGATCTTATCGTCGCCGCCACCGGCTACAAGCGCAGCGCCCACGTCGACATGCTCAAGGACGCCTGGTCCATGCTGCCCAAGACTGTGTCGGGACGCACCGAGTTTGGCAAGGGCGTCAACGGATGGAACGTCGAGACCCCCGAAGGCGAGCGCAAGATCGCCGTCGCCCGAGATTACCGGGTCAAGTTCTCCCCCGGAGCCGTTGCCGACAACTCTGGAGTCTGGCTACAGGGCTGCTGCGAGGGTACTCACGGGGTAAGTTTTGCTGCTACGTCAGAGTGTAATTATGCCTGTGCTAACTGCGTCTATAGCTGAGCGACACCCTCCTGTCTGTCCTGGGCACCCGCTCGGGCGAGATTGTTCAGTCGATTTTCAAGCAGTAAAAGCGTCACGACAGCATGAATGAATTGGTAGTATAATACGGGTAGCAAGGGCAGCGAAAATAGTCGGCCGGACTCGATGAGCAATCATCCGGCCTGGTCATTTTTATATCCTACTTTTTCTTTGAATCATTTATACCGCGATTTTAGCACTCAGAATGGTGGATTTTCAGTTCAGTTTCTTTTTGGTGTTTTCTAGACCTGGATAGGGCCCCAAAGAGGGCATCAAAAACAATTCGACTCTTTCACTATGAACACTCCTATTATGCATTGCTTATCCTCGACAATTGATCATTATCCAGTATCATCATTATGTTTGTCTGGAAGATCACTTTAGGCTCTCCCTCACTGGCTACAGTACGATTAGAGAGCACCAGCCATCCAGGTCAACCGTTCTGAATGTCTCAGGAACATGCAACACTACCGAGATGCTGCACGTCGCCCAATCTGGCTCCTATTCGACATCCAGGCGTTTTCTTCTTTAGCCAGCCTGATTACTCACCCATAGAAACTCGTTCGATGTTCCCTTTATCCGCCTCGGACCCCGTCGTCTTCCGCCGAGCGTAGCATCTTCTGTAGGTCACAAAACGGTCAGACCTTCTAGAATCGGCAATGGCTGCGGTAATCTTTGGACATGGCGATGACATCGTCCGGGCCGAGCACAAGAACGTGTCAGGAAAAGCATGGGCTTGGCTGCGCGCATGCGGTGGCTCATGAGCCTATCACCACCGCATCCCGCAGGTGTCCGTCTCCGGGCAGCTCCGAAGCCCACCTTGTATCTCGTGAGTTGACGAGCATGCTTGTTTCAGCCGTATCTAAACTGAAGAAAAAAAAGAGATGCTAAAGTCTGGAGATGTGATGCGCAGCGCAGGCGGTGGACTGGGCACCCTGGCATCCCTCCATTTCGCTACAACCCACAACGCGCACGCCCACTCAGGACACGGATTTCCACCTTTGCTTTGCTACTGGGCCTCGCCACGCACTCGCTGCATGACGGGCTAATGTACGTAAAGAACCTGCAAGAAATCTCCAAGGCCAGTGAGTGACAGACAAGGATGCGTTTTGGACGCCGCCCAGAGCGGTTTAACCCCCGGCTACAACCTACCTATGTATGTAAGGGAAAGTTTGACCAAGTAGCAATAGGAAGTAAATTCCCTCGGGTCCAGGCCCTGTTTCGAGTTCTATCTGACTGAGCAGTAAGAGAGCCGAGTTGACAGGGCTGTGACTCCTTGTCAACTGCTGTACTGTGCTGTGCTGTGCTGTGCTGCAACTCTCTTTTCAGGCGCCTCTTTTTCTGACGCCTCTTGGGTTTGTTTTTTCCCGCCTCCTCATGCAAGGACAAAATGCCATCCCATTGCCTCGGCTCCGTGGCTCTTTGACCTGTGAACAGTTCAGCCCATGTGCTGTTAGCGTTTGTGCCCAGGACAAGGGCCATAGGACCCCAGGTAGGTAGGCCTGGCTCTTCTTCCAGAGTGCCCAGAGAGCTCTTGCCCGGAATGCATCTTCGTGTGACGCTTCGGCGAATTGTCTGTCGTATCGTGTCGTGTCGGGGTGGATTCGATTCTAACCAGGGGGTCAAAGATGGTCATAGCTGGCCAGGGTCATGAAGCGAACGAGCCTTTTTTCCGTCCTTCCTTCCTTCTGAAGCTGGGATTGGAAGACTCTGTCCATTATTCATCCATCCCGTGACGCTACGCTCCGAGACTGAGACCAGAAGCCGAGAGGAGAACCCATCCTCCGGCCGGCAAATGACCCCATCCTTCGTTGACGTATCGCATCGATCGAGTGGGACGGAAAGCGGAGCGGAGTTTTGACTTGACAGCGCGGGCAGGCTAGAAGCTATCCATTTGCAGCCAGCCAGCCAGCATTAATCACGGATCGGATCAGCTCAGCAGCCCAGCACACGCAGCGCGGACGCAGCCCAGCCCCAGCCAAGGCACACGACTCTGAGAGGTATCCAATCCTGACCTCGGCACGCCGTCCGTCAGCTACGCGGATGACAGCCTGACTGACGACTTACTGGCTCTCCCCCCGCGGGACTTGTATTACGCTACACTACACTACCTTGTCTACGCTGCCATGCGGCGGCTCGACGGCGCCGGCGCCGGCTCTGGGGCTTCGGGTCCAGCAGCGTCGCCGTCACCTCAGCCTACTGGTACTGGTGCTGCTCCGCCACTGCAGCGTCTTCCCGTGAATCCACGTCGACACAAGGTTGCTCCAGAACGGCGCAAACGCGTTGTAACAGCGTAAGTCGAGGTTTGAGTCTCTTTAATCTGCCTGTCTCTCCCTTCATGTATCCACCACAAGCCTCCATCCATCTACATGCATGTCCCAGATTCCGTAAACACAAGAGATCTTACCCTGTCTAACATGTCGTGTCTCTCCCAAGGTGCAATGCCTGTAATATCCGCAGAGTACGCTGCTCAGGCGAACGTCCTTGTCGCCAGTGCAGCTCGTCCTCGCGTGAATGCGTGTATCCCGTGCCCGTTGAAAAGGTCACCATTACGCGTTCTGAGCTGGAGGACCTGAGGCGCAAGGTCGACCTGTACGAGCGAGCCCTGCAGGATACGGTACCCGAAGCCATATCCAGCGCTGTGCCTGATGCCACGAGGCGCCACGAGCTGCTCGGCTTACTTGGTCGTTCGGATCCTTATCAGGCTACTGGGGGGTTGGCCGCAAGTGAAGCAGCCAGGACGCCACTGTCCAGCGTGCAGCCTGGTACTATCGCTGTGACGACGGCTGTAGATGGTCAGGTTCAGCTCGTCCGGGCACCATCTGAACTCCCTCCGCCTCAGCAAACCGACCTACAACGGCAATACCAGCAGCATCAGCCGTTACCCCAAGTTCAATTCCAGGACACCCCATTCCCTCAGCTTGCCGCGCCCCCCATTGTCCAAGTTCATCACCATCGACAGGACGATGAAGATGGCGTATCGACTGAGGGCCGCTTGCTTCACGATCCTGATGGACACGCCCGCTTCCTCGGTGAGACGAGCGGCGCGACGTTTCTCGACTACTTGAAGGAATTCATGACAACCGTCCTACCTCTGGCATATCAGAATCTTCGTCCAGGTTCTGACGGCAGTGCATTCTTATCCAGCCTTGGCCGCTATCAAACATACGACTCACGGCCTTTACATGACCGAGATGTCGACCCTTTCTGGTTCCCTCCCCGGCCTGAAATGGAATATATGCTCTCCGAGCTACGATGCTTCCTCCAGGACGGTAACGGTAACTGGCCAAGCGGAGGTATCTACTGGTGGGGAGATCTCTCATCGGCGCCCATCCTCCCTCCCATGGAACGAGACACTCCTCTCGCCCGCTTAAACAAGTGCCGCCATCTCGCCTTCTATCATACTGCCTTTGCCGTCGTGTCCCAAGCCACAGCGACACCGCCCCAGGACTTGACTGTAGACTCTCATCTGAGCGAATACTACTTCAGTCGTGCCCGCCTTCTTCTAGGAAACCCCCTCGACATTACACGGTTTATCGGCAACGAGGTGTCGACGTTAACATTAATGGGCTTCTATCTGATCGAGATGAACCGTCGAGATGCCGCCTACATGTGTGTTAGCAATGCCATGCACATCAGCATCATGCATGGAGCCCACCGAGTATGGGCAGACGAGGGTGGTAAAAGAGTCTTCTGGACACTCTACGTCCTCGATCGATACTTGAGCTGCCTAATGGGACGCCCCCCTACTATCATGGACGATGCCATCCGACTTCAACTTCCATGCGACGCCCCGTAAGTCAGAACCAAGACCTCATGAGCAGCTTTTGTTGACTATTTCATAGAGGAATGCCTCCCGCCGATGGCCTGAAAGCTCATGTTGAACTCTCGCGTATATCAGGCCATATTGTGTGCAACACGTATCGTGTATCTCCATGGGATGGCAACACAGGGCCGGTTAGGAACCTTGAAGAGGCCATCAGACTGCTTGACGAGTGGAATATTAATCTCCCTCCTTCTCTCCAACTCTCAAGTAACGGGTTGAGTGATGATCCAGCTTGTTGTCTGCTACACATGAGCTACAACCAGGCAAGTCCCAATAACCCGCTCCACAGTTGGATCTGCGACTAACACCTGTCTGAAGTTGATCATATTAACCATTCGACCCCTCTTCTTCGCGGCAGTGAAGAAGTCATTCGCAGAAAGACTAGTCACACGACAATGTTCTCTCCGTTCCCATCCCCAGCTCCCTCAACTCAAACGCTGCACCGCCGCAGCAGACCACAACATCCGCCTCGCCCGCCAGATCCTAGCCCTCAACCACTCCCGGAAGCTCCTCCAAGCCGGCCTCCACTTCATCTTCAACGCCGCCATATGCTTGATGCTGCGGGAGCTGGTAGTGGATGACGAGGTCGCCGAGCCTAGGGATAAGAGAGTCCTATGTCAAGACCTAGACTTTGTCATTGCCAGGTTCGAGGATGAGAGTCGGATTGGGAGCAACTACGGTCGAGACTGCGCAACGGTTCTTCGAGACCTTCGCGTTCTCGTTGGACGCCTCCGGACACCAGTCGACAGTAGCCTTGAACCTCTACGCTCCAACACCATGCCACAGCAGTCTGCCACCACGACCTACGATCCGATCGAGAACCGGACCACGGTAGACATGGGACAACAATGGCCGGAGAAGTTGACTTCAGAGGCCCTCCAGCAACCGATTCTCGTTGAGCAGGGACATATCCTATATGATGAGCTGGTCTCTTGGATTGATGGGGATTGGCAATCATACAGCGGATATCTCATTTAACATTTTACATATAAAAAGGCATTTAGGAACAACAAGGGAGGGTTAGCGGTGCTTCCAGGAGCGATAGAACATCATTCAATAGCTGTTTGATAAGTACATAAGATTTAATAGCCTTCACAATCTAAGTGTTCAGAGATGGGTTGACCCTCGCTGCCCTTCACCTCACTCAGCCCAAGACCATACCTACCCTGGGGAATGACACTGAACCAAGTCCTTATACTTGTCTTGTCTTCTTAAGCTCTTTCCTTTGGATCGACAAATATGTAATCGAAGAACTACGACGGCCCAAGCTGCAAGTCAAATCGGGTTGCCCAACATAGGACATCGAGGAGCTCCCATGGGTGGCTTCTCCGGTCTGGATGCCAACCACCATTCACATCATATCACGAATGCGATGTTTCCAGTAAAAGGAGTAACGCGTAATAAAAGCAAACCTGATTCACTTCAAACAATATCCATAAATGACATGATAATCCTGCTGTTCATTGTAGAAGACCCCCTTCCTAGCATATCGTTTAAATCCAACATTGCGCCAGTTTATTCTTCCTCACAAGCCTAAGCAGATACTTGCCCAGATATTTGTGTCGTAGAATTCACGTAGAAAAAGGAAAAGAAAAAGAAAAGGGTATGTCCCTCAAGAAATAGACGATGCCTCCCTCTCCCTAGTTCTACATGGCCTTTCTTTCTTGTCCCAAAAACTGTATCATTTCCCTTTGTCCCATAAACACCGTCGTTAAGCAGCAGCAGGCGCTCCTGCCTTGTCGTTTGCCGTCTCCCTCTCCAGGAGGGTTCCAAGATGTTGAAGATCTTCTCGTGCGCGAGGATCTCGCTCAAAGATCTTCCGAACCACCTCCCACTCCCTTCGTGACATCTGCCACGCTTGGGGGAGGATGAACTGAACCGTCGGAACACTAATCAGGGGTCCAAGGATCTCTTGAGCCATAGCGGTACCAGCCTGCTGAGCCTGGTACTTCTGTGCCTCCGACATCTCTGTCGGAGCCGGCGGCTGGCTAGCTGGGGGCGCAGTTGGTGCTGGGGCCGCAACTGGTCTGGTATGAGGCGGCTGTGGGATGGGCACCGGTGTCATCGAATGCAGGTGAGGTGGCGGCGAACTCTGAGGGAATGCTCCCTGGGGCGCCTGAGGTGTTGCTGGTGAGAAGGCAGGACCTGCTGACGCTGTCGAGTTACTTCGTTGAGCATGCCCTACCGGAGTTGGTGACCCCTGTGCGCTCGCATCTTGTTGATTCGGTGCATTATCCTTCAGTTGCTTAAGCTGTTCAGGATCGTTGCGATACACAAAGACCGCCAACAACATCGGCTCAGTGCGGGTCTTGGGGATCTTGTTGTCAACAAGGTTGAGCATAAACTCGGGATAATTGTCCTCTCCAGGGGGAACTGGCACGAGATATGTGTCTCGCACATTTCCTACAACCTTGTCCCCGACTACACCATACCGCTTCTTGCTCACAAAGTAGTCGATGAGAGCGTTAAACTCGGCATGCGAAGCTGGAGACACGGGTGTAATGCTAACAACGATGATATCGGTGAAGCTGCTGTAGCGAAGACTACAGAGATACTCTATGGCACTCTGCTCCGTGATGCGGCCAGCCACTGTCATTCGTCTTGGAATCAGTTTCGACCATGGTCCAACCGCGGCAAAGTTAGCGCCGCCGATGTGCTTGGCCGTTGCTGGGAAGTCCGCGATCGAGCTCATAGCCAACGCACCCCGCCAGATAACGTCGGGGTCCTGGGTCTCCTCAGTAGGAGAGTACGGGGGCGATTCGTTCTCCTCTTGGAGCATCCGGTCTACATCAGCATCAACACCCGGGCCATTAGCCGGGGCTATGGGAGCCGATGGACGGCGATTCTGAGAAGCAGTCGGAGACTTGACACTCGAGAAGACCTTGGTGATATCAAAATCGGGATGGCTCGGTGATCGTTGCTTATCGTCATGTTGTGCTGGATGGGAAGCGAGGTCCGGCTTGTCTCCCCCGACAGGCTCTTTCTTAACGGTCTGAACCGGTGGGCGACGCGGACCTGCTGGGAGAGGCACTGGGGCGTCAGTAACAAACGACTCGTCGTCGATAACCTCTTCGCCCTTGTGAGTTCGTCGTACACGAGGTCCTGTTTCGGATGTGTAGAAAATAGACTGCTTTTCGGCCTTGGCTTTCATCTCGGCAGTCTGCTTCTGCATCTCTGACGAAGCAAGCTGCTCTGATGTCATGACCGCCAGGCCCGAAGGCGAAAGGGTCCTAGCCAGAAGCCCATGGCACAGTTCCGGGTTGTTCTTGAGGTTGAAGGCCAGTGTTTTGACCTGCTGGCTGTACTCCTTCTGTCCCTTGGTCACAGGGTGCGTGTCAAAGACGGCCCGTTCGATTTGTAGAGCGAGTGTCTCGGACTTGGACTCGATCGTGTTGCCCTCCTCGAGCTGGAGGTTGCCTTGCTTCTGTATTGAGGTCAAGACATGCGTGATGGACTTGTTCAACGCCTTGGCTGGTCCCATTCGCTGGTTGGGTAGCTCTCCGATCGCCTTGGCCAGGTCTGCTGGAGGCGTGTAGGAGACTGTAGGTACAGGCGCGGCTTCGTTCTCGGCTACGCGGCGGATCTTGGTCGTCTTCACATGCCACTCAGGGTTAGCAACCGGACAAAGTCCATACAGGATACCAAAGGGACGACTTACCTTGCCATCAGTATCGTGAGAGTCTTCTCTAGCCTTTCGTTTCCCAGACTTGGTTTCCTTCTTCTCTTTGGGGGCATCTGGCGCCGGAGACGGCTTGGCCTTGGACTTGTCCTCGTCCTTGGTCTCGCTATGTCGCTTGCTCTTGCCTTTGCGACCGCCGCGCTTCTTCTTCTTGGCCTCTTCATGCGCTTGACGCCGGGCCTCCCAAGGCTTCTCTCCCTTAGCCATACCGTCAAGGAGCTCCTTATGATCTTCGGGTCGGCATTGTTCACACCAGTAATGCTCGGGAATCTCGTCGTCAAACGAGCTCACTCCGACGCAAACGTTGTGCTGCCACGCGCCGCAGGTTTCGCAGGCGATCCAGGCCTCGCCAGAATCCTCGTCCTGCTCAGTCGCGCCGCAGACGCAGCGGATGAGCTCGTCCTCCTCATCCTCTTCCTGCCCTTGCTGCTGCTCCTGTTCCTGCTCTTGCTCCTTGGCCTTCTTGGTCTTTTTTGTCTGTCGTCGCTTGGGGACGGTCGCCGGTTCAAGTTCGTCGAAGGATTTGGTGTGCTGGCCCTTGGTGGCGCGCACCGATCGTCGAGGTTCTGCTTCGCCTGAATTGCTGTTATTAGTTGATCTGTTGGAACGGCTGGTTTTGCTGGTTTTGTCGCGCTTTGGGGGAGGAGCATCGTCCTCAGCACCCTTTAGGCGTCTAGACGAATTGGCGGGTCGTTGTCGCTTACCGGACATGGTGTGAGGTGTGTGAATGTGTGTGTACAAACAGCGGTCTTCAAGTGGGAGGCGCGTTCCCAGGTCGGGTGATAATGTGTGAATGGCGGCGCAGTCGTGTTAGACGGAGGGGTCTACTGTTGCAGCAAGGCGTGGGACGTCGTATTCCCTCAGACAGACATTGAGCTAATTACGTGGGAGACAACTAAGAGTCACGACTATGTCACGGCGAATTCTCCCCAGGAAATCCACGCGCAGATTTGTCTGCCTCTCCAACCTCTATCCGCCTTGGCGCAAAGAGATGCACTGGCTGTCGGAAGCACCAAACAGAAGGATTATCGTAGGAAAGCTCAAAGACAGATCTCCTCCGCGTTGAGTAATGCGCAAAGGGACTCGAAAGTATGGCGGCTTGCAGTAGGATGTCACAGAATCCGAAAAAGGCGCGCGACGATTAGTTCGTGATGCCGATCCGATATCAGCAGGATGGAGCGGGTCGCGTGCCGAGGCTGCGAGTGCGCGCGAGCTCTGCTGGGTTATCAAAGACGGAATCCGCTTGCTCCGGGTGTCGCGTCAGGCGGGAAAAATCAGTCGAAATGGTCGCGAACCGTCCGAGAAACGGCTTCCCAGGTGGTGATGATGTAAAGGGGAGGTTTTGGCTTCCCAGGGTTGGAGGGGGGGAAGGGAGCTCTATGCGGAGGTGGAAAACTTCGGCAGTGGCATCCACCCACTCCTGCCCTACGACAGCTTGCGCTTGATGTGGTGGCGGGTGCTAGAGGTGGCAGGTGAAGCTGTTTGGTGCCTGGTGGCGAGTAAAATGCCTGATAAATCAGACAGCGACTCTTGACGTGAAAATGGCTTAGTCACCACTGAGAATCAAGCTGGTCAGCCTTGCAGCAACACAACCAATCGTATTGGCTCCCGCTCAAGAGTGTTAAGGCCTCAGGCATCAATATTCAGCCTAGGCCCAGGCACACACTAAGCAACAGGAAAGCTAACGCGGCGCGGCGGCCTAGAGCTCCGTCACAGGCTACCTGGGCTGTACCGACGTAAACGAACCCACGCCTCAACCCCAACGACCAAATCATCACCGCAACCTCCTACTTTGGTTGACCTGCTCTTTGACGTGCCTGGAGAGTTGCATCCCTTCCGCTCTATCACCCGTATTACCCTCCGATCGTCGCCATCATGTCTCGCCGCTACGATTCCCGAGTGCGTGTGCCCTTGAAGCTCCAGCAGTTGGAAGCTCTCCCGCCAAGCTGACCGGTTCTGATAGACAACCATCTTCTCACCAGAGGGTCGCCTGTACCAGGTCGAATATGCGCTAGAGGCCATCTCACACGCCGGTACCGCCATTGGTATCCTGGCCAAGGATGGTATCGTCCTGGCCGCCGAGCGAAAGGTCACCTCGAAGCTGTTGGAGCAGGACACTTCGGCCGAGAAGCTCTACATCCTGAACGAGTGCGTCCATCTTTTTTTGCTTCTGCATCAAGACATTGATGAGATGGATGGGCCTTGCTGACTTGTCCCTGTCGTTTAGCAACATGATCTGCGCTGTTGCTGGAATGACCGCCGATGCCAACATCCTCATCAACTATGCTCGACAAGCCGCCCAGCGATACCTCCTCACTTACAATGAAGACATCCCCTGTGAGCAGCTCGTTCGCCGACTCTGTGATCTCAAGCAGGGCTACACTCAGCACGGTGGTCTGCGACCCTTCGGTGTGTCCTTCATCTATGCGGGGTGGGACCCTCGAAGACAGTTCCAGCTCTACCTAAGCAACCCCTCGGGCAACTACGGTGGCTGGAAGGCCACAAGCGCGGGTGCCAACAATGCTAGCGCACAGAGCTTGTTGAAGCAGGATTACAAGGAGGATTGTACCCTGAAGGAAGCTTGCGGTATGGCCGTCAAGGTCCTGAGCAAGACCATGGATTCTACCAAGCTCAGCAGCGAGAAGAGTATGTCACTCCCCAATTCATTATATTGAGTCATGTAGCTAACCCTCATCCAGTCGAGTTTGCGACAGTAGGACAGACCGAGGACGGCAAGATCTACCACCGGCTGTGGAGCGCCGACGAGATCACGGCGCTGTTGAAGGAGCACGATCTGGCAAAGAGCGAGGAAACCGAGGAAAAGTAGGGGCCAAGGCAATAGATTCTTGATAGATGGGTAGGAGGGGAGCGGGGCCACCCTAATCTGCCCCTGTACAATAATATCATGAAATGGCCAAAGGACGAGACAACAAATCTAACCAAATCAAGTCTAAAGAGCATACGAAGCTCGCTCCGGCGGTGTGAAAGCAGGCTGGCAAACAGAATGAAGCCAAACGGTTTGAAACAAGTACGCCACTATGCCTAAGTCCCCAGTATCAGCGTCGCGCATTTCTCAAGTCATCCATCTCATATCCTACATCTGTCCCAACCCTGGCTGCCTCCTCATCGTCAGTGACTCGTTGCCAGCCAGGTTGGGTATCAACGCCCGGCGGCGGATAAGGTTCATCGCATCGCTGGCTAGAGAGCCGGGGCCAGTGTCGTCGGTAACTCCAGTAGGCGATGCTCATGCCAAGAGCTGAGCCCACGCAGACATCGTAGACGTCGTGACGGTAGTCCTCGCATCGGGATATGGCGACGAGAGCAGCTCCAATGAGCGGCAGAAGGCAAATCAGGGCGCGGCTAAGATCGCGGCCTCCAGCTGAGTAACGGAAGACGTGAAGTTGCCCGGCGAGAAAAAGGCTAAGGAATCCCAGACCAGCAAAAGAGAAGGATGAGTGACCCGAGGGGAAAGATCGCCAGCCCTCCTGGAGAATGTGACCATCATGTGCCGTGCAGACTTCGATAGTAACAAGAGTGTTGGCCTTTGTAGTAGTAGCAGGCTTGCAGCGATCCAGCAAATCCGGACGAGGCCGCCCCACGGCGTTCTTGATAATGTCAGTGATAAAGGAGGTGAGGACGATGGAGATGAGGAATGAGAGATAGGTGACTTCGTGCTTGGCAGCTGAGGACCTAGCGAAGAGGTTGTAGGCGATGAGAATTCCAAGAGGGATGAACAAGGCGTATACAAAGTTCATAACTTGATCTTGTCAACTCGTGTCTCATAGGCTGAATGTAGTTAGAGGTGTTGAAGGAGAGACATACAGACGGGGACACGCTCCTTGACAGCAAAGGGGTATGAGATACGCAGGTCATTAATGTAAAACATGCGATGGAACGGATTGATAAAGAGGACAATCTATTCAGGGCGTTAGTAGGTGTGAATGTGCTGAGGGTAATAGAGGTCCGTACCAAGATCCATCCCGTAAGGAGGATGACGAAGCCAACATAATCGGGCGCATGAGTTGTCTATTGAGCGCAACAATACAAAGGCCTAATCAGTCCCCTGCTTTCTTTATCTTGTTATGCTCACAAGCAACATACCCTCCATTTTCTTCGCAGGAATGAGATTGGCCCGCCGGACGAGCCGTAGCTATGAGCAGGAGCCATGACGGAAGATGGGCGCAGGGGGGTCGCAACTGAGATCCTCGCGTAACATTGATTGAAGGCGTCTGGGAGAGCAAAAGTCCAGCTGCTTAAAAGATACAGGTATTGAGAGAATATAAAACACACAGGGCGGGCATCTAGGTCATGGTTAGGCCAGCGACGATATTCGCTCTGGTGTTGAAGAGTTGACAGATTGTAAGCTGAGATGATGGCGAGGTTGGTGTCTCGAAAAAGAAACCGGCCCCAGTTCCCCGAATTTCTGGGTCCGCTCGGAACAGAACCATCGATACTTGACTCGCTCAGACGAAGCAAATGACAATAAATGTCTTTAAAAACAGGTCAGAAGCTGTAATTCATCGTCTTTTAAGCTTGGACATGGTATCATTCGCTCGATAATACTATCTTCTTATGCCAAGACGTTTGGTTCTTTGCTTGGAGATTGGCTGGTACCCACAAAGTATAGAGACTTTAATACGTCCATGTAGGCATACTCTCAATAACCTGATCCTCACGAGGGAAATACCATAGCCAATGCAAGTATATACTTGGGATATATCGATATATTATTTTTAATCCAATGTCCCTATGTTTTTCTTTTTCTTTTTCTTTTGAACCTCTATGGCCTTGAACTTGGTTTAAAAAGTGCCTGCGTGAGTCTCTAGGGTAAGCACATTTCCACTGCGACCCACTCTTTCAGGGCCCAAGCTTCCGGAATTCTTCAACTTTGCGATCATTGCAGGCATGAACATCATCATGACCCTGACTTAATTCTTCCTTTAAACCACGATCACTTCTGTACTCGCCTTCGCGATCCTCCAACTTCTTACATGTTTCTACGACCTACAGGTCTTTCTCTGGAGAGCCATCGATTCCAATACTATCCCTAATGGCGTAGCTTGCGACGCGACGCGACGACTCGAGATGCTCAAATCAACACATAAACCATCAGCAGCCGCCCTGGCGCCGCTGCCTCCAGGATGGACCGAACACACGGCGCCGACCGGCCATACATACTACTACAATGCCGAGACGAAAGAGTCAACATACAAGCGCCCAGGGACCGAGCTCCCACCACCACAGCCGGCGCAACCACCAGCATCCGCCTATCCTGCTTATGGCTCTATGCCTTCCCTCGCCGATCCCAACGTCGCCAATGCCTATATGGCGCAACTCAACCAAACGCAACATGGAGGGCCGCAGAATCATCAGAGAGGTGGTCATGGAGGAGGTCGTGGAGGTTTCGAGGGTCGGCCGCGCCCACAGCCAGTCGACAAGCCGAGAAGGAAAGAAGCGATTCCAGGTTGCGAACCGTGGATCCTAGTATACACCAAGTACTCGAGGCGATTCGTGTACAATCCGGTCAAGAATGCCAGTTACTGGCGCATTCCAGAGAAGCTGATGCCGGCAATCCTGGAGCTTGACAAGGAACGGCTTCGCAAGAAAGCAGAAGGACTATCTGTGGAAGAGCCAGAGGCCAAGAAGGATGAAAAGGAGGACGAGCCCACAGCGGCATCTATGACAGAAGTACCAGGCCAAGAGAACGATGACGACAGCGAATACGAGGAGGTCGAGGTGACAGATGACGAAGGCGAAGGCGAAGGCGAAGGCGATGATCGCCCATCGAAACGACAGCGAACCGAAGAAGACGCAGCCGAGGACGATGACGAGGACATGCCGATGGAGTTCACAGAAGCGGATTTTGCGGCGCAACTTCAAGCTATGGGGGAGGACTATGGTCTGGAACCCGGCGACTACGATGACGGCAACGCCGAGGAATGGCCTGAAGGCGCTGAAGGCGTACCATTTACACAAGAAGACGCCAAGGCCCTGTTTAAGGATCTGCTCAACGACTTCAACATCAACCCCTACAGCCCATGGGAGAAACTACTGGAAGAAGGAAAGATCATTGACGATTTGCGATACACCGCCCTGAGCACTACCAAGGCACGACGGGAATGCTGGGACGAGTGGACACGAGAAAGGATTGCCGAGCTAAAGGAGCAAAGGGCCCGACAGGAAAAGAGGGACCCTCGTATTGCTCTCCTGGCCTTCCTACAAGAAAAGGCAACGCCGAAGCTTTACTGGCCCGAGTTCAAGAGGAAATACAAGAAGGAGGAAGTGATGAAGACCCTCAAAATCACTGACAAGGATCGCGAGAAGTTATACCGAGAGCACATCAGCCGACTAAAGATGCCACAGTCAAAGCTCAAGTCGGACCTCACTGCCCTGCTCAAGGCGCAGCCCATCCGCCTCCTTAACAACAAGTCGTTATCGACCGGCTTACCTGACGCCATCCTTACTGATATTCGGTATATATCCCTTGAGCCCCAGGTTCGCGATCCTTTGATCGAGGCTTACGTGAGCAACCTGCCTCCGCCACCCGAGGACCCAGGCGCAGCCAAGGACGACGAGGAGAGGAAGAAGCAGCAGGAGGCGCGCGAGAAGCGTCAAAAGGCACTCGAAGACAGGAATCGGGCCGTTGAGGAACAGAGGAGGAAGCGGGACCGTGAGGTTGCAGTCAGCAAGGCCCGGCTGAGAGAGGAAGAGAGGGAACTGGAGATGGCGATGAATGTGGGGAAGCAAGGATTACAGAGTCAATTGGCCAGCATGAAAGAAACTGAGAAGGAATCTTCATGATGCCGGTGTTCATCAGTCATTTCTAGCGTTTCAGTGGTCTCGCGGGAGCCTCATCTAAATACATCTGCTGCAAAACCAACACCGCCATCTACAGCCCATACACAAAGGTCAACTTCTTGTCAGCGTATCGCCGGTCGTTGAGCCTCTCACTCTCAACCTCCTCTTCCGTCATCAAGCTCAACAGAGCTGCCTTGCGCTTGTTAACCGCCTGTAGTATGAACCTGTACAAGAGATAGCCGACCAATGCCACGGCGAGAAAACCCAGCGTCACGTAGAAAGGAATCCTGTAGTCGGGGCGGTATCGCTGCCTATAGAGCTGTGCTCCAACAACACCACCCAGGTTGCCAAAGCCGTTGACGCCCAGGACGAGGGCACGCTTGCCGGGTTCGGGGGTGTTGCCGCTGAGCCATGCCATGGTGAGAGGGGCGGAGATGTAGACGCCGGAGAGCAGGACGCAGAGGGAGATGTACTGTCCGACCGAGGAGGAAACGGTGACGGCGGGGATCAGGCCGATAACGGCAATGAGGATGCCGACGACGATATGGTAGCCGCGCTCCTTGAAGTGATCGGAGCTGAGTGCGAAAGCGTAGAGGCCCAAGGCACCGCAGACAAAAGGAGGAACCGTCATCTGAGAGGGAGAAGGTTAATGCACCGTCGCTTATGAAAATGATGAGGACTAACATACCAAGTTGGCGAGAATAGACTCATAGCCTAGTCCTTGAACAACAAGAGGCAAGAACACAGAGAACGCACTGCTGGGAACACTTGCGCAAATGTTGAGCACCAACACAGTCCACAGCTTCCAGTCCTTAAGTGTCTCGATAAAGTCCCTCTTGCTCAGGCGGTTCTTCTCAATACCGTCCTCGCCGTATTCGTGCTCGACATAGGCGGCTGTGTCCTGCTGCATCCGCTCAACGGCGAGGGCACGCTCATCAGGACTGAGGAACCATGCTGAGCCGGGACCGTTGGGCAGCCATAGCCATGCGACGGCGGCGAAGAAGCAGGTGAGGGCACCCTCGATAATGAAAAGATACTGCCAGTTCTTCAGATGACCATTCTTGAGGTGGAAGATGCCGTATGCTGGAAAGTGTGAGCATGGATAAGGGGGCTGTGATACGAGGGGAAACACACAGATGGATCCGGAAAAGGCACCAGCAATGGCATACTGTCCGTAAAAGAGAGCAAGTCTGACGCAAAAGTCGTATCGAGGATAGAAAAACGACAAGTAAGCTACAGCAGTGGGATAGAAGCCTGCCTCAAAGGCCCCGATAAGCAAGCGGGTGGCGATGAGTGCTCCTGAAATCGAGTCAGCATACGAGGAACAGCCACACCCAATCCGAAGAAAACGTGGGAGAAAAGAAAAAAGATACATACCACGGCCCTTGATGAAAGCCTGCCCGACTGTAACAGTGCCCCAGCCGAACTATCAAGCCCGTCAGCATCCAATTGGTAATCGCCGATCTTTGCAGTTCCTTCACAGCTTACCATGAGGATCGGGATCCAATGCCTTGCTCCAATGTATCGGCCCACAGCCGCAGAAACAGGCTGGAGGACGACAAACGTCACAAAGAAGAGCGAGACGGCTTCGTTGAGGTCATCGGGTTTGGCACCGATGTCAGTGGTGAAGCCTGAGTGTTGTTAGGGCCAGTTCGACTTTGAGAGTGAGATGTTGCGGTGGCATACCTTGAGTTTCAGCATTGCCAACGTTTCCACGATCGAGGCCGTTGAACAAGTAGAGTAGAGATAGTAGAGGAAGCAGAGCTACATCCAACTTCTGGTTCAGAGCCTTGCTCCGTGCTGCGGTGTCCTCATGCGAAGCGGTGTTGCCATGACCAGGCAGAGTCTTGTTCGCTCGAGGAAAATGTTGGTCGGCCATTGTTGCTATATGCTGCAGTTTGCAGTGTAAAGATGTCGTAAAGAACCAAGTCAAGGTGAGTCTTGATGATCTCTGTAGATGGTAGAACGAAGCTCCTGAGAGAAGACTCCTCGAACTGCAGCGAGGCATGAGCCGTCTCTTATCCTCCAAATCTCGACCCGGTACGTCGTTTGGCAACCGTTTCATAGAAGCAGGCATCGCCGAGAAAGTCGCGATCGTGTATTTGCCTAGACTACCCAGTCCACGGAGTTCTGGGGTGTCAGTCCAATGAAAGTCACTCCCTCCGCCTCTTTCCCCCCCGTATTCTGGTCAGCGCGGGACTGATGCCGCTGTCATCACGTTTGTCAGTATCGTATGTAAGTTAGCCGTCCCGTCTAGTGTGACCTGTCAGTGGGAAGAAGAATCTGACGGCAGACCAGATTCTCGGGAATGTGGCTGTCGAACACATCCGAACAGGCAGATGCTAGGACGCCACTGGGGATCAATCTTGACCATGGCCGCCCAGATGCTCGGGACGTGGGTGGTGCCCCCCCCCTGTGATTTCAGCCTGCGCGAGGCATATTCCGACTAGAGATGGACCGTTTGACTGCTTTGAGCGTATCATTGAGCTCGGAGGCTCTGGGGACCCAGCCGAGATTCGGGGGCTAGAAACTGGGTCATCCCGAGCCGCAGCATGGGACGCCCGTTTCCATGGAATGAGTCCGCTGGCCGGCACCCACCATTACAGAAGTTCTAAACAAGGAACTCGATCCTTCAAGTCTGATTCCGGACAAATCATGTTGCTTATGTGTGATCTCGCAAAACCGCTGTCATCTTTAGGGCTGTAAGGCTGACATGTACCCCGGAATTCCCTCCCCTCTGCCTGCTTAGGTGTGACATCCCTGGCGTCCCACTTGGACATCGTCCACTTTATCCTCACTTGTGGACAAGCCTGAGCCCCGAAGAACAGGGTTATTCTCGAATTTTCTCTTGGAACAGGTGCGAGAGCTGAACACCAAGTGCACCTTCATTCGCCAGATCGCTACGCTAGAACACAGCGCCCGGACCAGGGAGTGACTGGTGAGTCTCATCATCACTGCAGCCATCAGCGGTGATTTCCCATTCTAGCTCCTTGGCTGCTGCACGAACCTGCGAACCTTGATACCAAAGTTCTTGAGGCGGAGGGGGGAAGATCAACAGGCAGGTGTCAGAAACCGCTCCACGAACAAGGTGATCCCGTAAGCTTCACGTTCGGTTTGCGGTGATGGTCAGACGCGGATGAAGCCGTCGAACGCATTTATCTTGATCACAATTGGCCGAATGAGATGTAATTCTGCAGAAGGCCGAGGTAAGTGTCCCGAATCAAGGAATTGGGGGCCACTCGGGCTCGACTCGGGCTCAAAGATCGGTGAAGAACTGGTCCGCTCGCTTGTGAACCTCCCCCGCCCATCCAGAAATCCCCTCAGAGGTGGCAATCCCGTCTTCCGTGACGTAGTGATCGATGAGGCTCGAGGGTATCCATTCGAAATAGATGTTTTTCACGTCAACGTGGGTGTTTGGGCCTTTGGTTGTCGACGGCGTGAGCCCATCCCATGCTTGCGTAACCTCACGTGGATCATTCTCCTCT
Source organism: Fusarium falciforme (assembly GCF_026873545.1). NCBI lineage: Eukaryota > Fungi > Ascomycota > Sordariomycetes > Hypocreales > Nectriaceae > Fusarium > Fusarium falciforme. The sequence continues at coordinate 3,888,571 of NC_070545.1, forward strand.
TGACCAGGCGGGTTGAACGGGAGTACCTTTTCCTTCTCGGATAATACGACGATCTTGGACTTTGGAGAGGCATGCTTAGCCGTCAAGACGGCAGGCAGCGAACCCGTCTTGTTGCTAACATTGGCCGTCTTGTCGATCAGGTCCGCCCCGAATAACACGACGTCGACCTCTTTGGCAGCAACGCCGACGCTTGCGTCGGTGTATATTACCAAGCGGGCATTGACCTTGTTTTCCTCGACAAACGAGCCAATTGCACTCGCCATCTTGACACCTTCAAAGAGCGGCCGGGATTCGAGGACACGCACCTCCACAGGCCGCGACGTCTTTGATAGCACCCGCGTAATACCTGATGTAATGGTAGAACTGGAGGAAAGGGTGAGGATTCTGAGTGGCTCGTCGCCTGAAATCGTTTGTTCCAAGAAGGCTTCGAGCGATGCGCTGACTTTGGAGCCGGCATCTTGTCGTTCTTGGGCATATTTCCCGAGTTCTGCGATCATGCCATCGACCGAGTCGGCCGAGACTGTACCTTGAGAAGGCAACCGTTGCTCGATCAGTTTTAGGCTGGCGAGGACGACGTTGAGTATCGATGCCCCCATGCTCTCCCGCCCATTCTTCCAAAGATGCCAACCGGCGAACCTAACATTCTTCCACCATTGGTCTCGGGCACCAGTGTCGAGTTGCCGAATCACCTTGATGAAGATGTCGAGCGCTTTCGAAGCTAGTTGGCGTGCTCCACTCTCATGATCTGTTTGCAAAGCGGTTAAACCCTCGGCTAGAGTCTTTCCAGCCGCTTCGCCTAGATCAATGTTGAACCAGACCCTCCTCAAGCTCTCGAGGATACGTGGAACACCTTGGAAGCCCTCCGACTCGTTGATTACAGCTGGGTCGAACCATTCGTAATCTTCGTGCTCCCAGTCAATCTGGATACCGGCTTCACCACGGCCGCCCTCCTTCTCGGACTTGAGAACGAAGCCGAATGGATTGATCGTCCACTTTCTACCGATAGACTCATCGGCGAACGAGAATGGCTTGCCTTGACGGAATAAGCGCAGCGAGTCGCTGGTGAGTGTTGTCTCTTCTTGAATCTCCCGCCATGCCGTTGCGAGAGGATTCTCATCCGTCTCCTCTACACTGCCAGAAACGCCGGCATACTTGTGCCTACAGCACCGTTAATCTGATTGCAGAAGATCCATGCCAGTGGCTCAAGCTTACTGATATGTGCTGACTTGGCCGCTACGCCGAAACAGGGCCACCTGGGGCTTCTTCGTCATATCATCTTCAGGAAACTTGAAGATGAAGCTGGACGCAACTGCTCGATGCTTGAGAGGTGCCATGTTGGTTGAAACGGTGCGGGTTCTTGGTGATGAGATACACAATCTTGAAGTTCTGGAAACAATTGCTCGTGAGGTCATTGCGATGAAAGTTTGGAACTGGAGATTGTCATGTCACACCTCATGAGGGAGGTACAGTGGTGAGCTCCGGACGCCGCCGAATGCGGCCTGAGGCGCCTCATCACATGACATTGCCGTCAACGAGATGATATGTCAACTTCATGCGGTTTGATCTTCTTTGGAACATCAATTGACAAAAAGAAGGGATCATGTCTGTAATCAAGGGCAAGTTTCCAAGCACACGGCTTTCTCTGCCGTTAGCGCGCTATTCGGGGCTGCTGTCAACACCGCTTACACCAGATCGAGTCACACCCACAATACGAGTAAGCTGAGCATCAATATCACCACCATGACTGGACTTGATGCATCAACCGAACTACATGGCAAAAAGGAACAAACGGCAAAAAACATACAACAGCGGGGATTCGCTGGTCGTCACCGACCCAACTACTAATCCGCCCCTCACCGGCTTATCTATGGGAGAGCGGACGGGATCCCGAGTTCTCCGGTGGATATGGTCGTATGTGCTAGAGACGCCAGTACGATAGAATTATATCCTAGCATCTTTCCGTTCTTCTCATCTCTACTGAGGATCATCTTGGTGCTCAATCTGCATTCAATTTGCCTAAGCTGCAGAAACGCTGGTCTACCTATCAGTCGCTCAAGTGTGTTTAATGTTACTTACTCAAAGAAGACCCAACGGTGTGGACGTAAGCTGGTATCTGCCTCCCACTCTACCTGCCACAGCGAAACGGGATCAAGGATTATGTCCTTCAGCTCCAGATGGGAAATGATGGGTCGACATCGTGATCCCTGGGACTCCGATAGATCGTCTGGTAGAGGAATGCATTCGATTACGAGGTCATGGTCTCCGTGATGGATTCTGGCGGCCCGTTCCTAATCTTTCCTCAACTCTCCCCGCCATAACTGGTCACCTCTTGCACGCTTCCAGTTGATTCGCCAGGTGATCCTGGATTCAAATTTCTTGGTCGAATAGCGAAACAAGGTGGCTGATGACGGGGTTGCTTTCCACAGCTCCATGGTCTCCAGTCGGGGCATACGTGATGCGGCAGCCGCTGCCGCACGGAATGTCGTGACCAGGACGAACATCTCGAATGGTGCCCGAGGTTCCTTGAGAATTTCGCAATCTAAAGCCAGGCGACGAAGCTTGAACACAGGAAGCGTATCAACGGGACACCGTCGGAGCATTGGAAAGAAATCCAATAGAAAACCCCAGCCATCAGTATCTGGAGCAATCGGTAGCTCTTTAAGGTCCGACATTAGTGTAAGTTTCCGCATCGACTCTGCACCTGCCATAGTACGAACTCGAGGCAAGCTGAAATCAGAATCCGCGTCTTGGTAGATGTGAAGCCGTTTGAGTTTTGCTGGAAGGGCATCAAGGACATTTTCAGGGCAGCCTGTAATGCGGTGTTAGGCTTGAAAGAACTACCAGGGTTAGCTCAACTCACATAATCTCTTACTGAAAGAGTTGGAAGCTAGCCATCGCTCATCGCGGAACATCTCTAGGTAGAGGAAACTCTCCCGAAAAAGCTTGGCAAGGGCGCCGGAAGAAATGTTTCGGTAGAACTGCCGGCGAATCACGAGAGTCTTGACAATGTTGACCTTTGGGAGCACCTTTTGGGTATCAACAGGCCCATGCAATGTGTGACTCCAGCGGAAGAGAGGCTTCCCAAAGTCGAACCTGAGAGGTTCCGTGCTGCGGAACCTGTCCATTTCAGGTAGCTGGTATGCCATGTATTGGTGAGAGATGACCTCTGGGTGTGTATCCTGGACGTACTTCACGGATAAATTGCGATGCTGTCTGTGAAATTCGCCCTTTCCCACCAAATCTTCTTCGGTGATCCATGGGTACTTGTCAACCATTCTGAAGTCTCGGTATTTGTGGCGATGATCGCTTGGTGAATGTGCGCTTAGCTGCAAGGTGATACCTCGGTCGTAAGAGATGTGATTGCCTCTCGCAAGGATATTCAAGAGTTTATAAACGGCGCGTGTGAACCTGGCATTGTTTCTTCTTTGGGTTAGCTGCCATCTGGCTTGAAAGATAGGATAGGAGGCTTACTGATGAATGATGTCCCTGGGTTCGCTAGTCTGACAATACTTGCATGTGTACGGGGCAAGCTTGAGGCGAAGCCAGAGGTGTCGAATATAAAAGAGTCGGAATCCATTTGATCCTTCGGTTACCGAGCTAAGCATGTTGAGATCGGGTTCGTCGATAACCAGCCGCCGAAAGAAGATTGGCTCAAAGAAGTCCTGCCATTGCCGCGATACAGTGGGAAATCCTGGGCAGTTTTTTTTGTCGCTGTCCTCAAGGAGGATCGTAAAGATCGCGAAGCGAAGCTCATTGGGGAGTGATTCCCACGACATGATGCTATGGGGCCTGTAACGATGGTGGATGGAGAGTGATGAGTGTTGAAGATAACAAAGAGAGAAGTGTCAGACTCAAGTAGCCAGTCTAAGTGGAGGCATACGAGAGGAAAGGAGCCATGCGCGGGTTCCTTCTCTGTCACTTGTGCCGACCTCGCTCCATTGCGCCTACGAATTGCCCCCTGATATCCTTAGCTCTGGGTATTTTCTTCACCATCCAGTAACCAAATAGCCCAATTGGAGAGGGGTGATGGCGAAAATTCCACGATTCATCGAGGTAAGCAGTCAATGCCCCTGAATAGCTTCCGATTCTTGCAGGCTAATTGAGAGTTCAATTGGCCGTTGTGGCAAACAAAACGCAATCACATTCGCCGCCTCATCCTTTGCGGCTCAGTAGAGGCTGAGGTTGCGATATACGAGATCAAATCCAGGGTCTACACGTTGAAACCCACCCCCACACTTGATGACGCAACCACGTCACAGCCGACGCCCAAAAGATCCAAGCAGGGAAGCTCAGCTTTGATCCTTTTAAACTTCAACTCTCGTCCTTTTGTCTGGCCAAATCCCCTATCTCCTCTGCTTCAATCGCATTCCAAGCGTATCGTACACCAACAAGTACGCGACTCTTATACCCTAAGACAAGCTCTTGAAGCTACACCGTTGCTAATGCTGATCCACCTGTAGATCCACCCCAAACTCTCCCCCAGCGACCGACCGTCAACACCAACACAGATCCAAAATGGCTTGCGGCACTTCCTCTCTCGTCAACCGAAACGGCCCTGGTAGCGCTGCTACTTCCATCGCCGAGTCCATCATCAAGCCTGCCGAGGCTACGGGCACTAAGACAAAGTGCATCGAATGTGGTGACTACGAGTGCTGCTGTATCCCCTGTACCATTCTGTAAGGGGTATTTATCAGTGACACGATCAAAACACGACACGGAGCTTGAAAGGGGTTTGGGCGCGTTGTTTGGGCATCGAAGGGCATTGTTCATGCAATTTGATGTTGCGCATCTTTGCGTAGCTTCAGCGTATATATATCTAATGGACAACTGAGACACATTTCATGATCAATTCGTTACTTATCCAAGCTCTCTGGCTGGTTGTTTGTTTGCGCCCTCGTTAGGAGGGCGCTTTGTTGTTACTGTAATCTCATAACCTGACAGTACGCCTATACCGAATACTGCATTGTCGCCGTCCGGGTCAACCCCCTCGGGCTTCGTGGTTCCTTTGAGATTTTACTTCTTCTCCCCCATTGGTAATTCTGAATGCTGCGATCGGTTCATCTGATATTGGTGTGCATCCGGACCGCACCGTGGCTTTGGCTCGATTCTCGTTGATGAGCATTGCTGACGGGACTGTCAGAGGAGACTGCGAACTGTGCCTCCGAAAGCAAATTCGAGCGGTTGTGAAGTCGCACGCGTATTCTCGCGCGTGGACGTCGCGGAGCGAGCCTTCTCGTCTAGGTAAACATCGCGTCCGTGGCAGCCCACACATCGGCCTCCCTCTGTGCCGCCAGCGCAGCATAATCCTCCTGTGCTTCCGCCTGCCCAAGCGGCTTGGGTACGTCGGGCACGCTCAAGCTCCCCAGGCCATCGAGCACGCGGCGGGCCTTATCCACCTGCGTCCTTATGGCCATTGTCTCGGTGCGCGTGCGGTCCAGGTGCTCCTGCATGAGCGCGATGACAGATTCACGCGCTTGATGCGGTCGGTACTCGTTGAGGATGTGGTGAAAGTTGATGAACAGGGTTCGGAGATCTTGAACTTTGGCTTCAGCTTGCTCTGGGTTCTGTGCTAGCGTGCCGGTGAGCTCCAAGAAGTTGAGTAGTAGTGACTTGGCCAGGCGTTTCAGCTCAAAAGCGCGGTCAAAGTGCTTGACATCCTTGGAATCTGAGGGAGTAGTTGAGGGAAGGTTGATGATTCCTTGTTCCTCGAGAGTGGGGAGCTTGTCATCCAGCTGCGAGGTAATGCATCAGCGTGTCGCTCTGTAGAACATTCCGTTAAACTTGAATCCTTACCATGTACTGGTCGCCAAATACCCGCCAGCGCCCATCAGCTGGCTCGGCTGGCGGCTGGAGGTTGATGAGATCCTCAGGCACATCGGGTACGCGCACCGTCAACGGCTCTCCTTCATGCTGACCGAGGTGCGCTGTCCTTAACGCTTCAATCCGAGACAAATTTTCAGGCGTAAAATCCTTCCAGAACGGCGGAGGATTGGGAAACGTCGACGAGAGCGAATGCGGCTCCTGCTGTTCGGCCATCTTTCAGCCGAGGGCGACAAGGTCACCTCATAAGATTGTGTCGGAATGAAGCCGGAAAGACAGGCGCGTGAACGAAGGCGGCCTGATAAAATCTGGAACCGAGACAAAGGGCTGAGATTCAGCCTCCGGCAACTCGCAAACGCAAAAAGGTCCCTTGAGTTTGGTGGGGGAGTGAGACTTTGGCGGGAGGATTGGAATCCACGTGGAATGAGATCAGAGACAGCTTTGACAAAGACGAGGTCAAAGCTTTTAATGCAACAAAGATCGAGGGTTCAACGATACTACCCTCAGCGAGGTTAAAAGTCACTGCGAATCTGGCCCGTTGATTTGACGGTAATTAAAATGAAAGAGAGTTAGCTACAGTCATCCAAGAGCAGCGAATCTCCAGGCTGAGCGAAGCTAATGTCGATTTGCGCCGGTTAATTATCGGCGGTTGCTCACCTCTCACCTCTCCTCTGTTTCCGTCTCAACCACCATCCGCCGCAAGCGCCTCTTGTTCTTTAACATCAAACAACGTCATATGCATTCCTCCTCTTTTTTTCTCTTCTCTTTTACTTCTTTTACACTTATCAATCAAACAAGTTCCCTAAAAGGGCCCCGTTCCTCCAACGCCACACCTAATTGGCCATTTGAACGGCCGCCTTCACACGCTCTGAGTGGCCTGCTTCAACTCGTCAACAACCCTCCACACCGCATCTCCTCACGCTCGAATCATCCTTTTCCCTCCCAAACTACGTCCATGTCCGACGTGCGATCCCTTCTGCGGCAGCAGCGAGCCGCTCGCCGTATCGAACATCCCTATGCTGCCTACTCGGACGCAGGCAAGCTGCTCTGCACACTCTGCCATGAGCACATCAAGACCGAAACACTCTGGGACTCGCACGTCCGAGGTGAAGCGCACAAGACTCGTCTAATAAAAGCGCAAACAACAGCACCAGTCGTGGCCCCTAACGATCGAGAAGGACAAAGACAGGCGGTGCAAAAACGGAAGCACGACGACGCTGAGGATGCTACTGCTGGAAACGGGGACGGAGACGTCGAGATGGAAGATGCTGTGCGGCGGAAACGAAGCAAAACTGATGCAGCCGAGTTGGAAGCGGACAAGGAGGCTAAGGACCAGAACTTGACACCACCTCGGTTGGCCAGGAGGACATCAGCCACTCCGTCGCATGGCGTCGAGCTCCAGATTCCCTCACGGCCAGCAACTCCTGCCCATCGTGACGGCTCCTCCGCCTCTACCCCCGGAGGACAACCTAACCTCAATCAACAACCTACCACAACTACCCTGCCATCGCGCCGTCCTAGTACTCTGGCGATCGATGATCGGCCAACCACGACATTGCCGCAAGTGGACGAGTCAGAATGGGCAGCCTTCGAGGCCGATATTGCCGCTACAACTGCCCCCTACGATGAGGATGCAGTCATTTCCGCACCAGCCATGACAGCTCAGGAAGCTGCCGATGCTGACGCCCAGAAGGAGGAGGAAGCAGAGAAACGCCGCGCTCAAGCCGATGTTGATCTCGAGGACGAAAAGGAAGAGGCAACACGAGCGCTCGAGGAGGAGTTTGAGGAGATGGAAGAACTCGAAGCGCGCGTAAGACGTCTGAAAGAAAAGAGGGAGGCCCTGCGCAAACGAGGCGAGAGCTTCAGCCAAGAAGCTGCCGCGGCCAAATCTACAGGGCTGGGCAAGGAGAACCTACAAACTCCGGTGGTCGAAGAGAAGGAAGAGGAAGAAGAGGAGGACGATGACGATGAAGATGATGACTGGGACGGCTTCAGATTCCGAGCCACCTAGGATCGACAAACTCAAGCATGGACTCAGTTAACAGATTCTAGCCCCACCAGGGGTCTCAAAGCCGCCATCCCAAGGTCGGCACAGGGGAAGCTTGACAGGATCCCCCAGTTCTGTACAATCAATCTAGCCCGCATAATGTACTATACAAACAACTCTGCCATGCCATACGATAGGGCATGGGATATCCATGAGAACCGCCACCCTTGTCGCTGATACCGTTATGCTAAAAGAGTGAGAGGGGACCAGCCCTCAAGACTGATCAGGAACGAGTACAAACAATGCAAAACACACGGGAAAACAACCAGGCCTAGCCTACCAGTCCACAACCGCTGACATGGAACACGATATTAAATGATATGCGCTGACCGTTCACAGCACCGCCATTGGCAACTTACTGGGCAATATTTCGACCCTCACCGCGACTGATCCTCTCCCAGAACCTGCGCAATCGCCACACGCGCCCAATCCCCCGACTCTCCTCCCATCTCCGGACACCCTCTTGACGGACCCTGACTTCACGCCTCCACTTGGAAGCGATCCACTGCCGCAGCCCGTCTTTGACTCTCTCCTTCTCAATTGCCTTCTTCCTAGCTACGATCGCTGGCGCAACGTGCACAGGTACCATACCAGGAACGCATTCCTTTGGCAACACAGAGCGCTCAACCAAGGCAGCAGCAGAAGGCCTGGCTGCTAGGCGTCGCGACAGGCGAATTGAGACCAGGGAGCGGGCAAGTCGTCGCGAGACAATGGAGGTCTGTGTCATGAAGATGGAGCGAGCAATGAGGTCAGCCAGGGACGGACGAGAAGGTGACCAGAGAAGAGCCGGAAGATCTGTACGGACTTGACGAAGCCGGTAATGATGCAGCACAGGTGCCCGAGATATGTCACGCAGGTGATGGTTTGTCTGGATCTCGGTCAGTCTGTGCTCATAGAGCCCCTGAGCTGCCATATTCTTCTCGATTCATCAACTCAGACATCGAAAATAAGTCACAAGTAGCTCAGGACGCTTGCTGACTTTGGACGGTCTATACTCACCCTAGACGCTGATAGAAGATCACTCACGTCCAGAAACCCCATGATTTGGAAAAGTACCTCATTTGGCATGCTCTCCAGACATGGGGGGTCGAGGACTGTCCGAACATTACCTCCGCTGCAACACTCACTTCCCTCAGCCTGGGTGACAAGGCCAGCGTTGCTATGCCAGGAGGCTGGGCAGGCTGCCTCTTGCGGGAGGCTGGGAATCATCGACATGGCTGCGGGTTGGGCATCAGCGACCACAGGAGTCGCAGGGCTGAAGGGTTTCCCATCCTCGACCGGGACTAAGGAGCCAGGATCGTCAGAAGGAGGTGACAAGAGTGACAGACGACGTGTCTGCGAGGTGAGTTGGTCGGACGATGTGGCGACAGGCTTCATGATGGATCAAAGACCTAGGCGCGGCAGGCGACGGAGGGCGCCGAGAGTGGGCGTGAGCTCAAGGGGAGTGAGACCAAAAGACGAGATTTCTTTTTCCTCCCTTATCCGAAAGAGCCTGGATCTCGGAGGCCACTTTCGCAATAGCCTTAAGCATCCGGGGAGGCGGAAGAACGCGGGCAAGGGGCGGGAAGAGACAGGCGTCAGGTAGGTGCCAGGAGGCCGTCACACGCACAGCTCGGTTGTGACTCCGAAGCGATGGCCGCGATGGCCGCGATGGCTGGCCCGTGGTTCTAGGAGACCACAATTTGGGTCAGTCAATGGTCCTTTGGTACCGCCGGAAAGACGATGAGGCAGATGACCGGTGAGGAGGAGGTGGCGATGATCTGAAAAAACACGAGAAGAAACGCGGCGCGTGAGAGAAGAGGTCGCGAAAGGTGGTCAGGCTGGTCGCAAGGCCGGGACCCCAATACCCGATGCGTGAGAAAGAGGCAACCGAAGAAGCGGTGGGGACGGCGCGAGAGGGAATTATCTAGTATCGGCACTATTGAGCATTGGCGAGCAGGCTAAAGTAGGAGTAAGAAATGTTGGGGCTCGAGGCGTGATCCCAGAGGCCGTCGCTGATGACGTGGAAAGGCTCTGAGATGGTAGATGAGCCTCGCGTTCTAAGCGCGCCGCGCGTCTCCAGGCCGTTCGAACACGGAAACGCTCAGCAAACGTACAGGTAAGAAGCGAGATTATGAGATTTCTAGAATAGATTCGATTGCATTCAAGCAATCCTCAAGATGAGGACAAAGGTGCTGGACAAGGGCGTTTTGCAAGTCAAAACGATCAGGTATGAGGTGATGAGGCTGTGAGATCGGTCGGTCCTGAAACTTGGAGTTGAGGGGAAGTCGAGGAAAGTGGGGGCAGTCGGCGGAGAGTGGACGATCAGATTAGGCTAAAGTGGGGCCGAAGCGCTTCTGCTTCGACTAATGACGGGCGCTTGCCAAGAGGCGCGTGCCGTCAATTGGTGGGAGACAGGGATGGCACCTGCCCCGATGCCTGTCTCAGAGTACAAGAGCAATCAGAGCAGGCAGGCACTTGATTGAACCAGAAGAAAACCGTTGCAAGTACCGAGTTTACGGCCACGTTAACTAGGATTTCGATTTCGTTTAGTCAAATTCCGGGGTTTGAAGCTTTGATGAAACTTGTGACTTTTTGACAGTGCAGCTCAAACGTGCTTGACCCATGCTCCTGCTGTTCTGCCCGGAATCTCGGTGAGGCTTTGGCCCCGACCAATGGACTACCACCCACATCTGCTCGCTCCTTCCTTGCGTGCCCATCAAGAACCATTCTCACACATACATGATTCTCGTACCTGCCCCAGCCGGCCATCTTTGAGGCCAGCGTTCCTTCCAGTGTTGGTTCCTCGCCCGCAAGCCCTGACCGACTCGTGACTGCTCGGGTTAGCACACAACCGTGAGGCAAAACAACAGAAATTTCACGATCAAAACATAAACATCACCATCCACGATCGTCATTCACCCGACAACGACAACAAAAACATCCACAGCCTCCCGCGCGGGCTACCGCAGGCACCCACCCACCCACACCCGCAACCACACGCATACAACATACATCCACATCCGCATTTCACGTGCATATGCTCATCACCGCCACCCGGAAGATCGAATCTGACGAACGAGCAAATGTCGTCTTTTCAGGCGCGCAGGAGCCGGCGCCATGCGTGGATCGACGACCCTGCTGCTGCTACTACTGCAACTCAACCTGCACGCCTGCGTCTTGGGCAGCTTTCTTCTACCGTGGTCGACGAGCCTGGGGCTGCCGTCGCTCTTTGCTCCTCATCGCTCAACCATGCCAATGCAACGTGTGGTTCCTTGCTGTCTTGAGCTTGCACTGACGTAGCCATACTTTTCCTTTCTCGTGCAGCTCCTCCGCAATCAACGTTCAGTACCCGCTTTAGTGGTCGAGGTGCATCTGCACCCGCTTCCGTCCATGCGTATCGATACATCGCCAGATGAGCAGAGTGAGCAACCTGCCGCACGCCTTCGATCACATCACATCGCATATATAGCTTTGTCGGGTTTCTTCGCCGAACTCCCGTTGCCGTCGTCTTTTACCTTCACGCCCTTTCTCTGACGTGGAAATGAATCCACCCGACTTCTGCGGCCGTTTCTCCAGACCTT